>NC_056730.1:967554962-967857462 GCF_019279795.1 Protopterus annectens | reverse complement strand
ACCATTCATAGTGGCGCCCCCATCCGAAATCCAAGGCATGTGTGTGCAGGAATTGCACTGGCTTGATGGGTTGCAGAGGAAGGCCTAGGTTCTGGCTTATTTGTTGGATCCACCTCCTCAACTCTTTCTTCAGGCAAGGCAAGGAGGGCACCTGGAATTCCAGGGGGTGATTGTGTTCGGACCAGACTTTTTCAAGTACCACTGGAACTTCCTCATGTGCAACCTGGCAAGGGGCAACATCAGAAGAGTAAATGTCATGAAGCCTAGAAGATGGAGGAGTTGCCTGGCAGAGATGTGGTTGATTGAAAGTAACTCTTGGAAGTAGTTGTTTAGAGAAGAAACTTTGTCTTGGGGAAGGAAGGCTCTCATCATGTCTGTCCTTATTCTGCAGTCCAAGAAGGTTGGTCTTGGGATGGAGTAAGGGAGGATTTGGTTAGATTGAGAGTAAATCCCAGACTCTGAAGGAGGGATACAGTGAATTGCAGGTGTGTCCTGAGAATACTTGCCTCTTCTGTTTGGATGAGTAGATCATCCAGATAGGGGTAAATTTTGTTCTGCAGTAGGCTACGGCTGGGGCAAGACACTTTGTGAAGACCCTTGGTGTTGCAGATAAACCAAAGGGCAAAGCAGTAAATTGAAAGTGCAAGGATGGCACAGCAAAGCGTAAAAACCTCCTGTATCCTGAGTGAATAGGGATATGCAGGTATGCCTCCTTCAGGTTCAAAGTGGCCATAAAAGCACTGGGTGTCAGTAGTACAAGGAGTTTGAAGGGATAACATGTGGAAGGAAGGAACCTGCAGGAAGGAGTTTAATAAAGACAGGACCAGAATAGGCCTCCAAGGCCCCTCCTTTTTTGGGACCAGAAAAAGTCTGGAGTAAAACCCTTGACCCTCTTGGCTTGTGGGAACCTTTTCTATGGTCCCTTGTGATGGTAAATCTTGGATGATCTGAGGTATAAGGCGAGGTTGTTTTTCTGGAGGGAGGGGTATGCCTTTTGGAATGGGTTTTTCTTGCCAGGTCATAAAGTACCCATTTTCCACTACTTATAATACCAAACTGTCTGAACAGATATGTTGCCAAAGAGGAAGACAGTGAGAGAGGCTGTCAGAGAGGGGAGGTGGTTTAGGCAGTCCAGGTCTGTCTGGAAAGGGCTGCCTGGGGGCTGGATTGGGAAGAGGCAGTTCTCAGAGAAGAAACTTTTCTAGACCCTTTCCTGTGTTTAGAGGAGGAGGATGTAGGGGCAGGTGCACTCCTAACAAAGGTGGGTTTAGCTGGGTAGTTTCTACAGAATTTAGGAATGGAGAGACCAATAAATGTTTGAGGTCCTGAAGTTCCTTGCTTTTTTCCTGCAAGCCTTTGAATAGTTCTGCAGACTGCATGACAAAAAAATAATTTATTGTCCAGGGGAGTATCTAAGATCTTGTTTTTGAAATCATGAGGGAGGGGTTGTAGTCTGAGCCAGGAGTACTTGCGCAGTACAAAAGTTGAGGCAGCTGATCTGGCTGAAGCCTCAGCAGCATCATAACTGCATTTTATAGAATGTCTGGCAACTTGTGCTGCTAAGGAGAGTTTAGAGGTAACCTGGGATTTGGTAGGGGGATCAGGTAAGGAAGGGAGTAATGAAGTAATTAATGGCCCTGAAGGCCAGGGGGATGAACTATAAATCTTTTTCACCAGTCTGTCCATCATTTTGCTATCTTTGTCAGATGGCAGAAAGAAGGAAGAGGGAATCTGCCTGGATTGCCTATCTGGAGCCACTGCAATGACAGCTGGGTCTGCCGTAGGTGGCCTAACGAGGTACTTGTGGTCATAAGGAACTTTATAGACCCTATCTGACTTTTCAGGGGCTGGAGGCTGGAATTATCGGATCTTAGAGTCTGAAGCAAAAGCCTCTAGGTAAGCTGGAATCACAGAGGGAAGACCAGAGGGACAGGGAGATTCCATCTATAGGAGTTCAAAATATCTATTTTGCACCTCAGTTATCTGAGTGGCATTCCACTTGAAATACTCCCTCATTTTGGAGGTAGTTTCCCCAAAGGTAATATCTTCAGGTGGGGAGGCTCCTTCCAGGGAGTCTGTCTAGAGAACAGTACTCCAGGGGAGATGCCAGCTGAGAGGTGTATGTAAGTGATTTATCTGAGGAAGAAGAATCTTCTTCCTGAGTATGAGTTAGGGGGATGGAAGCAGCTGAGGCTGGCTTAGGGCTAAGGGCAGGCAAGGTAGGAGTATGAGAAGCAGTGGGCCTTAGGGTCATGAAGGATGGGGAAAAGGTTTACCAGTCTGGCTGGTCTTCTGTTGTGGTAGACAGATGTTTAGTTTTCTGGTTTCTCTTAAGAATGTTTGCCTTAAAAGTTGTGTGTGAAGCAGAAGGCCTAGATTCTGGCATCAGGCCTGTGGCTGAGGAGGCCTGGTCTGAAACCTTAGGCGGCCATTCAGTCAAGCCTAGTTCCCCTTCATCACTGGTGGAGGCCTACGTCACAGTAACCTCTGCGAACGTGCCGACTGAAGATTGTAGGGTTGCTTCCAACAAGGTATCTGCTGAAGTTGACAATTCTGCTAAACGTCCCTCAGCCCTTAGACCGGTAGCTGGTGGACCGTCTGATGGAGGCCCAGCAATAGAAGGGCCTTGAAAGCTTGGCCTTCTTTTTAGGCGGCTCCATCTCGAAGACTGGCTCAGTCTCCACACCTAGGGCCAAATGCTTTAGTCATTTGTTTTCCACAAACAATTTAAGGCCTGCTAGACAACTACGTAGGGTTTAAGAGATAAACGACGTATGGTTGTGGGACTGGCCTAAGCAGAAAGACAAAGCTCACAGGTTGGTTCTAGGCTACTGGCCCTAAGGCCTATATAAGCCTAGCCAAAACGGTATCCTGGCTTTCGCCACCCAAGAAAATTATTTTCTTGTGCCCCTGTTGAGCAGAGCCACAGAGGTGATCCCCGGGGTGAATTTCCCATTTCCTACCCAATCATCAAGATTTCTCTTGAAGCATGCTAATGAGGAGCTTTGTTTGATATAGATAGGTAGTTTGTTCCAGATTATGTGAAGTCTCTGGGACAGGAATCTATCCCTCCAGCATATTCTGTTTATTGTGGTGATAAGGTTTAGGTCCCTAGAGCGTGTAACTCGGAGGGATTGGGATTTCTTTAAGTGGAGCATGTCCAACAGCTCTGGGTCTGACACCGCTTTGTATGTTAGGCAGAGATCGCCTCTGAGTAGGTGATATGCGATGGAATAAAGCTGGAGTTTTTTTGAGACAGTCGGCATAGGGCATCTGTTTGAGGCCAGTAATCCTCTTTGTGAGGTATTTCTGTGGCCTTTCCAGTTGCTGTAGATGTCATGTGAGGTACATACCAAAACGGGCATTGTACTCTATAATGGGTCTAATGGGTGATGAGTAGAGGGGAACAATGACCTTTTTCCTGGATGAGAAACCTTTTGTGATGAGGTGTGCCACGTAGAAGGATTTCCTGACTGTGGCGATGTGATTATCAAAGGAGAGACTACTGTCCACCTGTGTCCCAAAGTCTCTTATCACACTTTCGGTGTTAAGTAGACTACCACCTATGTGGTAGCTCATGGGTAGAGTTTTTACCAAAGGAGATGACAATGCACTTTTTGGCATTGAGCTTGAGGCCATGGATTTAAGAACAGGCATCTGTCTCAGTGAGGCCCTTTTGTAGGATGTCCACATGGCTCCTAGTTTGCATTCATCTGCGAACTTCATTAGCCAAAGACCTTCTGTGTTAGCCTGTACTTCAGAAAAGTAGATACCAAACAGGAGAGGACCCAGGACTGAACCCTGTGGTACTCCACTTGTCATTGGTTTGAAGTCGGATTTGGAGCCTGCTACTTTCACAGTGTGGGTTCCGTCAGTGAGCCAGTTGGCAACCCATCTTGTGACATAGGGATTTATACCTAGCTTAGTGAGTTTATCTATAATTCCAGGGTGGGGGATGGTGTCAAAAAGCCTTGACAAGATCTAGATAGGCTGTGTGAACCATCTTACCCTCGTCTACGTCTTTGGTGATTTCTTCAAAGAAGTCCATCAGGTTTAGGAGACACGATCTGCCTTTTACAAACCCGAACTGGGTGGGGTCCAGAGTCTGGAGATTACCAATGTCTTTGTTTATAAGTTCCATGACAATATGTTTCATGGCCTTGCAGACCAGGCTTGTTAGGCTAATGGGGCGGTAGTTCCCGGGGTCCGTGGTGGCTTCCCCTTTGTAGAGTGGGATAACCGTCGCTGTGCGGCATTCAGTGGGCACAAAGCCTGAGGTGAGGCTATGATTGAACATGATGCTTAGGTGGGGTGTCAGTTCATTCTGCAGTTCATGTAGAAAGCAGCCTAGGATGTTATCAGATCCCATGGATGCTGTGTTCTTGGCTTTGGAGAGTGTGGTTTTTATCTGTGCAGCCGTGATTACAACAACGCTGCATTCTTCTGGTACAGAGATGGGCCCTTTAGGAGGTGAGAGAGGAGTAAAGTTAGCACTGAACCTATCTGCCAGGATATTGGCAATATCAGTTGGTTCTGTATATTTAGTGCCATTGTGCTGTAACTCAGAGCGGATCTGGGTGTTGCCATTGAGATTCTTGACATAGCTATAGAATGCTTTGTGGTTGTCTTTAGAATCAGTGGTGATTTTGTTTTCAAAACTAGCTTTGGAGGATTTTATGAGGGATCTCAGCTTCTTATTGAGGCTGACCAGGGAAGTTCCTCCAATCATGGGATTTTACTCTTTTTTTGCAACAATTCCTTTCTTCTGTTGTAGAGTTTGTTTATGGCAGGGGACCACCAGATTGGCTTCCTTTTTTGGGGGGATAGCATATTGGTTCTGTTAGGTATAGCATGATCCATGCACTCATGTAAGTGCTTATAAAGTGCATTTGTGTAAGCTTCAGCAGTCGTACCTCTATTGTCCATCTGCATGGGTGTCGTGAAGTTTGCCACTTCTGTCTTAAGAAGCATGAAGTTGGCTTTGGAGAAATTGTTTACAGTGGTTTCCCTAATGGGGAGTGGGGGCGGGATGTGGATATCCAGGGTGATTAGCTTGTGGTTGGATCTGACCAACAAGGAAATTACCTCTGGTGTGGAACACTGGTCTCCCATGTTGGTAATGACCAGGGTCCAGGATATTGCTGTCCCTGGTGGGGGTGTGGATAAGTTGATCCAAGGCATTTGAATTTATGAATTCCAGAAAATGTTGAGCAAGAGAGTTGGTACATGAGTAGTTTTCCCAGTTACTGGTGGGGTAGTTGAAATCGTCCATTATGAGGGTGTTGGGTTGTACCCTAATATTTTACAGCGCATCAAGAAATGAGGAGTGGGAATCCTGGGGCATGGTGGGGGATCTGTAACAAGTTACAATTTGGATTGCGGTCTTGCCCAGACTTAGTTGCACTTGGATAATCTAGGATGCATTATGCTGAGCAAGTAGCCTGGACGTACGGATATCCTTAATGAATATGGACACGCCTCCGCCTTTAGTGGTTTGGTCCAGGTTAGGTGGCCAAAAGGTGTGGTATGAATTATAGCCTGATAATGCAAGGGTGCTCTCTGGAGCCTTGAACCAGGTCTCTGTCACTGCACAGATTATGTTCTCCATTTTAAGGAGTGCCTCGAGTGAATGCATTTTGAGGTTCAGACTTCTAGCATTAAATAGCATTACCCTCAGATTTTGCTTGTTTGTACCGGTTACGGTGGTGAATTTATCATTTGAACCTTGCCTAAAAAAGGCACTATAGGGGTGGCAAGAGCCTTAGCCACTGTAGCCTGATTAAATTGCAACTGTTATTCTAAGCCTTTGGTTGAAGCACCTGGGCTTCCGACCAGTTGTTTTACATTAAGGTTTGTGGTCTGCACTGTTGTGGCAGGACAGGTAGCTTACATCCTTCTAAGTTGGGAGTTGCTGCTTGACGGCTTAGTGTCTATTATTCTAAAAGTGCATTAGTTCTGGTTTAAGCACTTTGGCGTCGGGCCAGTTATTTTACATTAAGAAGGTGTGGTCTGCATTCTTGTGGGAGGAGAGGGTAGATTCTGCCCTTCTGAGCTGGGAATTTCTGGTTAAAGGCTTACTGTTCCTGCTTATCTGAACTGCTTCCTTCTGAAATTGGTATGCCTTGTTTGCTGTAGCGTAGACTAAATTCAGACCTGCTGAATCTAGCTTTGGTTGTATAACTTGAGCACTAATCCACACCATCTTTTTTTTGGAGAAGGTTCCCCTGCACCCTAGTGGCAGGAGTGTGCAGTTAGAACTTGTCTGATTGAAGACTGCTGGAACGGGGCTCAGTTTTTAGCTTTTAATTGGTTAATTTGTTTAAATCAGCTTGCTCATTTGCTACTGTTATATAAAAAAATGTATACATATACATATATACATATATATATATATATATATATATATATATATATATATACACTTTATGCATCGCCGCTTAACTATGGTTAATCTATTCCCGGCACTATAAAGTCTGCTCTTTAAATTTTCACTTAGAACCAGCCAGTTTTTTTTAGTTTTAGCACTCAAATCTGTTTCTTTGAGAATCCTTGTGTGGAATTTGCCAACCGCACTTACATTTCCCCTTCCTAGATGACATGGGCTGTAAAAGAGCAACATCAACCTAAGCCTAAGTGAAAAAATATAAGATGATTCCCCATCAGGGTATTTATCTGTATTGTCTTCTGAAGCACGGAGCAGAACGAGCAAGCTGACGTTCAACTGCGGCAGAGTTCTGAGGTCTGTGCGTGCGGATATCACATTTGCGGACCACGGTTTATGGCCCTGCATATGACATCTCATGCAAGTGACAGCAACCAAGCTTAAGCTTTTGGACAGGAGCCAGACTTTTGGGTCGCCTGAGGTGGAGGATCCCCCAATTGAGAACACTGCAACATGTGAATAGGACATCTTTAGTTTTGAACATTTACACTTTCTCCAGGAACCTGGGAATACTAGGAAATGACAGAAAAGCATAAATAAGATTTGAGGATGCTTACAGATGATTGCGCATCTAGGGTAGTCTTCCAAAGAGGAATAAAAGAAATGAAGTTGCTGAACTTGATGATGATCAGGAATGCAAACATGCTACAGCAAGGTTTCTCCCCAATCCCAGAACAAGATTTTGGCCACCGTTAGGTTGACAGACCACTCATGAGGCATCCACTCAAAATCTGAGCCTGTCAACTACAGAACTAGCTTGTCCCAGAATAATTCTGGCAATGAGAAAGCAATTGGTTGAAAATGCCCATTCTCAAACTGCTATGGCTTCCTGACAAAGAACTACTACTACCATGATGTCGCTGTGGATGGCAACTGCAACTGGGAGGGGGAGGTGAGTCTTGAAACTTGTGTGAGGTGGGAAGGACTGCTCTCATTTTTGGACACTAACAGTGAGGTAAGGCGTTCATCTGTAACCATCTCCCTTAGATCATCTGCTCTTGACAACACGCTCCCACACTAAAGCGAATCACTTGCGTAACAGTCACAAGCTGGGTGGGGACTAGAAAAGCTTTGCCCAGAGACAAGCTAAACTTGTGACTCGACCATCTAATACGATCTCTGTATATGATGGATAATCTTACCAGAGCATTCAACAGATGGTGAAAACTAATGCCACCGAACTCACAGTGTCCACTGTAATATCCTCATGTGATAATGGACATTGGGAACCATACACATCAATGGTGTCATTAAGCCTAGATTTCTCAGACAGAAAGATGCCAGCAGTATGGCTTAGGAAAAACTGAGGAAACAATCCACTGAAGAGAAGGGATTCTGTCTAAAAGGTAAAAAAGGCTTTGCAAGCCAGAATGTCAATCATGTATCCACTGAATGTGATGGACTGTGTGGGATGGGACATTGTGGTGTTCATTATTCCCAAAAACTAGAATAGAGACAGAAGGGAGTCCCTGTAGATGAGACTGGCCAGAGTGGGAGCCACCAGAAGAAACAAATCCTAGCTTCTTGTAGTCTTAGACACAATGCCACAACTGTGTTTTGTGAACACCCACTGTTGATATGACACAAAATGGAAAAGTCTAAAACTGGTAATTACTGGCTCTTACATGAAAACGCAGACACTTTTCGGATTCTTTTAGAATTTTTACATGCAGATAAGCATCTTGGAGGTCCAAACAGCACAACCAGAACCCTCCTAGTAAACATGGAAAGGTGGATTGCACTGTTCATAGGTTAGTGCTAGGCTAATTGCCCTTGTGACCACTTTAAGGTTAGTCAATTACACCATGTGAAAATCAAACCCTGCATCTTGTGTTTGTAAGGGAAACACCTTAACCAGTATATCAACCTCATACTCTTCTGGGATGTACTGTGATGTACTGGTTTAGGGTCACTCAAATTTAGTATGGGTCTGAGGTCCTCTGTCTTCTTACATATTAAAAAAAACTAGGGCAGAAGTCTAGCTCTAGCTGATCTTTTGAGAACTCTTAGATGTCTCTTTTTGTCAAGAGGCTTAATGCCTACTGCCTGACAACATCTCTTTGATAGGGTAGGGTGTCTGGCAGGGAAGAGACTGCAGTCTGGGTGGAGACAAGAAGTGGACTGCTTAACCTCTGGATATAATCAGCACTATTCCTATTCTTGAAAAACACATATTTAATCACTGCACCACCTATGGAAATACCACCGAATCTTCCATAAACATGATGGTTTCTGGTCAGGGAGAAGTACAGTAACTGCATTCTGGACACTAATAGATGACATCTTGACCAAAATGGATAGAGGCAACCTAGCAGGTGTCCTCTTCATTGACCAAAGCAGTGCCTTGGATACAGTGCATCACACCATCCCTACAATCCCACAAGCTTAATATTGGCATTAGCCCTCAGGCTGCTGCATGGTTTTGAGACTTTCTCAAAAACAGGTCCTTCAAAGTAAAAAAAAAAAATCAACTCACCTTATCTGAAGGTAGACTATAATCAGGAGTATAACAAAGATCAATACTTGCTCCTGTTCTTTTCTCAATCTTTGCAAATAAATTACCATTTGACCTCCTCAACCTATAACTTCCACTTTATGTTGACAAAATGATCCTATACACATTTAGCCTTAAACACAAGGAAATACAAACACAACTTCAAACGGACATCCTAGACCTGCAGTTTATCCTCCCCCCAAAAAAAAAACACGAACTTGGACGTCCAAGATGGCTGCACACTGAGTAACAGCTTGTTTCTAGCTCTCCCAGTGTGAAAGCAGAAAATCAGCAGAGAAGGCCAGTATGGGTAAAGTAACTGGCTAGTAAGTGGTGCACTGCCCGGATGCCAGGAATAAAGGAATACAGAAGACCTGGAAAAAAAATCAGCAACAAAAAGTGAGGAAGAAACACTGACTCGGGAAAGCTCTGCAGCTGTTCAGCAAAAAGCAATGCAACCTTCAGACATGACTTCCAATAACCTACAAGAAGACATAAGACAACTGCATACATACCTGGTTAAACTAAACAAAACACTGATGGAGCATATCAACACAAACAACAAAAGGCTGGAAAAAATGGAAGAAGCTTTAAACAGATATTCAGATGAGATGATAAAGCTACAAAAATCAGAGGATGAAATGAAGTAAAGATGGCCAAGTATGAGACTGCTCAGGAAGAAATGTTTCAAAAAATAACAGAATTAGAGAACAGAGCACGTAGTGAAAACTTGAGATTTTCAGCTATACCAGAGAAGGTGGAAGGAACAGACTGCATTAATTTTCTGAAGGCACAAATAAGTAACTGGACTGGTATACCACAGCAGGAATTGTTAGATGAAAAACACACTGAGTGTATGCTCCAAACCCAGCTATAAGAAAGCAAACTAGACCTTTAATAGTAAAGATACAATCCTACCAGCACCTGAAAAACTGTGGCAGAAGGACAAAATACTAAAAGTGGGAGACAGCAGAGTGTTTGTGGAGAATGATTACTCACTGTACACAAGGCAGAACAGGAGTGAATTATTTCCATTACTCAGGGAATGTCGAGATGCAGGTGTGAGATTCAAACTGCTGTATCCAGCTGTCTTTAAAGTATTCTTCACTGGAGGAAAAACAATAATTTTGTAATGAAGAGCATGCTAAGGAGGAAATACAAAAGTTTGTCCAACAAAAAGTGAGCTAATAAACAGGAGGAGATTTTGTTTCTTGTTCGTCTGGTTAGAAAGACCAAAGAGAGACTGTACCTGTGAAACCTTTTTGAGTATTTCAATGGAAAATGTTGGAGAATTAAGGGAGCATAAAAGCTGCCCAGAAAAATCGAGAGTACATTGGAAACGTGTGATGGAGAACAGTAATAAAACTAGTAACTCAATGTGGGATTACAATCCAATAATTATACTTGTGAGATCCAACAGAACAAGAAAATCTGGAATTATTGGACTTCAAAATTTCTTGGATTTGTGGGGACTTTTAAAGTATATGCCCTACTTCATGTCATTAATGTTTGGAAAAATGCTTTGGAGAAGGGAAGAGAGGGGGCAAGGATAACTGTAAGTAAAGAAAACATTTTCTATTCTTACTGGTACTGCATTTGTGGTGTATGGTTTTCTTCACATGCTATTTTTAAGTGTAATGGGGATTGTAAAAAGGTGCTGCTGTTTTTCTTTCTCCCTCTTTATCTCTTCTTGTATAGTTTTGAGAAATATAGGCAATGCAATGTAAAAAAAAGCCTGGTTAAAAAGGTATGACAAGTTAAAATTAATGTGCTTTTTCATTCTTTGCTTGGGGAAATGCTGTACGAAGGACCTTAGACTGATTAGTTTTAAGAGAGAGAAAGTAAATGAAAAAGAATATTGAACAAACTGCGGTGGTGGTGCTGCAGTAGCGTTGTCACCTCACAGCAAGAAGTTGTCCTGTTCGATTCTCAGCTAGAACGTCTTCTGTGAGGAGACGTGTGTGAATGGGCGTACCTTCGTTGAAGGTTGTGCATCAGGGCTGGCAACTCGGCATGTAAAAATCCACTGCCAATCATTAGTGGACCGGAGTTCCGCTGTGGCAAACCCTAACTGGGAAAAGCCGAAAGACACAACAACATGAGTTTTTTTTTCTAGCAAATGCATGTACACTTAGTAGCAATTCTGCAGCTGGTCTTCATGTTTCCATGGAAACAATCTGATAATGAAAAACTGGCTGTCTGCTTCTCATGTCTCCATGGAGACAGTCTGATAAAGAGAAACTACAGACAGTCTGGTGGAAGGGGATTAGCTGACAGAAAAGAAAAAATAAATAAGAGAGAAATCGTCTAGGACATAAAACATTCTCTGAAAGCAATCGGGGGTTTATCCAGGTGGAAGGGCTTTAAGGATATGACAAAACCAATTAGACAAAGTAAAGTTTTCTCAGTTTTTTTTTTTTGAAATGCAGTGGGGATACTAATACAAACAACTGCTTTTGTTTTTATTTCTCTCCCTTCCTCTTTCTTCAGTTTAAGGAAATGTAGGCACTGCGATGTAAAAAAAGGAGGAGAGAAGAAAGGTCTAGTTAAGAGAGTATGACAAAAATGAGTGTGCTTTCTCCCATGCTTGCATAAGGAAATGACTGGGTTAAGACCCTAGGCATTATCCAGTAACAAGTTTATTACAAAGCATGTAAATGAAAAATATTGAATATTATAAGGCTTTTTTCTGGTAAACAAGGTTTAATCTCTAGTTTGCATGTCGCTAGAAGACAATATGATAATGAGAAATGGCTTGTGGAAAGTGTTTACTGAAAGCATTCAAGTGTTTTCTTAGCTGCAGCAGCTATAAAAGACAGACAAAATCAAATAGAGCTTACTAATAGCACAGGCTGTACACCATGCATCTTAGCATGACTAACTTTTCTTTTTGGTTAACTCTAGCTTGTCTATGTGGCTATCAACTTAGAACTTTTGTTGTTATTAGGAAGCAAAAACTTCAATATTTGAAGATGCACATCGTTTTGTGTGTTATTCTTAAGGTCAATAGGTTTTGGGGGGTTGTTTGTTCTGTTTGAGGGCTTTCAAAAAAAAAAAAAGTTATGTAAGATGTGGCATAGGCTCAAATGGCTATGACAAGAAACAAATGTATAAAAGACCAACCTGCCGAACAGTATATTCATGTAACATAAAAGTTGGAAGTAGACATTTAACAAAAACACATACATAAAAGGTGGTAATAATAACTATACAAGAAAATTATGCTTTCTGTAATGTTTTTCAATCTGAATGGCTTTACAGATAAATATAAAAAGAGTAGTGAACTATATTAAAAAAAAAATGTAGAGTGCAAATAGCTATGCTATAGGAGACACACCTAGAAAGAACTGAACATGTGAATTTGATAAAGAAAGGTTTTCAGGATGGTTATTCAGCAGAAAATCTAGGACAAAGGAGAGCAGGAGTACATCTATTAATTGCAAGAGGAGCTCCAATAGTGCCAGTAGTGATAAAACTAATGTATTTTGGCTTTTCCCGGTTAGGGGTTGCCACAATGGATCTCCATTCCGCTAATGATTGGCAGTGGATTTGTACGGTGCCGAGTTGCCAGCCCGACGCCCAACCTTCAAAGAAGACACACCCATTCATGCAGGCACCTACCTGCATGTCTTTAAATGTCACTTGACCGTGGGGAGGACATGCAGACTCTACACCGAAGGCGCTCCAGCCGAGAATCGAACGGGAGAACCTCTTGCTGTGAGGCGAAAACGCTAACCGCTGCACCACCATGAGTACTGAGCTCCAATAGTGATAGAAGAGGAAAAAAAAGATAATTATGAAAGATATATACTACTAAGGGGCTATTGGCAAGGGAGGAGGATTACACTGGCAAGCATTTACATTCCACCTAAAACTACTATAACGGAGCTAAAGAAAATTCTGGGAGAAATAATCAGCTTCTAGTAAGGATTATTACTTATAGGTGGAGACTGGAATTTGGTTTGCAACAGTGAAGATGTGTCTTGGGGGCCTAGATGGGAAAATATAACAAAGGAGGGTAGACTTTTCAAGAATCTTGTGAAAATGTTTGGCATGGAAGATGTGAATTCAATACTAGGAGTTCGGAGTGAATTTACATATTATTCTGCAAGATACAACAACTGGGCTATGCTAGGTAGAATTTACATCTCCCAATAACTATTTCAGATCATGTGCCAATAATTACTAAAATAAAAATGCAAGGTAATGAAATAAAAATGAGATACTGGCGCTTTCCCACCTATTGTCTGAAAAGAGAGGAATTTAAGGAATGGGTTTTGGAATTAATTCAGGCACTACTAGAGAAGATAGAAATGTATTTTGAAAATATAGCTAGGGAGTGGGATAAAATTAAAGTGGAGTTCAAAACCAGGGTGGAAATAAAGGAAAGGGAGGTATGGCTAAGAAGTAACAAGAATTATTTAGAGGGGCTGACAAATGTTAAGTATTGCAAAATAGGGAGAATCTCTTAGAGCAAGAAAAGAAGCAATTGCAGAATGCTAAACAGAAAATAAGGGACTACCTTGACAATATGTACAAGTTTAGAAAGATTGCTGTTAAGCAACTGTTTTTTTGATAACTCTAGAGCACAAAAACTGCTAGCATGACGACTCAGGCAACAGTAAGTGGAAGGGGCTGTCACCAAGCTTAGGGAGCCTATAATAAGAGATCCTGTAGAAGTATTAAGTTTGTATAAAGCAGAGAAATACAGAAATCAAGAAAAGGTACAAATTGAAATGTTTATGGAAGAATTAAATATGTCAAGGTTAGAGGTAGGTGAGGCTCAATTACTAACAAGATAGGAAGAGATGTATAACCAATCTGCAAGTCCCCCAGGAATAGATGGTATTCCTGTGGAAGTTTGGAAGCTAGGAAGGAAAAACTGATAAAGATCTGGAAGGTTTTGTTTAACAGTATTTTAAAAGGAAGAGAAGTACCAGCATCCTGGAAGAAGGTGGTGGTAACGTTAATACCTAAAGAGGGTAAAGATCCATTGGATCCAGCTTCATAAAGGCCCACTTCAATACTTAACCACAATTATAAAGTGTCTATGGCTATAATGGCTAGAAGAATGGCAAAAGTGATACTAAAATTGATAGATATGGATCAGTGTGGTTTTGGGGAGGGGAGACAAACATTTAACAATATTAACAGAGCACTGATGATCCAGGGGGGAAACAGAATGGAAGAAAACACCACTGTTATTAGTGGGTCTAGCTGCAGAGAAAGCATTTGAAAGAGTAGACTGGGACTTCATGAGCAGGGCAATGGAAGCATTTGCTTTCCTTAATACAATTATAAGGCTGATTAGGTGTATATATGAGGGATCGGAGGCAAAAATGAAAGTGGATGGAGTCCTCTTTGATAACTTCTGCTTGAGTAGAGGAATCAGGCAGGGTTGTCCGCTTTCTCCTTTTTTGTTTGCAGTATATTTAGAACCACTGGCAAAGAAAATAAGGGACTCAGAAATTCAAGAATATAATTGGTATGGTAGTCAGGAAAAGCTGGCTCTATTTGCAGATGATGATATTTTATACATGACAAAACCAGAAAGGGACATTACAGTGTTGTGGAACATTTTAAGACAGTTTCAAACTAAGAACAAAGGAAATAGCAGTAAACTATGAGCCCACACAGAAATTGGTCCAACAATAATCATATTTATAGGGACATGATAAAATGAAATGTTTAAGAGCATGGATTAGAAATGACTCTGTTGTGGCAACTAAGGATATGAGGGAAGGTACTAAACAGAAGATAAGAGAAAAATTGAGAAACTAGAAGGTTTGTTTTATGGACATGAATACCAAGATACAAGCAATTAAAATGTTTTTAGTCCCTTGAGTCTTATACACAGGTCAGGCATGCTTTTACCAACCAGAGGAGAAGCTGTGGATAGCAATTAAAAAAAAAGTTGAAGGATTTTATCTGGCAAGGGAAGAAAGCAAGGGTCAAGTGGGATAAGCAGATTCTTCCAACAGAACAAGGCAGACAAGGATTACCCAATTTAACAGCGTATTTTAGAGCAACACAGTTAATGATCTTATACATAGCACAAGCAGAAAACTATAACTCAAAGTGGAAAGGAATGATGATACAGGGGGAAGCTAAAGAAATAAGGAGAGATTGGGATTTTGGATGCAGACTCTTAAGGCGAACAACAAAAATCATGCAGAGTATTATATTCATAAAATAGCCGGGAGTATTCTAAGAACTAAACCGGCATGAGAATGGAGAAAAGAGATTCTGCCGATAGGGATGACTGTGGTTTGGAATGCAGGTAAATAGGCAAGAAGGGGCTGAAATTTATTGGAGAAAACTGGCAAAGGAACCAAGGTATTGGGAGCATATAACTAGAAAGGGAAAGGTAACAGAATGGGAAGAAGACAATAATTTATTTGGACTGCAGGTTAGAGACTGCATTCCCTTTCAAGGATTGCTATCAGACTATAGCAAAGGGAAAGAAATAGGGGGTTCCTAAATGAAAGACCAGCACTAGTAGAATTTTAATAGAATGTAGAACAGAAGCTGTCATTAAAAAAGGAATAATTAGTACAGCATATAAAATATTGCATGAGAATTATAACAATCAATCAGAGGAGCTTAGAAAGGATTGGGAAGAGAGACTGGATAAGCAATTCAAAAACAGACAATGGGGAGATACATGTATATCTTCCAAATATGCAACAAAGTCTATAAGATTTAGGATCTTTGTCTGGTTATGTTTACATAGATATTTTTATACTCCACGTAGACTCCAAAGAATTCTTCCTCAGGTAGACAGCAAATATTGGAGGTGTTATGGGCAAGAAATAGGTAGCTGGGAACATTTTTTGTGAGTATAATGAGCTGGCAGACTTTAAGGATTCCCTGCGAATTGCTCTGTCGGAGATGCTGGGTGAGTGGATCAGATTGACTGGGGAGATGTTTTTTTTTTTTGAGCTATAATACAGAATCAGAACTGCCTAGACAGAGTAAAGCCTTGCTGGGTCTAATTATGGTGGCTGCCAAAAAGCAATTGCTACAAAATGGAAATCAAAGTCTAGACCAATTTTACTAGAAGTAGTGAATATAGTAACAGAGATAAAACAATTGGAAATGGGATCTTTAGAAATGGGACAGAGCAAACTACATGGAAAAAAATGGGAATTATGGGAACAATATAAGCAGAAAAGGACAAGGTTTAAGATTCAGGATTTGAATGGGCCGTATAATGCTTAATTGACAATGATTGGATAGATTATAAGTGATGTATAATATTTTCAGCTACAATTGTTTTAATGGTGTCTGTGATGTATAATGTTTGCAACTAAAGTGGTGTCAATGTCTACATTTCATTTATACAAATGTAAGACTGCCTGTGTCATACATGATAATTCAATAAAGATGTTTACTGAAAAAAAAATGCGAACTCAGTCCTAAAAAATGAAAACCATGATCTTTTGACCCATCAAAACACTATCAAAATGCCTCAACAGTCTCCAGATCAGAGATAAAAACCACACCACAGAAACCACCATTTCCTTTAGATATCTTGGGATGTGGGCTAGATCAAGCCCTTAACTTTCATATGTGCACTGAGAAAATCAAAACAAAAAAAAAATCAATCTTCTCTAAACAAAAGACAGTCTTCTTTTTTGAGCCCAAAAACTTTCATAGTTTTTCTCATCTCCAACTTGAGCATTCAAAGTGTCTTAATTTGCTCAACTGGAATCTGACTTACCACTATTTGACTCAGCCTCGAATAAAAATTCACAACATTACAAACCAACTTTAACAAAATATGCCACTTCAAAGCCATCTCTCCACATCAAGAAGATCACTGCCTTACACTGGTCAAAGCCAAAGAGCGTCCCAAGCTAAACACAGCCAACCTCCTTCGGAGCTCACTGCTTTTCAAACTACCTCATCATGACACACCATTACCACTCTCACAACTGCCCAGTTGCAACATCAAGAAGCATTCCAATTCAGGTCCAGCATTCCAGAAAGACACAACTAAACTGCATTGCTCTCATCTCAGTGTGTCTATTTTTGCTCCCAAAGTGTGACAATCACTTTCTTCAAGGTCAATGGAGCTATCAAAAAAAAGAACTAAATTCAAACACACCCTGTTTAAAAATGATGCCAAGTGTCATGCTGGAGGTCACATTAACTAACCAAAAAGTACAGTTTTGTACCTACCATAAATGTAGATGTTCGAGTGTATACACTGCTGCAGTCATTACACTTGGGTTATCCTGCCGTCAGGCGGTTCCCCAGTCGGCCTGAGTTCCAAAGTCTTGGTCCGGCATCGGTTACTGTTGCCTCCTCCCTGATGTCAGTGCGACAGGGGTATATAAGATGCAGTCGACACCATTTCTTCAGTTTTTCTTGCCCCAGATGTCAGGTGCTCCCAAAAAGGTAGGCAATTCAAATTGCTAATAAAACATACATAAGAAAAGCAATCAACAACTTTCAGTTAGTAGCAAATACTCCCCATAGGTAGTAAAGGGTAGAAGACATAGGTACGTACCAGCAAGTAAGAGGGGAAGGAGGGAGGGTAACCTGGACTGCAGCAGTGTATACACTCGAACATCTACATTTATGGTAGGTACAAAACTGTACTATGTTCATCGTGTTACACTGCTGCAGTCATTACACTTGGGTAGAATCCCAAAGCTGAGGTAGGGTGGCTGGTTCTATAAGGCATTAGGGGTGGCTATAAGGTCCTGCAGCACTGCAGTGGCGAAGCCAGCTCTGGATTTAGAGTATAGAGGCAGATGGTAATGCTTGGTGAAGGTATGTACAGAACTCCAAGTTGCTGCTTCCAAAATGTCCTTGGTAGGTACTCCTCTGAGGTAGGCAGTTGAAGTGGCTGTTGCCCTGGTGGAGTGAGATCTAATGCTGTTAGGTACAGGTTTCCCATGGTGTGTATAGCAGAAACATATACAGTGTCCTATCCATTTTGAAATAGTCTGTTTCGAAATGGCTTTTCCCTGTGCTCCTGCAGCATATGCTACCAATAATTGCTCAGATTTTCTGAAAGCTTTGGTTTTGTCCAAGTAGAAGCATAACTGCCTGTGTATGTCCAAAGAATGCAGCAGTCTCTCCCCTTTATTCTGTGGATTTGGATAAAAAGTTGGCAAGTGAATAGTTTGGTTTAGAGCCACACTTGATACCACCTTTGGCATAAATGTAGGGTTAGTTCTTAAAGACACCCTGTCTTGGTGGAAAATGATGAAAGGTTCCACTGCCATTAGTGCCTGTAATTCTGAAACTCTTCGTGCTGATGTTATTGCCAGGAGCAGAGCAGTTTTTCAAGAGATATATTTTAAATCTGCTGTGTTAGCTGGCTCAAAAGGAGGTAATGTTAATTTTTCCAACACAAAGTTGAGGTCCCAAGTTGGAGTAGGTGCTCTACGGGGCGGTCTTATGTTTTTAGCCCCTCTGAGGTACTGTTTTAGCAAGGGATTAGAGAAAATTGGTGGATCCGTGTTGTAATGAGCAGAGATGGCAGAGGCATGGATCTTGATGGATGAAAAGGAGAGGCCTTTGTCCAGCATCTCAATTAAATATTGTAGTATCTGAGGAATACGTGGGACAAGAGGGTCAAGGCTGTGAGCCTGGTTCCAGGCACAGAATCTCTTCCATTTATCCGAAAAGGCTTTCCTGGTACTACGCCTTCTGGCCTCCAGAATGACATCCATAACAGCTTTGGAGAGAGGCACTGCTTGCTTGACTAAGGAATCTTCCATGCAGCCAGGTTTAAAGTCTTTAGCTGGCTGTTAAGTATCTGATTGTTGTGCTGAGTCAGAAGATGTGGGATTTGAGGCAAAATCCAGGGTGATCCTTGTGCTAAGTTTTTTAAGATTGGGTACCAGTGCTGGCGTGGCCAGTCTGGGACAATCAGGATCATCTTTGGCTCTTCTTGCCTGGCTTTTACAAGTACCTTTGGAAGGAGAGGTAGTGGTGGGAAAGCATATACTTGTAGGTTTTTCCAGCTGAATGAGAGGGCATCCACTTTCCATGCTTGTGGATGGTAAGTCCTTGTGCAGAATTTCTGTAGCTGGCAGTTCATTGGGGATGCAAACAGATCTATGTCCGGGCTCCACCATTTTTGTGTTATCATTCTGAATATTTGTGGATTCAATTCCCATTTGTGGGATCCATGATGTTTCTGCTTAAGTCGTCTGCCAGTGTGTTTTTCTCTCCTGGCAGGAATTGTACTTGCAGATGAACTTGATAGTTTAGAGCTGTGTTCCACAAGGTCATGGCTTGTCTGCAGAGGGGATAAGAGTGAGTGGCCCCTTGCTTGTTTATGTACCACATAACTGTGGTGTTGTCTGTCTTTAGTAGTAGTTGTCCTGGATGCAGAAGGTCCTTGAAGGCTATAAGGGCATTTTGTACAGCTAGCATCTCTTTTTGACTGATGTGAAGATGCCTTTGTTCTGCGGGCCACTTGCCCTGAATACATTTTCCTGCCATGTGTGCTCCCCAGGCATAATCCGATGCATCTGTTGTCAGTGTTTGCCTGGCTGTGGGTTGAGTAAAAGGCTGTCCCTTGTTGAGGTGACAAGCTTGAGCCCACCATCGAAATTCCTATTGAAGGCAAGGAATTAGTGGTATAACTGTTTCCAAACTTTGACAGTGTTGAGACCAGACACTCTTTAGGTACCATTGTAGTTTCCTCATATGCAATCTGGAATATGAAATTAGTATTATGCAAGATGCCATGTAACCCAAGGCCTGCAGAATTTTTCTTGCAGGGAGTTGGGTTCTTGTTGCCATCAATTGAAAATATTGTGTCAGTTGTCCTTGCTTGTCTGGCGTGAGATAAGCCACCTGGGTCGTTGTATTCAAGCTGGCACCCAGAAATATTATCTCTTGTGAGGGGCACTAGTTTTGATTTCTTTTTGTTTACTGTGTACCCTAGGCAACTTAACATTTTTACAAACGCCAGATGCTTTAGAAGAATGTCCTTGCTCTCTGCTTGAATAAGGCAGTCGTCCAGGTACGGATAAATTTGAATACCTTTCTGTCTGCAAAATGCAATTACTGGTGCCAGGCACTTTGTGAAGACCCTGGGTGCAGTAGATAAGCCAAAGGGCAGTGCAGAGAATTGATAGTGCATTGAACCAGCTATGAATCTGAGGTATCTTCTGCAGTTTTGTCTGATAGACACATGCAGGTATACCCTCCTTGAGGTCCACGGTTACGAGCCAAGCTTTCTTGCCCAGCATGGGAAGAAGCTGCTGTAGTGTCAACATTTTGAATTTCGGAACATCCAGGTAAGTGTTTAGAGTAGAAAGATCCAGAATGGGCCTCCAGGCTTTGTCCTTTCTGGGAACCAGAAAGAGTCTTGAGTAAAATCCTTGTCCTTGCTCCTGTGTTGGTACCTTTTGAATAGCTCTCATATCCATGAGTGCTGTAATTTGTTTCTGAGCCTCTGCCCATTGATTTGGTGGCTAATTTGGCATTCCTTTTAACCTTGGTAGAGTGTGAAAGTGGAACCTGTAACCTTGAGATACAATATTGAGAAACCATTTGTCTTTGGTGATCATATGCCAATTGTGATAGAAAAGTGCCAGTTTTCCTCCCAAGGGGGCTGCCAAGAGAGAGCTGTTTGGCAGCTGTAGTGGGAAGTCATTGGGGTTGTTTTTTATATGGTTGGGGCCTGTCTTCCCCTTCTTTCTGGCCTGATGCACCCCATTGTCGAGGCCTGTAAGGACCTTGTGGTTGACTTCTACCTCTTGGACGTCTGTATCTGCCCCTTTGAGGTCTGTCTGTAACTGGAAAGGACCAATTCTTTGTTGGCCAATTTCTGCTAAATCGAGGAGGCTGAACCTGTAAGAAATCCTTCATCGTTTGCATAGATTTTGCCTTATCCTCCATTTTCTTTAATACCTCTTCTGCCTTAACTCCAAATAACACATCCTGCTGCAAAGGTGCATCCAATAGTTTTGCTTTAACATGATCTGGTAACGTATGTTTTTTTAACCAAGCATGTCTTCTAATGACAGAACCTGTAACTGCTGCTCTACAGGAGGCCTCTAAAGAATCAAAACCACATTGCAAAGTATGTTTTCCCACGTGTTCAGCTGCATGCAATAAATCCTGCATTTCCTTAAAATTAGGAGGATCTGAATCTGGAAGCATTTTTTGTTTCAACTGAGACATAAAAAATTGCTGATATTTTAGCATGTGAAACTGGCAATTTAAGGCCCTTCATTGCTAAAGTTGCAGACGTATATACTTTCTTCCCCCATCTGTCTAATGCTCTGGAATCTCTTTCAGAGGGGATTGGATTCTTTGCTGATGAGGCCTTAACCCCTTTGGATCCCTGAGAAATAGTTTCAGGGTCAGCAACAGGGCTTTTATAAAGAAATTTGTGTGAGTCAGGGACTCTGTAGTATCTGTCAGGCTTAACTGGGGCTGGAGGTAAAGAATCAGAATTTAAGCTGGATTCAGTATACACATCATCCATAATATCTAACACTGGCGGAATAGCAAGGGGTCTGTGCTGACGTAATAAAAGGAAGTCTCTGAGCCTTTTCTTGGATTCTGAGTAATCCTGGCCTTCCCAATGGAAATACTCCCTCATGGTATGTAAGGTTTCCCCAAAGGAGTAGTCATCAGGCGGAGAGGCTGATGGAATTGATTCCTCAGCATCAGAATCCTCATAAGGGGGTAAAGAGTATCCTAGGTCTGAGGATGAATCTGAAGAGATGGCTACCTGGTCAGATGAGTCATAGTCTGCATCCTGTCTAGGCCTTTTATCAGGAGGGGGATGGGACCCCCTGATCAGAATGATTAGGTCTTCGGCCATTTTCAGCATTTGTTTCTTAGGCATGGAGGCCTGTCCTGGAGAATGTTGTATTTGTTTCTTTGTTTTTAAAGGTGGTTTAGACTTAGCAGAAGATTTAATGCTTTACTGAGTAGGTCTGAAAACACCCTCTGAAGCTACAGGTTGTTCAGCTACTCCGGATCCCTCTGAAGGGTTAGTTTCGGTAGGCTGAAAATCTTGTGCGTCCGAAGGCCCAGCCATCTCCACGTGTGAGTCAGAGGAGGCCTGTGGTTCTACAGAAGCGGTCGTTAGGGGTTGCAAAGGCACCTCTCTGAAAACTGGAGAACCGGCGACTGGCCTAGAAGATGCTTTGTCATTAGTTTTGGACCTCGGATGCCTATCCTTGTCTTTGCGCTTTTTATGTATTCCAGTTGTCGGAAGTTCCAACGGCATGGTGTAATTGAATTTTCTGCCAAAATAATGTCGGGCAAAATCAAACAGACGTTTAATAGTGCACTTGTTAAACCTAGCACAAAACCGACAACCAGTGACGTCATGGTCTGTGCCTAGGCATGGGATACAATAAGAATGGAAATCCTTATGAGGTATTTGCTTCCCACAAGAAATACAGTTATTAACTTTTACTGACATCAGTCTGAGGCAAGAAAAAGTTTCCCCAATGGTGCACTTAGCTTTGTAGAAGACTTCGGTTCGGGATTTGGAATGAAAATCTCAGGAGTTGGCCGACCGGCACTTGCGAACTGCTTTTGCTTCGGGCACCGCGCGGCAAGAAAGACTGAAGAAAATGGCATCGGCTGCATCTTCTATACCCCTGTCGCACTGCCATCAGGGAGGAGGCGACAGCAACCGACGCTGGACCAAGACACTGGAACTCAGGCCAACTGGGGAACCGTCTGACGGCAGGATAACCCAAGTGTAATGACTGCAGCAGTGTAACACGAACATCTCACAACCCATTCTAATCATCCAGGTGTCTCAATTGACTGGTCTCTACCCTAAGTTAAGCAATCACTGTATTATATGTAAACAGTACTACTACTTTAACTTAAACTTTATGCAACACTACCTTTGTTTAATATAGTAACTAATGTCAATGTAAACTGTACTGGTAATGTAGCTTAGCTGCCTCCTGGTTTGTACAGCCCTGTAAGCAATTCCAGCTTTTTAACCACTTGATGGGTATGTACTATGCAAGTGCTGTATTTCCTCTTCTATAATAGTATTTTAATTGTGTAATTTTCCTTCTTGTACAATGCAGCCCAGGCTGAGCCTGCAATTGGTGATCTGATCAGTGCTCTTCAGCTACATATGTATAATTACACAGATACACACACACACACACACACACACACACACACACACACACACACACACACACAAATATATGCACATTTAATAAATAATAGCCCATAACCACTTGTTCTATGTGACAGCCATCCATAAGGAGAAGTGGAGAAAAATATTAACTCTCACAACACTGCCTTCAGAGTGCAACAGCCAGGCAGTCCCCTCAGGGGGTAGAATGAGGCTCTCCAGAAAGCAGACTGCAGGACCCCCTGAGTGTTCTGCTGAGGTTGATCATCCTCTGGTTGTTAGCTGTTCAGAAATGTGCCATGGGCTTCATGATTCACTGTTGCAGTCATCACCTGTGGGAAGATTCCCAAAGCTGAGGTAAGGATGGTAGGATGCAGAAGAATCCTAGGAGTGGGCTAGCATGCCCTGCAAGACTGCAGAGGCAAAGCCAACTCTCGCCATGGAAAAGAGAGGGAGATGGTAGTGCTTGGTGAAGGTGTGGACACAGGTCCAAGTGGCAGCTTCTAGAATGTATATTTGATATTAGTGCACTTTATCTTTTTATATTTGTCATTTAAGTGTTTATATGCTGTATATGCTGGCCTCTGGTGTTCTATGAAGTAATGGTTTGGCCGAGTATACCGTACCTGCGAGGCATTTAGTTTCTACTGTCGTATGTGGGCTTCACTGTTGGGCTGCAGCATTTACACTTCTGTTCGTGTAGGAGGATTTCTTCCCCATTTATCTTTTGAAACCAACCATTGGAACTGATTTGTGGTGAGACATCATAATAGAGGCATCATCTTTTGGGTAAATCTTTCAACTGTATCCTTTGAATTTGGATATATAGAACTGGTGTTTACACTTGGCGCTGGCGTTCTGCGGTCAAAAAGGAACAGTATTAGAAACATTTCCTGTTAACTAGACGATCTAAAGACTGTTTTTCAGACTTTCTATATTTTGTTTGATTCTGGTGTGGTGTTGCAATTTGGAACAATTTTGTTGGGTCCATTGGTGTAACAAAAATAACGGCAAGGTCTTACGAAGACGCTGGGCAGCCATTATTTTGGGCTGTTTTTTCAAGGAACAGCACACTTGGAGTCATGAACGGATTTGCATTCGATTTCCAGTCCTGAACGGATTACTACTTTTGGAAACTCTGGGTTCAGTAGTAAGTTATTATTCTTTTCTGACCATTCACAAATTTGGTCTTTCGGAATATCAGGTACTGTGTTTTGAAAAATCTTTCAGAGGCATGAGATACATCGGGGCCGATTAACAACGAGGGGACTAAAAATTATCTAAACAACATTTTGAGAACACAGACTTGGAGAAACAAACCATTTTTTATTTTTTATCATTTTTTTGTTGATTTTTGGTTTTGAATGTAATCGGAAGACAATTATGTACCAACTGAACTATAACGGGGGTATTGTGAAGTATATATTATTTTATTCCATTCATACTTAACATTGGGATTTGGTCTAGTGAAATTCATCTTGTATTTGAATGTTTATGGTCTGCCAGGTTCAGGTATTTAGGGTGTATAACTTTTGAAGTATAATTATAGTATTTTACCATATTGAATCTATGTGGTAAGAGCCATCATCTACTTTTGAACAGGTACACTATACATATTTGCTGGGCTAATTATTTCGGCCTATCATCTAGGGACTAAACTAACATACCTTTATTTCACATGTTGGCTAGCTACTGGGCTCGTGGGTGCATCTTTAATTGTGCAACTTTATTATAACTTACAGGATTCTATTCAGACTACTTAACATGTGCATATATATAAACAACTGTTGAAAACTGTTACCTAGCAAAAATATGATATGGTGCATGTATCTATAACTATCTAAATTCTGTGGACAGGATATAACAATATTGTTTTATTTACTTCATCAATATATAAGATATGGTTGATGCCAACAACCTACTCATATAAGGTCAAGTGGGATATCCTAATTATCCAGTGATGAGATAATGTGACAATATTTGGAATGAATACATAATTGTGTTTAAACCACATTTTTCTACCATTGTGGTCTATATGGAATAAGTTGATTTACTTATGGTATATTAGTATAATTTCATCAGTAGATAAAACTAAACTAACAGAATATTGTATACTTATACTATTTAGTACAATAACCATTTTCTGTGTAGTATTCCATGTTATATCATATTGGATATATCCTATTATGATGGATAGAGCGTATATACAGAATTATTAACTGGATAAGATCACAACTTCCTAATGTACGACTATTTTGTTATATCCAGATTTGAAAGAGATAGAAATTGGATTATTCTGCATACAGCTTTCGGACAGGGTTTATAAAGTCATGTGTTTTTTGATCATTACAGCAACACTGTTTTCTCAATAGTTTTCTGATATTATTGTGACTAGGAACCAGCGTTATACTTATGTGTATTTAGTTTGGGCCTGCTCTCTTTCTGACTCTGCAACATTGCTGTTCCCAGACCAATATTCCAAATATAGTATATATGCTCTTTGGTATCAGTGAATTACCCTTTTCTTTATATGTTACTGTACAACAGAAATAGACTCATAGGTGGCAGATTTCTTTGACAGCCTGACCAGCTCTTCTGCGCCTAATATACTGATTGTAACTATTTAATTTAGACTTTTGATATTTAAAAAATAGAAATGGATTTGGAAAAAATTCTTCAAGGATCATGTGCCGATCGGGATGACATAGGCGTCTTCGGGACAGACATCTCAGGCAATAATCGGAATGATTCTATCAATAATCCATCAGATGGATGTGATGTGGCTTTCAATAATTTAAGTAAGGGTTTAAAAAACCTTAGAGCCAATATCTGGCATCTTAGATTATTTCGTGCATATATCAACAGGGATATGGCCCCTAGGGGTCTGAGAATACGCCTACAGCCACTGGTTAGTAGATCTGAAGACAGACTAACCACAGAATGGAACACGGCATTACAAGAAGCATCTATGATGCTTGTCAAAATACTTGCCTCATACTATGAAAGAATGATTGATATAAATTTGTCAGAAGTCAAATCAATCTGTGAGGAATGCAAAAAATATGAATCATTATCTATACATGAAGGCTCAGTGACCAGGCTGTCAAAAGAACTGGCAAACTATGAAAAACCAACAAGGGATTAGAAAATTTAAAAATTCAACAGGAATATCACCGATTACCAAAGGGAACACCCATTTGAATCACATAGATCGGTCAGATTCATGGATACTAGCCAGGGGACGGCAAGGGGCAGAACTAGGAAGAGACCTAGGTCCATCCTTAAAACTAATGATAGATCTTTTGCTAGCTCATCGGGGGAGGAATCCTCCTACACGGATAATGAAAGTGTCCAGTTCCAGGAGTCACCTATGCGTAAATAGTCCAACTCGGCACACCCTTTAGAAGTGGAAAAAGGCAGTGGGGTGGCCGCAAACATAAACATGGGAAGCAGAATAGATTCTGTAGAGGGATTGATACAAACATTACTGAGATAATTGACAATGAATACAAAAATGTGTTGAATTAGTCCGATGTTACACTGACTAACGAACAAGAAAAGTTACTAAATAAAGGTCTTGGATTTGTACCAGGCTTTTTTTGTAATGAATACAATATTGTGTCTGATGTAATTAGTTTTTGTCGTAATCTTAATTTAAAACTATTCTTTACAGATCAAACCTCTCAAACTTCTCAAATATCTAATGAATTTAGATTTCATAAATCTGAATCCCAACCTCCTATGAACAAACATGTGTCCATTTTCCAACAATCAGTCCTCAGGGATTTACATTTCCCACATATGGAATCTCAGGTCATGGGTCAGAATATTTCTTGATCTGAAAAAATGGCTTTAGAGGAACTGAGAAATAATCATAATATTGCTATATTACCAGCAGATAAAGGAGGGGCGGTTGTGGTTTTGAACATGGGTTACTATCTAAACGTAGGTCTGGAACAGCTATCGAATACCAGATCTTACATGCATATGCCCATTGATCCAACCCCCAACTTTAAAAAAGAGATGGACACATTTTTGAATCTGGCGGAGGAAGAAGGAATCATTACTAAAAACACGGTCAGACATTTATCAGTGATGGACCCCCAAAACCAAATTCTATATCTACTTCCAAAAATACACAAATCCATTCCCCCCACCCCGGGAGACCTATTGTGTCAGGTATCGGCTCTCTTACAGAACCACTATCAATGTTTTTGACACAACATCTAAAACCATTACTTACACTGGTCAGGGCCAGACTGTAGGACACTACCCAGTTCCTCCAAATTATACAAGGTATACAACTGGAATCACATTGGCTTATGTGCACCTTGGACGTTAAATCTTTATATACCAGTATACCCCATTGGGCGGGCCTGCAGGCACTTCAATATTGGTTAGAACACTCAAGTTTTTATCCACGAGGACTCAACACATTACTTATATGCATGGCGGAACATGTGCTTAACAAGAATGTTTTCTACTTTCAAGGGGAGTGTTATTGGCAACTTCAAGGTACTGCTATGGGGGCATCCTTTGCCCCCATATATGCAGACTTATTTATGGCATACTTTGAAGAATGCATGATTTACAACCCACTTCATAACATATATATATGGTTCCCATTCAGAAGCCTGAAACATCATAAGCCTGAAAATCAAAATCCTGAAACCAAAAGCCTGAAAATTCAGAATCCTGAAAACTCAAAATCCTGAAAGCCCAAAATCCTGAAAGCCCAAAATCCTGAAAGACCAAAATCCTGAAAGACCAAAATCCTGAAACTCAAAATCCTGAAAACACAAAATAGACATATTGATGTCATTGTGGCTTTGCTACTGTTAGCCCTGTGGTGTTAGGTCATGCGTTGGGGTCAGGTAAGTGTGCGGTTGGTTTTATTTTAGGGTTAGGGGCGGTTTAAGTGAGTTAGGGTTAGGGCGCAGGTTAGGCATGTATGCAATAGTGACAAATATTGGGGTTAGGGGCAGTTTAAGTGAGTTAGGGTTAGGGCGCGGGTCAGGTGAGTGTGCGATAGTGACGGACCTTAGGGTTAGGGTTAGGGTCAGGGTCAGTTGGTAGATATTAGTGTCTTTATAGTGACATATTAGCATTATTTGTGTTTTCAGGATTTTGAGTTTTCAGGATTCTGAATTTTCAGGCTTTTGGTTTCAGGATTTTGATTTTCAGGCTTATGATGTTTCAGGCTTCTGAATGTATATATATATATATATATATATATATATATATATATATATATATATGGTTGAAATTGACATATGGCGTAGATACTTGGATGATTGTTGGATGGTGTGGCGTGCAGATTCTACATATCTGCAGGAGTTTCTGGAATATTTGAATGACAACATTTGGGGTATAGAGTTCACAGCAACATACAACTTTGACACCATCGATTTTTTGGATGTTACTGTTTATAGGAATGATGATCACACTTTGAGTACTAAGACATACAGGAAATATCCACAATAGAACACCCTGCTCCATGCGTCCAGCATGCACCCACGCCACACCATCCGCAACATACCTAAATCTCAATTTTTGAGGATTAAACACATCAGTTCATCTAAGAAAGATTTTGAGGAAGCGAAATTGGATCTCCAAAATAGATTTTTGGAAAGAGGATATAAAAAATCTGATATCTTTTCAGCTAGTACTTGGTCTGCTAATCAGGATAGGAATATGTTACTACAGTATAAGAAACGTGAAACCACAGGAGTTGAGTCTACATTGAGGTTTGTCACTACATATGGACGGAATCATAATGTAATCAGAAACATTTTGGATTCTAATTGGAATATACTACTAGCAAATGAAGAATTAAGAAATCTTTTGGGCCCCAAATGTCAATTCTCATATAGACGGGACAAAATGTTAGGTGCCCTGTTTTCACACTACAAGCACAAAGAAAGTGGGGACGCTATTTATAAACAGATGACAATGACTGGAGACCAACTTCTGGGTACTTTTCCATGTGGCCATTGTGGATTTTGTAACCAAGTAAGTAAATTAAAACAATTCACTAGTGCTAATACAAGTAGAGTTTATGATCCAAGAGTCTTTGGCAATTGCAGTAGTAGTTGGGTTATATATTTAGCAACGTGTCAATGTTCAGCATTTTATGTTGGGCAAACATCACGATCACTCAGAGTAAGAATGAGTGAACATAAAAGTGACATCAGAAATAAAAAAGATACCAATGCTCTGTACAGACACACCTTGAAACATACTAATGCCAGATTTATGTTCATGATCATTGACAAAATAACTGGAGACAGGAGCAACCAACAGGGGTGGCATAGCATTTTGAACCACAAAGAAAAATATTGGATCATTCACCTTGGGGTGTTATTTCCCCTGGGCCTTAATGACCACTTATATGTGAAAAAGAATTGGGATAACAAACTCTGGAACCATTTTAAATACAGTATATGTGTTATGACTGGGAAGAACATATATAAAGAAGAGATGCATCTTATGAATTATAAGATCGGATTGCATGGGTTTCTCATTCATATGTTTAGCTTATCAATTGACATTGTTTTTGCCGTATGTCTACATATTGTTATATCTCATATCAGATATAATACTATATATATGTGCTAGGCAATTATGAGGGCTGTGTATTGGTATGCTGCTGTTGTTAAAACATGTTGGTTGATTGCAACAAAATCTACCTACTGGGCTGCTAAACATATCCAGTTATATGTCATTGTATTTAAATATAATATGGTCCTCATGACAATACAATTGCCAGTATATCATGTGAATTTCTATCTTTCATAGCATTATAAGAGTATATCAGCTGACTGAAATAGTATTTGTGTGTTCAGAATATCTATTATATCTTATTATAATACATGGCATTAAATGTTACAGTAATATATTATACATTTTGGTTAAAACTGCAAATCTTATACTATCATTTTTAATGTTATTTGAACAATGTATTTGATATTAGTATAGTACATATTTATATGCCATTGGAGATCCTGTAGTTTGCTCACAGTATATGTCATCATATCAGGATACAGTCGATAGAACTTTGAAGTTATGTAGAATACAATACTATGTATATTATTAAGGTCACATGTTGTAATTTTGGAAAAATTTGTATTAGTCCAAAATAATTTAATCATGTACTATTGTATCGTTTCAAAATGCCTCCATTACATTATGGTTATACAACTATTCAAATATCATTGCAAAACTTGTATTTGGGTTGGACTATACCATGTTTCCATTGGTTGGTGGTATCTATAAATATTCATGAAATATTGTGCATGACAAATACTTTTTCACTGATGAAGGCTGGGTAGCCGAAACCGGTTAATATGATTTGATATTAGTGCACTTTGTTGCATCTTATGCTCAAATAAATACATATCTTTTTATATTTGTCATTTAAGTGTTTATATGCTGTATATGCTGGCCTCTGGTGTTCTATGAAGTAATGGTTTGGCCGAGCATACCGTACCTGCGAGGCGTTTAGTTTCAGCTTCTAGAATGTCCCTGGTAGGGACTCCTCTTAGGAATGCTGTGGAAGTAGAGGCTGCCCTAGTGGAATGGGTTCTTATGCACTTAAGCGGGGCTTATCACGCAAGCTGTAGCAGATATGGATACAGTGTGATATCCATTTAGAAATGGTCTGTTTGGAAACAGGCTTCCCCTCTGCTCCAGGGGCGAAGCTTACCAAAAGTTGGTCTTCCTGATGGACTTGGTCCTGTCCAGGAAATATCTTAACTCCCTATGCACATCCAAAGAGTGCAAAATCCCCCCCCCCCCCCAGTTCTGAGGGTTAGGAAAGAAAGTAGGTAGATGTATAGCTTAAGGGTCACATCTGAAACTACCTTAGGCATGAAGGAGTGGTTAGTCCTTAGGGATACTCTCTGTCAGCATGGAAAATAATGAATGGCTCAATAACCATGAGAGCCTGTAGTTCCGAAACCCTTCCGGCTGAAATAATGGCCAAGAGGAAGGCGGTTTTCCATGAAAGGAACTTGAGCCCTGCTGAAGCAGCAGGTTCGATTGAAGGTAAAGTTAGCTTTTCTAAAACATAGTTCAAGTCCTAGACCGGAGCAGGTGCCCTTCTGGGCAGCCTGATATTAGAGACCCCCCCCCAAAGAATTGCTTAATCAGGGGGTGAGAGAACAAGGGTTTCTCCATCTGGGAGTGAGCAGAGATGGCCGAAGCACGAATCTTAATAGAGGAGAAGGGGAGGCCTTTTCCCAGTAGATTCACTAGGTAGTCCAGGATAAGAGGAATGGATGGTTGTGAGGTATTTGTTCCTTTTGCTAGGCAGCATTTACCTGAGTAAGACTTTCTGGTGCTAGGCCTCCTGGCTTCTTAGACACTATCCAGGACATGTTTGTTTTGTGTAGACCTTGCCTTTGTCCCTGAGGTATTAGTCATGCTGAAAGTTTGAGATTAGCCAAGTTGGGATGCAGCATTTCCCCTGCCTCTTGAGTCAGAAGATCTGAAATCAGGGGTAATAGCCTGGGAGGTTCCTGTGATATGCTACGAAGCAGGGGGTACCAATGTTGTCTGGGCCAGTCTGGGGAAATGAGAATGGCCCTTTGGGATGAGAGGCGGGGGGGGGGGGTGTAAACAAATTGACTGTCCAAGTTGAAGTCAGGGCATCCACTCTCCAAGCTACTGGGTGAAACTCTCTGCTGCAAACTTTTGGCAGCTGGTGATTGTTTGATGAGGCGAACAGATCCACCTGAGGAGTCTCCCAGGTCAGTATGACCTGCAGGAAGGCCTCCCTGTGGAGCTTCCATTTGTGAGGGTCAAGGAAGTTTCTGCTTAGGTGGTCTGCCAGAGTGTTGTTGACTCCTGGTAGATACTGGGCTATCAAGTTTATGCCTATGTCGTTGCCTGTCTGCCAGAGAGACATTGCTAGTCTGCAGAGGGGGTAAGACTGTGTCCCTCCCTGCTGGTTGATGTACCACATACCTGTGGTGCTGTCTGTCTTCACAAGGAGCACCCCCGGGGTTAGGTATGATTGGAAGGCTGTTAGAGCCTTGTGTATTGCCATCATTTCTTTCTGTTTGATGTGCAGTGGAAGTTATTGGGGATCCCAGGTCCCTGAATGCACTTTAGGTCTAGGTGAACGCCCCAGGCAAAGTCTGAGGCATCTGTGGTAATGGTCTGCCCTTGTGGGCGTAAGGGTAGGCCCTTCTTCTGGGAGCAGGCTACTGCCCACCAGAGGAACTCGGTCCTTATGCAGGGTATGAGTGGAAGAGAGGTCTCGAGGGATTGAGAGTGTTAGCACCAAATGTTTTTCAGGTACCACTGGATTTTTCTCATGTGGAGCCTGGCCAGGGATATCAGGAGTATGCAGGATGCCATGTAACCCAGTGCCTGCAGGAGTTTCCTTGCTGTGAGGTATTTCCTGGTAGTCAACTGAGTGAAACAGAGAGGCAGGAAGGTCTGCTTCTCCGGTGATAGGAAGGCCACTTGGGGAGCAGTGTCTAGGAGAGCTCCCAAGAAGATGATCTTTCTGGAGGGAACAAGGTTTGACTTTTTCTCGTTGATGGTGAAACCTAGGGAAGTTATTAAGGTCCTTGCAAAGAGGAGGTCCTGTAGGAGTTTCTCCTTGTTGTCTGCCTGGATGAGGCAGTCATCCAGATAAGGATAGATCTGGATATTTCTTTGCTTGCAAAGGCTTAAATACTTCGTGAATATCCTGGAAGTTGTAGATAAGCCAAAGAGCAGTGCAGAGAACTGAAAGTGTTGTGATCCTGCCCTGAAGCATAGGAATCTTCTGCAGGATTCCCTTATGGGTAGGCATCCTTTAGGTCTAGGGTGACTAGCCAGGTGTCTTTGGTCAGCATAGGTAACAGCTTTTGGAGAGTAAGCATCTTGAATTTTGGTATTACAAGGTAAGTATTTAGGATAGAGAGGTCCAGAATGGGGCACCATGTGCCCTCTTTTCTTGGTACCAAAAATAGTCTGGAATAAAATCCTTTGCCTGTTTGCTCTTGAGGAAATGGTTCTACTGTTCCCAGAGTTTTTGTACTTGATTTAGTGCTTCTGCCCACTGACCTGGAGGTAGGTCTGGGGATCCCCTTAAAGGTGGGATTTCGTAGAAAGAAAATTTGTATCCCTGAAAAATGATCTTTAGAACCCACTGATCCTGAGTTATGGACAGCCAGTTATGTTTATAAACGGATAGCCTTCCTCCTAACTTGAGAGGGGTGGGAGAGGAGCAGAGTGTGGGAAGTGAGTCACTGAGAGTTTTTACTGTATTGGGTGGGCTTAGAACTCCCTGCTTTTGGAGTGGAAATGGCCCACTCTTTTGTCCTTTGTTGTCCCTAGGTTTGCCACCTAGGTGGTCTGTCCCTTCGAGACTTACTTTTTCATAGGCCTATTTCTGTGCAGGAAAGACTCAGTGCTTGGTGGGGAAGTTCCTGCTAAACCTGGGGGGGTTATACCTGGAGAAAATATTTTTACTGTCTGCATAGATTTTGCTTTTTCTTCCAACTTTTTAAGCATCTCTTCTGTTTTAACCCCAAACAGACGATCCTTGTCCAGAGGAACATCCAGTAGTTTAGATTTGACATGATCAGGTAGTGGCTGTTCTTTCAGCCATGCATGCCTCCTAATGACTGACCTTGCAACAGCTGCCCTGCTAGAAGCTTCTAGGGCATCATATCCACAGTGCAAGGAATGCTTAATCACTTGATTACTAGAGTGCAGTAAATCTGCTAGCTCTTTAGAAGAGGCAGTGTCAGGAAGAGCTGCAAAATTTTGTTTAAAGAGTTCAAAAATATGCTGTTGATATTTCAGCATGTGGAACTGACAGTTTAATGCTCTGATAGCCAAAGCTGCAGAGGTATAAACTTTTTTTACCCCATCTGTCCAGGACTCTGGAGTCTTTATCAGAGGGAACAGGATTCTTTGCTGAACTGGTCTTAGCCCCTTTGGGCCCTTGAGTAATGACCTTCAGGTCTGCCACAGGATTTTTGTACAGGTATTTATGCATATCTGGTATTCTGTAGTACCTATCAGGTTTTCTTGGGGCAGGAGGAAAAGCATCAGGAGCATCTTTAAAAACATCTTCCACCACCTCTAGGATAGGAGGGATGGCTAAGGGCATGTGCTGGGGTAGGTCTAGAAATTCTCAATCTCTTCCTAGACTGTGGGTAATCCCAAGTTTCCCATCGGAAGTGTTCCCTGAGAGTATGCAGGGTTTCCCCAAAAGAGAGGTCCTCGGTGGGGGAGGCAGAAGGCATAGATTCTTCTGCATCAGAATCCTCAAAAGCAATCACGGCTTGTTGTTCCTCATCATATTCAGAGTAATCAGATTCATCTGAGTCATTGTCTGTCAGTATTTCAGGGGAGGTAACCCTTTTTCGTTTAGGAGGAGTAGGTTGGCTTCCCCTAATAAGAGTGATAAGGTCTTCTGCGATTTTTAGCAGTTGAGACTGCGGTGGTGGCATCAGAGTAAGATGGCGTCCAGAGTCTGCTTTCTTCAGAGTGGCCTTGCTTCTGGGTTTAAGAAAATCCATTGGTCTGTGATTAGTGGTAGTCGGTTAGTGCAAGAAAAAGGTCCCCAATGGGGTACTTAGCTTTAGTCATTTTCAGCTTCAATTTTGGACTCTGGTATCAACCGACCGGCACACACGCAATCTGCTTCTGCTTCAGGCTCCACGGCAGGAAATACTGATGTAATGGCATCAGCTGCCTTCCTTTATAGCACTGATGACCTGACATCAGTCTACAAGTGACAGCAGCAGACGCAGAAAAGACTTCACTCTGGTATTCTGGTCAGCCAAGGGTTACCCAGCAGGGATAACTCACAGGTGATGACTGCAACAGTGAAACACGAAGAACATCAATGGTTACTATGGTCCTGGATGATACAAGAGAAGGCATATGGAAGGAAGCCTACATATTTGATATAGGCATACATTGTGAGGCTTGTTGTCTAGTCAATGAGATCAGATCGGCATCAAGGAGATGATAAGCCAAAAAAGCCTAAATCTCAAATGTGGGTATCTGCATCAACGCCAACACTGATGCCAGAGGTCTCTATGTCAAATACAAAAATAAATAAATAAATAAAAATAACTCCAAAGAAGGAATGCTTAGACCTGTTACATATCCAGGACCCATTCCTCTTCCTCCTCCAAAGAAAACTCAACACTTGACTTCAGTGATGAAGATACCCTTAGCATTGATACCCTTAGCATTGAGGCACTCTATGGAAACACTTAAGAGCACTGATGGTACTTGCTGACATTGGAACTGACAAGGCCAAGATTTGTGACCCTAAAGTTGGGACTATAAGCAACTCTTAACAGGTTCACCGTTAACACTGACACTGAGGGGCTGACCATTGGCCTAACTGGGATATGGACCTGGAGAGGCACTAGTTAATAAAAACTGTCTCTGAAGCAGAAAAAGTCAGACCACAAAAGTGGCCAACTCAACTACCCCACTATTATCAGCTTAGGAGGCCTGGGACCTCTTATGCTGCAAAGACATGAAGGCTGATACTCTAGCATAATCAAAACCTATTGTAAAGAAACACCAAGACCTAAGTGATCCCGCAGGGTGATTCCTAGGGGTCCACAATTCTAGTTCAGAAGCAACTAAGAACAAATTACTGGGTGGCAGGACCCTAATTTACAACTGCAGCGGTTTGTTTACTGGGATGCCTTTGACTGTGTGTGTTCTCTCTCTAGTATACTGGGGATACTTAATTGCTTACACCACATGTTGATGATTGCTCCAAGAAATCACTTAAAATATGATGTAATTTTCATCTTTACAACATTCTTGGTCAGAAAAAACTATATGCATGTATACATACATACACAAACACAAGTTTACTACTCCAAAGGCTACATATACTTCATCTTGTTTAACTGGACAGGTAGCAAAGGTAACCAATAACTGCTGTAAAACTTCTTGCCTCATCATATCCACAACACCATAAATGAAACTGTGACAAGCTACTAACATTAAAAGCATAACTGGAATTAATCTGTGATGCGCATTTAAATTAAAACTACTGAATTTCCAAAATGTTAACATTTACCCAATTGGGAAACATAATTCTGAAGCATTTTCTTCCAAACTGCTATCGCTGCTTCTACTCTCTGGTTCTGGTTCATCGCGGCCAGGAAGCGTCTCCCAGCTCTCATCACTGGAAGAGTACTGTGTTTCCTCAGCAAAACCAGATGTCCATATTGCAGACCACTCCCCATCACTGCACTCAGAGCTAAAAAGAATTAATGAGAAAAGCCAACCATCAACTTGATGGGAATCAGTGCTGAATAGTTCAAACCAGATATGAATTCTAAAAATATTTTATACATTAACTTCAAGTTGTTACAAAGAGAAAGATAAGTTTAAGTAAAGTAGCAAATATAAACTACACGCTAAAAAACAGGCAGAATGGTTATATGCTTATTCTGAGTACTGCTTCTACCCTTCTCATGTCTTTTGGAAACAAATTTAATCAATTATCCCCTGAACTTCACCTATACAAAAATGCTATTTCAAGTCATCAAAATGACTACTTATGACAAGCCAACATACATATAAAGTAAAACACAGACCTTATCCACATTTATAAAAAATGTGTGCAGAGCCCATTGAAATGCCAAAATCTACTAGGCTGAAAAAGAGGAAGCAAGAGCTGGCATCATACCCCGATTTCTTTCTAACAACAGGGTGCAAACAAGGAGGTATTTGGTGTTACTGGAACACGTCAACTTATTCCATCATTTCTTGAAAAGACTGCACCTTGTATGACCCAACAACATCTTCAAAAGTGAATCAGTGGTTCACAACCCCTCTCAAAGTTGAGTTCCCAACATGTCTTCTAGGATTTTTTAAGGTGTAGCTACGTACTAAAGATCTCTGCATCTGACAGTGACAAAAATAAATAAATACGTTACTGAAGGTCTGAGACAAATTCCATCCTCTCTCTACCATTTCAGAGTCTTGATTAACAGGGTTTCAATACAATCCCTGCAAAAATTACAATGCATTTCTTCTGACTTATTTTATTAATTACTTTATTCATCTGCTGTCCAGGTAAGAGGTATGACCCTTGCAGGACTATTTCCAGACATGACCAGGCCAAATGCAATACAAGAAACAATTATGGTTTTATACATAATCATATTTAGGGATATACTTCACTGTATGTAACGTACCTGTTCATACCCAACACCTTATTACTCCCCCTTTTTCACTCACTCACTAACTTTAATCAATTTCTCTCCCATGACACTCTAAATATGCCATAACCCTGCTTGCTTTCTCTCACTTCATACTGCAATTCTTGTTTGTATTACACTAATTTACCTTTAATTTCTCTAATCTGGCTAAAATATCTGTAAATACTAAATCACTGTTACATAAATTGTGTCTATTTAAATGCCACATTATGTTTAATCTGGCAATTATTTAAACTGTAGAAGTTTTATGTGGAAAATGGGCGCTTGACCAGTTGGACTTTCCCGGTAATCAAATGTCGATACTAAAGACAAGTGGAAGAAGTATAACATGGCATACAGAATAGAAAACTGAAAGGAGGCATACAATACACAGCATAATACCATATAATAAACAGCATAATATAAAAATATAAACTCAATACTTGTGGTATAAAAGCAAAGTGCAATGCCACTGAAGTACAACAGCACTACAAAATAAAAGCTACTCCAAAGATGGTTGATAAAACAGTGGCAGATCTGTTTATGCTTCAAAGGTGAAGACAAGGGAAAATCAAGGTGTCAAATGGATTGGGTAATTGAGACCATGGGGAAAGGGCAAGTACAGAACTTCAGACACAAGTACAGACAAAGTTTTCTTAAAACATTACCAGTAAAATAACATTACAGAATATGAACGGACTACAAAAAAAAATACTTACGCCTGTGAAATTTGGCACTTTGAGACAGAATACTTATTTAACAAAGTTTGTACTTTCTTGTATTTACTACACGCAAAACTGTCAGTTTGCTAAACTTGTGAGCTTTATTCAGAAACTGCTTTATTTAAAAAAAAAACAAGAGAATCACGATGACTGGAAGATACATTTGACAATTACAGGTATAATTTGTATAATTTCAGTTCATGAAAATGGAATATGATCTTCATATTGATCACTGCTGCAGTAGCCTTAACTAAATGCTAAGGATAACAGCTGGTTAGCTTCAAAAGTTTCAGGGCAACTTCCATGCACCCTAACTGTCAAGCAGCTCAAATGAGCTGAATAAAACACAAGTTTGAGGATGAAGCACTTCAGACCTTTACTGTCGCCAAACAATAAGCTCCTCTGAGGCTTTTGAGGGTTTACGGTTGACTGGTGCTTTCCTTTACTGGACAGGAAAGTTCTCTTTGGGGAAAAATTGCATTTTCTTACATTTACTGATGTTTTATCACTTTCCTCTTCAGGTTATTTTAAAGCTAGGATATTGCACTTTAACGGACTGTCTTGAGACTGAAATGTACTTTTAAATGGAGCACTCCTTTTTTCTGTTTGTTTTACAGTGTAAACTAAATGATAACCTACTTTCTGTAGAGAAATTATGCTTAATTTTCCATTGTGAGGCTGTTATAGCATTTGGAAGTGCTTTTTACTGTTTTTTTTCTGTCAAAAAAGTAACTTTTGAGGACTTTTATAGTTTTACTGACATTTGCTACTTGTCTTCCCCCGGAAAAGAAGAACAATTTTTGTCCTGACCATAAAACAGACTGTCAGTCTCACAGTTGGTCCTTCTTCTAGCCACAAAAAGACAAAGTTAAGCAAACAGCATTTGCTGCTACCACCACAGGCTAGCAATTTGCCTCATCAGCAGGTGGGTGACTCTATTGTGGCCATTTCTTGTACTTCAGACCACTTATCTTTTACCCTGAATCTCTCTGGTGTAGCACCTACAGCCAGTATGGACCAGGGGTTAGCCACATCCTCTACAGCTGTTAGTGTCTCCTCAGTGGGCAAGGGATAACCACTCTTATCAGTCTTGGGAGAAGGAACAGTGAAGGTTTCCTTGTTGCGTCAGAATACTGTTTCCATCCTTTGGGAACCAGCTGCTGCCATTAGTAACAACGTTGGCCCCATTTCTCCTGTCAAAAGGTAACCGAAAACCAAGCATGTATCTATTTCTCCTCACATTTCTTTGGCCAGGAGTAGGTTTCTGGCTCAGGGTTTAATTCATACTTCTTGTAGAGTAGTTTCTTGTATGTACAGCTCATTCTTGAGAAGAATGAAATTCTTTACGTAAAGTAGTTTATTTTATTGAGCAAGTCACTACTCATTGGTGTGTGTGTGTGTGTGTGTGTGTGTGACTCTGTTGAGGCTTCTTCCAGAGCTACTGGTACAGTTTTAAGGAGGTTTACTTGGCTGCAGAACCTTCAGATGATGTTAAAAAAAAAAAAAAAAAACAGAATGAACAGTCTCAAAAGAATTCAAGTAAACAGACAGTTAAGAAGGGGAAAGGGGGTCCGAAAAGAGGTTTCAAACCTCCCAAAACAAAGGACAGTCGAACAATTCTGAATGACTGTTCCAGAGACCTTGTGACCCCCTTTCACCCAGACTCCTTTTTTATTCCAGAAAGTCTGAATCTCCATTTCCGTCTTTGGTAACAGACTGTTTCAAACAAATGGGTTCTAAAAATCATTCATTAGGGTTACAGATGGCAATGGGAGGAAATTCCTCCTTTCCATAGGGACAATCCTCATCCTGCAGATCAGACTCTTTTGTTTCAACTTGTTCTTCATCACGTGCTGTCCCAAGGAGTGCTAGAACCAGTTCCCTCTTCTCAACTGGGGAAGTGGCTTTACTCAAGATGTTCCTAGTGACAAGCCTGTTTATGATAGTGCCCCACTTCAAAATTATGTCTCTTCACAACCTGTTACCTCTTCCTCCTCTTTCAAGTTTTCTGATAACACTACATTTAAAAGATGATTATCATCACATTCCTATGCATCCCAACCACACGTTTCTTAAGATTTTGTGTATCTGGATCAGATTGCCAGTTCTCTGCCATACCCTTTCGACTATTCATTGCTTCAAGTGTGTTCACAAAGTGTCTAACTCCAATTTAGATCATCACAGGCTACAGAGTATACACATTTTTCCTTATTTAGCATGACTTGCTTATCTTTGCAGAGTCTTTTTCAAAATGTCATGAATTTCTCTTGGGTGAGAGATCTCTTCACACAAGATTGTGTTCTTGGATGTCAACAAGACACCTCAGTTCAATGAGGTTTTCTTACACCGAAAAAGTAGATCTTTAACTCTATTTCTAAAGTTTTCAACTCAGACTTCAGTTACTGTCAGGGCATAAAGTTTCCCTTATAAAGAAACACATTCAAAAACTGAGAAAACTAATAATCTCATGCATATCAAAACTAGCCCTAAGTGGAGGCATCCACCCCAACCCTGGCCCTACCATCTCCAACCCCAATCCTCATAATCAGACTAGAAACCACAACTTCTCCCATATTACAGCCAATAGAAAGCCAAGTGACTTCCTCCTACTAAGCCTAAATATTATAAGTATATCCAACAAAGTCCATGAACTCCATGCCACCACAGATTTGTACTCCCCAGATATAGTCATCCTGACAGAAACCTGGCTAAAACCTCACATTACCAGTGAGCAAATACTCCCTACAGGTTACGGCATACTAACAGTAGACCAGCTAAACAAAAAAGGAGGTGGTGTAGCTATAATATTTAAACAGCATCTAAACATCCAGATCTTAAAATCATCAGCTCCACAAACAGGCAATGAACAAATAATATAGACCAACCTCAAAATTAACCAAAACAAAACCATCAACATCATTGGATGCTACTTCCCACCTGGCCAAAACATCCCACCACTAGAAAACCTCAGCTGGTCTACCCACCATCTCCCCCAAGAAACTATCATCTTAGGTGATTTCAATATTGACTGGCAATCCTGTTCTGGCAACAATCCAACCAATCATGTACACCTTCATGGCTTCACCCAACTAGTACAGTCACCAACCAGGAGAAATAAAAACTCCAGCAAGCACACTACCCTGGCTTGGATACTAGTCAGTAAGAGCCCCCAGTCATATATAACAGGCTGCTTATCAGATAGCCTCAGTGATCACTCCCCAACATTCCTACTCAAAAAATACCTATACCAAGCTAAACCTGTCATCTACCGTTAAATACGTAAAAAACTAAACTTTAACTCACTCACATTCATCTCATCCCTCAAAGAATGTAAGTGGCATCCTCTAAAGTACCTCAGTCTAGATGACGCAGTTGAATTTTTTAATACTACCTTCCTGAACATCCTTAATTACCATCCCCACATAAGATTTTCCAGAACCAAAGCACAACCCACCCCATGGCTACAGAAAACCACTAAGTCAGAAATGAAAAACAGGGATAAAGCCTGGGAGCACTGGCACAAAACCCCCTCAGCTACACAGAAATTCCTAGAACTATGCAATAGAGTCAAAAAGCTAATAAAACAGGACAAATTCCAATACTACCAGTCTGTCCTAGACTCCTCAGAACACAGCCCCAAACAATTCTGGTCCTCCATAACTCCATCCTCCACCCAGGTAAAGTCAGTACCCCTCCTGCTAACATCCCTCACTCCTCAGAAAATATTGCTACCGCATTCAACATACACTTCACCCAAACCATACTATCACTAGCTAAACAACACAACCCCCCTCCCCTCCAACCCAAACCTTCAACTAGTAATCTCCCCACTGCCTTCTCTTTTTCTCCTGTACCTACCTCCAACATAAAAAAACTCTTAACTAAACTTAAACCCACCAAATTAGCAGCAGACAACCTCCCAAGTGAATACCTACAAATCGCAGCTGATGCTCTGGCCTACCCACTATCCATCTTGATTAACCAATCTCTGTCAGAAAGTTACGTTCCCACACTGTGGAAAGTATCACATATAATTCCCCTCCACAAAGGTGGACCCTCCGCAGAACTAACCAATTACCGCCCCATAGCAATTCTCTCTCCACTCTCCAAAATACTCGAGAGATGCATACACTCTCAGGTCTTAGACTACCTCATTACTAACAACCTCCTTTCCAATACTCAGCATGGTTTCCGACCAAACCATAGCACCACCACTGCCTTACTCTCCTTTACTAGCACTATCCTTCAGCATAAAAACAATGGCTATCTCTCCTCTGCTACTTTCCTAGACCTATCTAAAGCATTTGATATGGTGCCACACAAACAACTTATCTCTGTCCTCAATAACCTATTCTTCTCACAATCAGTCACCAACTGGTTTCAGAGTTACCTGTCTGACCGGCAGCAATCCGTTGTATGGCAGAATGACATATCTCCCCAACTACCTGTCTCCATAGGGGTTCCCCAAGGATCCATCCTTGGACCCCTAACTCTTCTCTGTTTACACCAATAATCTAGCCTCTGCTACCAACCACGGCACACTCATACAATACGCAGATGACTCGACCATCATCTGCTCAGCCCAGTCCCTACCAAAACTGCAAAAAGTCACACAGGAAGCCTTTTCCTCTGTTGAAAAGTACAGTTTTGTACCTACCATAAATGTAGTTGTCCGATAGATATGCAACTGCAGTCATAACATATGGGTTGTCCTGCCTCAGGCAGCCCTCGGTCGGCCGGATTCCAAAGTCTGGGTCCGATGTCGGCTGATGTCACATTTCTCTCCGACGTCAGAGCGGCTGGAGTACATAAGCATCAGCCGACGCCATTTTCTTCAGTGTTTCTTGCCCCAGATTCCAGGTGCCCTCCAAGGAAGGCTGTAATCAAATTGGAAGACAAAAACAGGATTCCAGACAAATAAGTAAACAATAAACAGAAACACCATAACAGATATCCCCAGCTAAGAGAAACAGGGATAGGAGTGGACCCAAGGCATAGAGGGGTATGGAGGGAGGGAAAATCCAACTGCAGTTGCATATCTATCGGACATCTACATTTATGGTAGGTACAAAACTGTACTATGTCCTTCAAGAATGCAACTGCAGTCATAACATATGGGTTGAATACCATAGCTTAGCTGGGGGAGGAGGAATGCTCTAGGAAAGAGATGGTGTGGCAATCAAACCCTGCAGGACTGCCGAAGCAAAGCCTGCTCTGGAGATGGAATATAAAGGGAGATTGTAGTGTTTGGAGAATGTATGCACGGAGCTCCATGTAGCAGCTTCTAGAATGTCTTTTGTAGGCACCCCTCTTAAGAATGCTGTAGAGGTGGCTGTAGCTCTGGTGGAGTGTGGTCTGACATTGGCTGGAACATTCTTCCCATGGAAGGAATAACAAAATCTGATGCAATGTCCAATCCATTTTGAAATAGTCTGTTTGGAAATTGCTTTTCCTTGTACTCCAGGGGCGTAAGCTACAAAAAGCTGATCAGACTTCCTACTGGCCTTGGTTCTGTCCAGGTAGTAGCGAAGTTGTCTGTGAATGTCCAAGGTATGCAACAGTCTTTCCCCTTTGCTCTCAGGATTGGGGAAGAAAGTAGGCAGGTGAATAGCTTGATTTAAAGAAACCCTAGATACCACCCCTTTGGCATAAAAGTAGGGTTGGTTCTTAAGGAGACCCTGTCTCTGTGAAAGATTATGAACGGTGGTGTTGCCATTAGGGCCTGTAGTTCCGAAACCCTTCTTGCTGAGGTAATTGCCAACAGGAAAGCTGTCTTCCATGATAAAAATTGTAAGTCCACTGAAGCTGCTGGCTCAAAGGGAGGTAGAGTCAGTTTTTCTAGGACAAAGTTGAGGTCCCAAACTGGCACTGGAGCCTTTCTTGGTGGCTTAATGTTCTTGATTCCCCTGAGGAATTGCCTTAACAAAGGATGTGAAAACACAGGCGGATCAGTGTTATATCTAGCTGAGATAGCTGAAGCATGTATCTTTATGGAAGAATATGAGAGTCCATTCTGTAGCATATCTGCCAAATTTTCCAGGATGAGTGGGATATTCAATAATGATGCATCATGTCCCTTGCTGGTATTCCAAATGCTGAATCTCTTCCATTTTGCTAAGTAAACCTTTCTGGTGGATGGTCTTCAAGCTTCTGTTAATATCCGCTGGACTTCCTTGGAGAGAGATAGATTGAGGTTATTCATGGGATCTCCCAGGCTGTTAGCTGCAGTGTCTGAAGGTTTGGGTGCACTGTTTTGAAGTTGTGTTGAGTCAAAAGTAGGGGCCATTGGGGAAGGGCCCACTTTTTGTTGTGACATATGCTCCATAGTAGTAGGTACCAGTGTTGTCTTGGCCAGTCTGGAGCTATTAGGATCCCCTTGGGCCTCTCTGCTTTGATCTTTAGTAATACTGTGGTCATCAGTGGCAGAGGTGGGAATGCATAGATGTTTAGAAAGTTCCAGTTGAATGAAAGAGCATCTATTTTCCAAGCTTGTGGATGGTATGTCCTTGAACAGAATTTTTGTAGATGATGGTTGAGGTGGGAGGCAAATAGGTCTTCTTCTGGCCTGCCCCATGTCGAGGTGAGTTGTGTGAAGATTTTCGGATGTAACCTCCACTCGTGTGGATCTATGAAATTCCTGCTTAGGCTGTCCGCCAGCACATTGTCTTTGCCTGGAACAAACTGGGATTGCAACTGTATGTTTAGGCTCAGTGATTTTTCCCAAAGATTCATTGTCAGTCTGCAAAGGGGGAAGGAATGGGTGCCCCCTTGCTTGTTTATGTACCACATCACCGTGGTGTTGTCTGTCCGTATCAGTAGATGGCCTTGCTGGAGTTGTTGTCGAAAGGCCTCGATGGCATGCATTACTGCCAGCATTTCGTTTTGGTTTATATGCAGATGTGTTTCCTTTGGAGACCATTGTCCTTGTATACATCTGCCCTCCATGTGCGCCCCCCATCCAAGGTCTGAGGCGTCTGTGTTATCTGAGGTTTTTTGAATGACATACCTGTGTTTGCCTGGCTTACCGAGGCCCACCATAGGAATTCCTTTTGTAGGCATGGAATGAGCGGTATGGTTGTCTCTAGGTTGTTGCTGTGCTGAGACAATAGGCTTTTTAGGTACCATTGAAGCTTTCTCATGTGTAGTCTTGCTAAAGGAACCAGGAGAATGCAGGATGCCATGTAACCCAGGGCCTGTAGGAATCCCCTTGCAGTCATCTGGGTGAGTTTTGCCAAACCTTTGAAATAATGAGTTAACTTCTCTTGCTTGTCTTCTGTCAGGTAAGCCATTTGAGAGGCTGTGTCTAGATTGGCTCCTAAGAAGGTAATTTGCTGGGATGGCTGAAGTCTTGACTTTTGGAAGTTGACTGTGTATCCCAGAGCCTGTAGCAACTGTATGACATAGTTCAAGTTTTTTTGTCTAAATCAAATTGCCGTCCGCTTGTATGAGGCAGTCGTCCAGGTATGGGTAAATTTGGAACCCTGGAGCCTGCAATGAGCAATTACTGAAGCCAGGCATTTTGTAATTACTCTGGGCGCAGTAGATAAGCCAAATGGCAATGCTGAGAATTGATAATGCTCTGGCCCTGCAAGAAATATGAGGTATCTTCTGCAGCTGTGTCTGATAGGGACATGCAGGTATGCCTCCTTGAGGTTCAGAGTAATCAGCCAAGACCCCTTGCCCAGCATGGGAAGGAGTTGCTGTAGAGTCAGCATTTTGAACTTTGGTACTATGAGAAAAGTGTTTAATGCGGACAAATCCAGTATTGGTCTCCATTGAGTTTCTTTTCTTGGAACAAGGAACAGTCTTGAGTAAAACCCCTGGCCTTGTTCTTGTTGTGGAACTCTTTCTAATGCTTTGATCTGAGCAAGCGGAGAAATTTGCTTGATAGCCTCTGCCCTCTGGTTTTGTGGTAGGTTTGGCATGCCTTGTTTTCTTGGTAAGATATGAAAGTGGAACCTGTAACCTTGGTCTATAATGTCCAAAATCCATTTGTCCTTTGTCAATCTGTGCCAATTGTCTGAAAACAGAGATAATTTTCCGCCCAAGGGAGCTTCTAATTGCTCCTTGGTCAGCGGAAGTAGAGGAAAGTCATTGAGATTGTCCCTGTGGGGCAGGAGAGACCCCTGAGTCACTTCTTTGGTTTGCTGGTTGCCATTGTCGTCCCCTGTAAGAACCTCTGTGTTGTCCTCTTCCTCGGCCACGCCTGTTTTTACCCCTTTGAAATCTTTCAGGATTAGGAAAGGACCAGTTTTTAGAAGGCCAATTCCTGCTGAATCTGGGTGGCTGAACCTGGAGGAAATCTTTGACCATCTGAACTGATTTTGCTTTTTCCTCGATGGACTTTAACACATCTTTAGCATTAGTACCAAAAAGCTTGTTCTTTTCCAAAGGTGCATCAAGAAGTTTTGCCTTAACATGATCTGGTAGAGGTTGTTCTTTTAACCATGCATGTCTACGAATGACCGCCCCTGTCATAGCTGCCCTACATGAAGCTTCCAATGCATCATATCCACACTGCAGAAAGTGATTGCTGACTTGCTGAGAATTATGCACAGCTTCCTGCAACGACTTCCTGTCTAAAGGTTCAGGAGAGGCCAATGTTTTCTGTAAATCATCTAACAGGTAATCCTGATATTGAAACATATGAAAGAGGCAATTCAGAGCTCTCATAGATAAAGTAGTGGAGGTGTAGACCTTTTCCCCCATCTCTAATGACCTAGCTTCCCTGTTGGAAGGCAAGGGATTTTTGGAGGTGGATGCTGAAACCCCTTTAGGTCCCTGAGAAATAGTTTCTAAATCAACAGCATGGGCCCTAAAGAAATGGGAATGTGTTTCTGGGACCCTATAATATCTGTCTGGCTTGGCTGGGGCAGGAGGAAGAGTATCCGAGGTAACACTGGAGTCAGAGTATAGGTCATCCAAAACATCAAGCACAGGAGGTATAGCCAGGGGCCTGTGTTGGGGCTTTTTAAGGAAGGTTCGAAGGCGCTTTCTGGAATCAGAATATTCCTGGCCTTGCCACTTAAAATATTCCCTCATGGTATGCAGAACTTCCCCAAAAGAAATATCCTCAGGAGGGGAGGCCGAGGGGATGGAATCCTCTGCATCCGAGTCCTCATAGGTCTGGAAGGGCTCTTCCTGGCCAATGGAGTGAACAGAGTCCTCAGAATCTTCATCTGAAGGGATAGGGTCAGAGGGTTCAACCCTGGGCCTCTTATCAGGAGGAGGCTGGGATCCTCTCTCAGGATGGGCCTGTGAACCTCTGATCATGGAAATTAAGTCTGCGGCCATAGTCATGATTTGTGTTTCAGGAGTAGGCTGAGGTAAGGCCTTAGCAGTAAGGTGCTTGGTCTTGCTGGCTGCCTTAGCACGTGTGTAGGCCTTAATAGACATGGCCATAAGAGGCCTAGCAGCTCCATGTGCAGGAGTGACCTTATCTACAGCAATGGTCTCGGGCATTTCCTCGGTTTCAGTATCCGGAGGAAAATCTATAACTGGCTTCGGTGTGGCCTCCGGTATCGGAGGTGTCGGTAAAGCGGTGTCTTTGGTTCGGAGCGGTGAAATAACCGTCTCAGCGAGAACCGGAGCACTCGTGGTAGGTTTTGGCGTGGAGTCGGTGGAAGACGCGGGCCGAGGATGTCGGTCCCGGTCTTTTCGTTTCTTAGGAGTCTGCGATGTCGGAAGTTCCGACGGCATTGTATAAGCAAATTTATCGCCAAAAAAGTCTTCAGCGAACTCCGCCCGGCGCCTAAGAGTGCGCTTATTGAAGCGAGCACAGGTGACACAGGCCGAGACGTCGTGGTCTGGGCCAAGGCAAGGAAGAGTGGAAATCCTTATAAGGTATTTGTTTACCACAAGACAGACAATTGTTAACTTTTTCAGTAATTTCTGACATCGGCTGAGGCAAGAAAGGTCCCCAACGGGGTACTTAGCTTTTTTGATGACTTCGGATTCGAAGAATACAGGAGCTGACCGACCGGCACTTGCGAACTGCTTCTGCTTCGGGCACCGCGCGGCAAGAAAGACAGAAGAAAATGGCGTCGGCTGATGCTTATGTACTCCAGCCACTCTGACGTCGGAGAGAAATGTGACATCAGCCGACGTCGGACCCAGACTTTGGAATCCGGCCGACCGAGGGCTGCCTGAGGCAGGACAACCCATATGTTATGACTGCAGTTGCATTCTTGAAGGACATCATGGTTATCCGATGCCCAATTAATACTCAACCCAAACAAAACTAAACTACTCATCTTCCAACCCACCAAACATACTCAAAACAACTCTCACTTTAACATCACAGCAAAAGACAACACCACTATATACCCAACTGAACACACCAAATTGCTAGGAGTGGAAATAGACAAACTAAAATTTGACATTCACATATCCATGACCATAAAAAAAGCCCACAAAAAACTAGGAGCATTATACAGAAATAAGCAATTTCTCACCAAAGCAGCAGAGATTTCAATAGCAAATTCCCACCTTATCTCCACCCTACTTTATGCCTCTCCAATATATACCAACCTAAGGCAATATGATCTAAACAAGCTAGAGACCTGCTACAACAAAATCGCCAAATTCGCCACAGGGGCATCCTGCCGTAGTCACCACTGTCTCTCACTTGCTGAACTGGGCTGGCTTGAACTCCCTCACCTCCTTCAGTGGTATCAACTCTCACTCGCCCACAAACTAGTAAACCATCCACTAAATGTCCCATCCCTCCAGAATCTACTCCAACCCTATCGCACCACCAGACCACTAAGATCCAGCAACAAAAATCACTTGCAGATCACTAAAGCCAATAACTCTCTGCTGGTGAAGCACTATTCTCTTGCGCCATAGCCAAATTATGGAACTCACTCCCACCCACAATTACCTCCGTACCATCATGCACCCACTTCAAAACTTTACTAAAAGCGCACCTAAAAACATGCTGGCTATGCCCTTGCAACTCCCACTCTAATATCACCCACCCCATCCAACCACGACCTTTCTTTCCACTCCGCTAACTACCTTGATTATAGCTAGCTCAGATGCTCATAAGCCTAGTACTTATTATACAGCAGGAACTTCTCATTGTAACATTTGTTAATGTCTGTTATGTACTTCACAGATAAAGATTCTAGTTGTCTACTGATGTACTATGTTCTTCATCTGTAAATATGTTGCAAGTAATTGCTATGTTAAATTGTTAATCGCTATGTAATCCAATGTAACTACTGTCTGTTTATTTTACTGTGCAGCTTTTCTCACCGGGCCTCCGCTGAAAATGGACCTACGTCCAGTCGGACACTCCCGGTCAACAAATTTAAATAAATAAATAAATAACTCAGGATGCTGGGTCTCATAGTATCTATGACTCAAGATACCCCTTGTGTAAGACGTCACATGAGAAAGATACAGTGGTATCTGTAATATCTTTGGTCCCAGCATCGACACCCTTTATCTTTTCAGAACCCAGTACTGGAGTTTGTCAGATCATCAATTTTTTTTGGTGGGGACAATAGATATAGTACAGTTGTGTACACTTACCATAAATGTAGATGTTTGAGTGTATTCACTGTTGCAGTCATTACATTTTGGTAATCTGCTGGCAGGTTGCCCTCAGTCGGCCTGATTAACAAAGTCTTGGGTCCTGCGTCGGTTGCTGTTCCTTCTTCCATGACGTCAGGGGTAAAAAACATGCAGCCGACGCCATTACATCAGTTTTTCTTGCCCCAGATGTCAGATGCCCCCCAAATTGGGAGCAAATAAAATTAAAAATCACAAAAAATATACTGCCAATCCCAAAAGCAAATACACCAAAAGGGCTTTTAAGCATAGTGAAAGAAAGAAGAGGTATAGCTACAGAAAAATAGGGGGCTGGAGGGAGGGTAACCAGGACTGCAACAGTGAATAAACTTGAACATCTACATTTATGGTAAGTGTACACAACTGTACTATGTTCTTAGTGTTTCACTGTTGCAATCATTACATTTGGGTAGATTCCCAAAGCTATGGTTGGGTGGAGGGAATTATACAGCATTAGGACCAGCTATAAGGCCCTGCAGGACAGCAGTGGCAAAGCCAGCTCTAGATTTAGAGAAAAGTGGTAAATGGTAATGTTTGGTAAACGTATGAACTGAGTTCCAGGTAGCAGCTTCTAGAATATCCCTGGTAGGAACACCTCTGAGAAAGGCTGTAGAAGTAGATGCAGCCCTGGTGGAATGGGATCTGATCCCCTGGGGGATAATTTTTCCATGGTGCAAAAAGCAGAAACGAATACAATGGCCTATCCATTTGGAAATGGTTTGCTTTGAAATAGCCTTTCCCTCTGCCACTGCAGCAAATGCCCCCAGCAGTTGTTCAGATTTTTTTTGAGATTTTGTCCTGTTTAAGTAAAATCTAAGTTGTCTGCGTGCATCCAATGAATGCAGAATCCGCTCCCCCTTGTTCTGTGGATTGGGAAAGAAAGTTAGCAAATGAATGGTCTGATTAAGAGCCACACTGGATACCTCCTTAGGCATGAAGGATGGATTGGTCCTGAGAGATACCCTGTCTGTATGAAAAATGATGAAAGGCTCCACTGCCATAAGAGCCTGTAATTCGGAAATCCTTCTAGTTGAAGTGACTGCTAAAACGAAAGCTGTTTTCCAGGAGAGAAATTTTAAGTCTGCAGCAACAGCTGGCTCGAAAGGAGGGAGAGTGAACTTTTCCAACACAAAGTTGAGGTCTCAGGCAGGGGTTGGAGCTCTCCTGAGTGCTCTTAAGTTTTTGGCCCCGCTGAGACACTGCTTTAGCAGAGGATGAAAGAAGAGGGGATGTTCTGTGTTGTGATGAGCTGAAACAGCTGAGGCATGGATTTTTATGGAAGAAAAGGACAGGCCCTTGTGAAGCATCTCAGTTAAGTATTGTAAAATCTGAGGAATGTTGGGCACTGCTGTGCTTATCCCTTGAGATTGATTCCAGGCACAGAATCTTTTCCATTTGTCAGCATAAGATTTTCTAGTACTAGGTCTTCTCGCCTCCAAAATGACATCCATCACAGGTTTGCTGAGGGATGCTAAGGGTGAATTTAGGTGATTAGCCATGCTGCATGATTCAAAGTTTGGAACTGCGTGTGCAGAATTTGGTTGTTCTGCTGAGACAGTAAGTAAGGTGTCTGAGGCAGGTGTCATGGTGGAAGGTGTGCACATTGTGCAGGAGTGGGTACCAGTGCTGGTGAGGCCAGTCTGGAGCAATCAAAATCATTTTTGGTTTGTTCTGTTTGACTTTTAGTAGAACGTTGGGAGAGTAGAGGCAGAGGGGGAAAGGCATAGACTGATAGGTTTTTCCAGCTGAAGGATAGAGCATCCACTTTCCAGGCTTTTTTGTGATGAGTTCTTGTGCAAAATTTGTCCAACTGATAGTTCTGGGGTGAGGCAAAAAGATCTATGTCTGGGCTCCCCCATTTGCATGTCATCATGTTGAAAATCCGTGGTACCAGTTTCCATTCATGCAGGTCCATGAGATTTCTGCTTAGTTCGTCTGCCAGAGTATTCAGCTTTCCTGGCAGGAATTAAGCTTGTAGCTGTACTTGATAGGTCAATGCCGTGTTCCACAATGTCATGGCTAGTCTGCAAAGGGGGTAGGAGTGTGTACCCCCCCTACTTGTTTATGTACCCCATAACCGTGGCATTATCTGTCTTTATCATTAATTGTCCTGGATGAAGGTAGTCCTTGAAAGCTGTCAGTGCATTCTGTATGGCTAGCATTTCTTTTTGATTGATATGAAGGTGCATTTGATTTGGGCTCTATTTGCCCTGAATGCACTTCCCTGCCAGATGTGCCCCCCCAAGCATAGTTTGAGGCATCTGTAGTTAGGATTTGGGTGGCAGGGGGTGGTGTGAATGACAGTCCCTTGTTTTGGTGGCAGGCCTCTGTCCACCATAGGAACTCTAGCTGCAGGCAAGGAATGATAGGAATCACTGTTTCCAGGCTGTGACAATGCTGACTGCATAGACTTTTTAAGTACCACTGAAGTTTCCTCATATGCAGTCTTGCATATGGAATTAGAAGAATGCAGGAGGCCATGAACCCCAAAGCCTTGCAATAATTTGCCTTGCCAAAAGCAGGGTTTTTGTGGCCACCTGTTTGAAGTAAGTAATCAAATAAATTTGCTTCTCTGGCATAAGGAAAGCCATCTGGGCTGTTGTATTCAAGCTTGCACCCAGGAATGTCATTTTTTGAGAGGTTACCAGTTGTGATTTATTTTCGTTTATAGTGTACCCTAGACAAGTTAGAACCCTTTTTACAAACGCCAGATGGTTTAGAAGAGTGTCCTTGTTTTCTGCCTGAATTAGACAATCGTTCAGGTATGTGTATATTTGAATATTTCTTTGCCTGCAAAATGCAATTACTGGAGCCAGGCACTTTGTAAAGACCCTGGGCACAGTAGATAAGCCAAAGGGCAGTGCAGAGAACTGGTAATGCAAGTAGCCTGCTTTGAAGCGGAGGTATCTTCTGCAAGATTCCCTGATTGGGATATGCAGGTAAGCCTCTTTTAAATCTAGAGTTGCCAACCAGGCATCTTTGCCTAGCATAGGAAGTAACTGGTGAAGAGTCAGCATCTTGAATTTTGGAATGTCCAGAAAGGTGTTTAGAGTAGACAAGTCCAGAACTGGATGCCATGATTTGTCTTTTCTGGGTACCAGGAAAAGTCTTGAATAGAAACATTGACCCTTTTCCTCTTTTGGTACTGACTGAATAGCCCCCATGCTCATGAGGGAAAGTACGTGTTTCTGGGCCTCTGCCCACTCATTTGGGGACAGGTCTGGCCATCCGTTTGGAATTGGCAATGTGTGGAAATTAAATCTGTATCCCGGGGATACTATATTTAAAACCCATTTGTCCTGGGTTATGAGTTGCCAGTTTCTTGCATGAAGAGCCAGCTTTCCCCTCAAAGGAGTGGCTAAAAAAAGAAGTTATGCCCTTACCATATCGTTCCATGTGAGTTGTTCATCTCGCCTTTTTGTTCTTACACGTGAGTTGGAGCCGATCCCTCGGCTCCGAATCGGCCGCTTTTCAAGCTCAGACTCTCAGAGAAGCTCGAGACCCAGTGAATTTCCCATGATGCCCTGCTATGAATCCCCAGATCTAGTATGCTGCAACCAAGACAGCCTACAGACAGAATAAGACTATAAAGTCTACCTACTTAGTTAACTATAAGAGTAAAAGGAAACAAGAAGAGCTGGAATGTATAAACAGACTGACAGCTGAACCAATCTACTAAGGCAACCATCTCACTCGACTCGACTGGAGGGGGAAGGTGGGCGGGAATGTAAGAACAAAAAGGCGAGATGAACAACTCACACGGAATGTTATGGTAAGGGCATAACTTCTTTATGTGAAGTTGTTCTATCTCGCCGTTTTGTTCTTACATGTGGGTAGCGTCCCAACACCCTAAACCTGGGTGGCTCATGGGAGAACATTCCTGAGCACAGTGGAACCAAACGTAGCCCTGTCCTTGGAGGTCTTATTCACTTTGTAATGAGTGATAAATGTGTGAGGTTTTGACCACGTGGCAGCTGCACAGATGGTATCTAAAGGCAAACGAGCTGCATGAGCCAATGATGTAGAAACAGCTCATGTAGAATGGGCTTTGACATTGGTTTCTAATGGCTGATTAGTGGAAGCATAAATTAATCTGATGCAATCAGAGAGCCACTTGGCTAGTGTGATTTTTGAAACTGAGAAAAGTACAGTTTTGTACCTACCATAAATGTAGATGTTCGAAGATCCACATTGCTGCAGTCCTAACACTTGGGTAGTCCGCTGTCCCTCGGTCGGCCCGAATATCAGAGTATAAGGCTGACGTCGGTCAGGGCGCATTTGACTGACATCAGAACGTCAGGGTACAAATGCGCATGACCGACGTCATATCCTCAGTCTTTTCTTGCCCCACATGTCAGAAGACCCTAAAGAAAAAGGTCAAAACCCCTAGGCAACAGCTAAACAACCAACCAGCCTAACACCAAGAATATGTACAATATATACAATATATACAATAAACACCATATACCTCAGATGGATAACCCAACCCACACAACCACCTCAAACTACAGAGGGGAAGGAGGGAGGGTAAATTGGACTGCAACAATGTGGATCTTCGAACATCTACATTTATGGTAGGTACAAAACTGTACTATGTTCTTCATCTCACATTGCTGCAGTCCTAACACTTGGGTAGAATCCCAAAGCAGAGGTAAGGGAGGATGGCTAAACTATAATGAAGCAGGAGCTGCCAGAATGCCCTGCAACACAGCAGTGGCAAACCCAGCCCTGGATTTAGAGTACAATGGAAGGTGGTAATGCCTAGAGAAGGTATGCACTGAACTCCAAGTGGCTGCCTCCAAAATATCCTTAGTTGCCACCCCCCTCAAAAAAGCTGTTGAAGTGGCAGTAGCCCTAGTGGAATGAGACCTAATCCCAGCTGGAATCTCTTTGCCATGATGGGAATAACAGAAAGCAATGCAAAATCCAATCCACTTAGAAATAGTTTGTTTTGACAGGCTTGCCCTAAGAGCACAAAGCAAAAGAAACTAATAACTGCTGAGATTGCCTGAACCCTTTAGTTCTGTCCAAATAATATCGCAACTGCCTGTGTACATCTAAAGTGTGCAAAATCTTTTCCCCTTTATTTTGGGGATTTGCATAAAAAGTAGGCAAATGAATAGTTTGGTTTAAAGCCACACTAGAAACCACTTTAGGCATAAAGGAAGGATTAGTGCGTAAAGATACCCTATCCTTATGGAAAATTAAGAAAGGCTCAACTGCCATAAGGGCCTGCAATTCAGAAACCATTCTTGCAGAGGTAATGGCCAACAAAAAGCAGTCTTCCATGACAAATATTTCAACTCAGCAGTAGCTGCAGGCTCAAAAGGTTGTAGAGTGAGTTTCTCCAACACAAAATTGAGATCCCAAGCAGGAGTAGGAGCCCTTCGTGGGGTCTTATATTCTTTGCCCCTCTAAGAAATTGCTTGAACAAAGGATGAGAAAACAATTGTGGGTCACAGTCGTAGTGAGCTGAAATTGCTGCAGCATGAATCTTAATAGAAGAGAAGGACAAACCTTTGTCTAATAACTCAGTAAGATATTGAAGAGCCACACTTAAATCAGGCTCAGAAACATCCAAATCCTTAGCTGCACTCCAAAATAAAAATCTCTTCCATTTATCTGCGTACACTTTCCTGGTACTAGGCCTTCTAGCTTCCAAAATCACATTCAAAACTTGTTGTGGAAGTTGAGACCCTCTATGGTTTAAAACAGAATATGCCAGGCTGTTAGATGAAGAGAGTGAAGTTTGACATTGAGCAAATGACTGTCCTCCTGGGACAACAGATGTGGAATCAAAGGCAAAGGCCATGGAGGCTTCCGCACTAGACTTCTCAGTAATGGGTACCAGTGCTGCCGAGGCCAATCTGGAGCTATCAAAATCATCCTTGGCTTGTCCTGTCTGACCAGAAGTACCTTTGGGAGGAGAGGCAGAGGTGGGAAGGCATACACATGAAGATTTTTCCAACTGAAAGAAAGAGCATCCACTTTCCAGGCTGTGGGATGAAACCTCTTTGTGCAAAACTTTGGCAGCTGATGGTTTAGTGGAGAAGCGAACAGATCTATGTCTGGAGTTCCCCAGGACACTGTCAATTTCTGAAATACATGAAGATCCAGTTTCCACTCGTGGGGATCCATGATTTGTCTGCTTAACACATCTGCTAAGGAGTTCTGTGCTCCTGGCAGAAACCTTGCCTGAAGACTTAGTTGTAAACTGAGAGCAGTCTCCCACAAAATCATTGCTTGCCTGCATAGAGGATAAGAATGTGTTCCTCCTTGCTTGTTGATGTACCACATGACAGTTGTGTTGTCTGTTAGAATCAACACCTGCCCTGGAAGAAGTAAATCCTTGAAAGCTATTAATGCAAACTGGACTGCTAACATCTCCTTCAAGTTGATATGTAGATGCTGTAGTCTGACAGGCCACTTGTCTTGTATCCACTTTCCGTTTAGATGAGCTCCCCAAGCTTTGTCCGAGGCATCTGTCGTTAAAATTTGACTCGCCTCTGGCCGGGTCACAGAGAGTCCCTTGTTTAGGTGACATTCCTGAGCCCACCACAAAAATTCCTTTTGAATGCAAGGTATTATTGGAATGACAGTGTCCAGATCCTGGCAGTGCTGTGTCCATACATTCTTGAGATACCATTGCAACTTCCTCATATGCAGTTTGGCATTGGGAAGCACCAGAATAGAAGATGCCATGAACCCTAAGGCTTGAAGGACTGTCCTTGCAGTCAGCCCGGACTGAAGAGATAGATGATGGAAGTAAAGGGAAAGATTCTTTTGTTTGTCCGGGGTTAGAAAGGCCATCTGGGATGCTGTATTCAGTCTTACACCCAGAAAGCACATGTCTTGAGAGGGTACTAGACTGGACTTTATTTCGTTCACAGAATACCCCAGGCATCTTAGCACTGCTATCACATATTCCAAATGACGAAGAAGCTCTTCCCTTCCTTGAGCCAGAATCAGGCAATCGTCCAAATAAGGATAGATTTGTATTCCTTTCAGCCTGAAGAAAGCTATCACTGGAGCCAGAACTTTCGTGAAATACTCTGGGCAGTAGATAAGCCAAAGGGCAATGCAGAGAACTGATAGTGAGAAGTCCCAGTCCGAAAACGCAGATACTTCCTGCAACTTAGTCTGATAGGAACATGAAGATATGCCTCTTTGAGATCCAAAGTTACCATCCAGTGATCCTTGCCCAGCAGAGGTAAAAGTTGTTGTAACGCCAACATCTTGAACTTGGGAATGTCCAGATAAGTGTTGAGGATAGATAAATCCAAAATTGGTCTCCACGTGTTCCCCTTTTTTGGTACAAGGAACAGGCGAGAATAAAATCCTAGGCCTCTTTCTGGCATAGGAACCGGCTGTATGGCCCCTATTTGGAGTAACAGAGAAATTTGCTTGTGAGCCTCTATTCTTTGTTGAGGAGGAATGTCTGGCATGCCCTTGAAAGGAGGCAAGGTATGGAAATAAAACCTGTAACCGTGATGTATGATGTCCAATACCCATCTGTCTTGGGTAATCAACCTCCAATTTTCTTTGAAAAGTGCCAACCTTCCTCCCAAAGGTGCTGCCAGGCGAGAAGGTTCTGGCAGCTGAAAAGGTAGGTCATTGGGTTTGTTTACGAAAGGACTGACCCCTGCCCTCACCTGAAGACTGTGCAGGAGAACTCCCTGTCCTAGGCCTGAAAGAGCCCTGACCTCTGCCCCTGCCACGTCTAGTTCTACCCCTAGACTGGGAATCATAAGAAGGATACGTCCACCCCTTAGTAGGCCAATTTCTACTAAACTTCGGAGGCTGAACCTGTAAAAATTCTTTAACAGTCTGCATAGACTTAGCCTTGTCTTCCATTTTCTTTAAAACTGCCTCAACAGGAGAACCAAACAAGACATCAGATTGCAAAGGGCATCCAAAATCCTAGTTTTAACATGGTCAGATAAATTTTGATCCCGCAGCCAGGCATGCCTGCGAAGAACTGACCCAGTGGCAGCCACCCTGGACGAGGCCTGTACAGCATCAAAACCACATTGCAAAGAGTGCTTACCCACCTGTTCAGAAACATGCACTAAATCTTGTAACTCTTTACAATCAATACCTTCCGCCAGAGCATCAACCTTAGATTTCAACTGTGAAAGGAGATAATTTTGATATTTCAACATGTGAAACTGGCAATTCAAAGCTCTCATGGCTAGAGTGGAAGAAGTATAAACTTTCTTTCCCCATCTATCCAAGGCCCTAGCCTCTTTATCTTTGTTGCTTCTTGACAACAGAAGCCTTAACACCCTTAGGCCCCTGGCTAACAGTTTCAGGGTCTGCCCTAGGACTTTTAAAAAGATACTTATGAGCTTCAGGTACCCTGTAATACCTATCAGGTTTAACAGGAGCAGGAGGCAAAGAATCAGGATTAAGAGAAGCCTCTGCAAATACATCTTCCACCACATTTAGAACAGGAGGTATAGCCAAAGGCCTATGCTGGGGTAAAAACAAAAATTCCCTAAGCCTTTTCCTGGAATCAGAGAAGTCCTGACCTTCCCATTTAAAATGCTCTCTCATGGAGTGAAGGGTCTCTGAAAAAGAAAAATCCTCAGGAGGAGAAGCTGAAGGAGTAGAATCATCCACATCAGAATCAGAATAATGAGCATACTCCTGTAAGTCTTCAGCCGAAGACTCAGACACATCCGAAGCCTGCTCCCAATCCCCCAACACTGGTTCCATCCTAGGCCTTTTATCAGGAGGGGGCATAGAGCCTCTAATTAAAGTAATTAAATCTTCTGCCATTTTAAGCATGTGCTTCTTGGGCACAGAACCTGAAGAACTAGGAGTGACACCCACAGAAGCTAAACTAGACCTGCCTCTAGGAGAAGCATTGGAAGCAGAAAGAGCGGGCCTAGACCCCTTAGGAAGGGAGGGGAGTACAGTAATCTGAGAAGCCCCTACAGCCTGACCTGCCTCCTGGGAGGCCACATCCTGTAAAAATCAAAGTTTCCCCCTGAGACTCCAGAGAGGCCTCCGTCGGAACCACCGGTTCCACTGACGCCTCCAAAGAACCGGCGTCCGGTTCGGACGACTCCTCTAACCTAGGTTTAACTGCCTTGTCCTTGCGCTTCTTTGAGGAAGCCGGCGTCGGAGCATCCGACGGCATTTTGTAATTGCACCGCTTCCCAAAGACCAACCTGGCACAATCCAACCTCCGCTTTATAGTGCGTTTATTGAACCTAGCACAGAAGCGGCACCCAACAACGTCGTGCTCAGGTCCCAAACAAGGTATACACAAATTATGGTAATCCCTATGCGGTATCTGTTTCCCACAAGAAATACAGTTATTCACTTTTTCTGACATCCGTAAACCACTGAGGCAAGAAAAACCAAAATATTCCCCAACGGGGTACTTAACCAACTCTGACTTCGGTCTGAAACTCCGAATTCGAAAAATTTCAGAACGCCGAACGGCACTTGCAACACTGCTTCTGCATCGGACCATGCGGCAAAAAAGACTGAGGATATGACGTCGGTCATGCGCATTTGTACCCTGACGTTCTGATGTCAGTCAAATGCGCCCTGACCGACGTCAGCCTTATACTCTGATATTCGGGCCGACCGAGGGACAGCGGACTACCCAAGTGTTAGGACTGCAGCAATGTGAGATGAAGAACATCCTTTTTTATTCTCTGCATAAGACACAAAGAGTTGGTCCAATTGTCTGAAATCCTTCGTTCTATCCAGATAGAACCTCAGTTGTCTATGTACATCAAGCTTGTGCAACATATATTCTAGTTTGTTGGCATGGTGTTTGAAGAAGGTTGGGAGCTCAATGGACTGATTTAAATTACTTTCCAAAGAGATCTTGGGAAGAAAGGTAGGATTAGTCCTGAGGGACACCCTATCAGGGTGAAAGGTTTGAAGGACAAGGCTTGAAGTTTGGAGACCCTATGTGCAGAAGTAATGGCTACCAGGAATAAGGTTTTCCAAGACAAAAACTTTAAATGACAAGATGAATCAGGTTCAAAGGGGGTGAGAATCAGTTGGGATAAAACCAGATTCAAATTCCAGGGGTAGACAGGATGCCTAATAGGTGGCCTGAGATGGTGGGTTCCTTTTAAAAATGCTTTACAAAGCCTATGCGACATGATGTTAGAGCCATTGAAGCCTACATGGAAGTTTGAGATAGCAGCCAATTGAACTCTAATGGTGGCAGCAGCTGCGCCATCATGGAACAACAGCGACAAGAACTCCAAAATGGTATGGATAGGTGCGCTACATAAGGGTCCGTGTCATGTTGAGAAGCCCAGTGAACGAATCATTTACATTTGCTGTTATATAGTTTCCTGGTAGATAGCTTATGAGATGAAACTATAATATGTTGGACCGCAGAAGACAACTCATGTGACCTGGCTAATGTGGGAATCGGAGCAGCCAAGCTGTTAGTTTCAGGGACGTGAGGGAGGGATGGAGAACTCCTGACAAATGAGTCAGAAGATCCGGCACTGGGTCCAGGATCCATGGTTCTTCCAATTGATATTTCCGCAGGAAGGGAAACCAAATCTGCTGAGGCCAAGACAGGGCTATTAAAATCACAGTCCTTCCCAGACTTTTGGCTTTCTGCATGAATTTGGGAATTACAGGTATTGGCGGAAAGGCATATAGGAGACCCGGGGGTCAATCATGTACGAGCGCATCCCTCGGTTCGTTCCCCGGTGGGGGATAAAGGGCAAAGTAGCTGCTGCATTTGGGATTCATTGGAGATGCAAATAGGTCGCAGCAAGGCTGGCCCCATCTGCGGAAAATGTTTTCCGCTACTTGTTGATTGAGAGACCACTCGTGAGGCAACAGCATGGCTCTGCTTAGTTTGTCCGCTATCACGTTGGATGACCCCGGGATGTGCGTTGCTATCATAAAGCGTCTGGTGGATACAGCCCATTGCCAAATCCTTAGGGCCTCCCAGCATAAATGGTACAATCTGGTTCACCCTTGTTTGTTGATGTACCAGACAACCGAAATGTTGTCCGTCTGGATAGCAATTGTACCTGGAGGAAGAGAGCAGTGAAAGTGTTGCAATGCTAGGAACACCGCTCTCAGCTCTAGGACATTTATATGCAAGTGCGTTTCCATGACTGACCAAGTGCCTTGGACCATCTTTCCCTGAAATAGCCCCCCCACCCTATCAGGGAAGCATCCGTGGTCACTGTGGCTGTGGGTTGGGGAAGAACGAAGGGACATCCGATTATCACTTGGTCACTGTGCAACCACCAACTGAGATCTTTCTTGCAAAGATTGCTTAACCAGATCTCTTGTGACATGGGTAGTTGTTGGTAAGACCATTGCGCGAAAAGTAACCACTGGAGAATTCGCATGTGCATGCGGCCTAACGGAACTGCTATCAAAGTGGCTGCCATTGTGCCTAAAAGCTGTAGTATTTGGGAAGCTGGAGCTTTGTTGCGGGCTAAGAGACTGGATATTTGATTTTTTAGAGTTACGATTCTTGATTGGGGCAACCTGATCCTTGCATTGACGGTGTCCAGTTCTGCCCCTATAAATGTAACATGCTGCGAGGGCAATAGCGCAGATTTTTCGAAATTTAGGGTTATGCCCAACTGGGAACAAAGGTCTATGGTGTAGTCTCTTGCTAGGATAAGTTGATGCCTGGTGGTGGTGGTGAGGAACCAGTCATCCAGATATGGAAACACCCAGAATCCCAATCGTCTCAGGTGAGCCATGACCACTGCCATACATTTGGTGAACACCCTGGGGGCTGTGGTGAGACCAAAGGGCAGGGCTCTGAATTGATAATGACTGGCCCCCAGCCAGAAACACAGGTGATCTCTGGATGATCTGTCCATTTTGATGTGGTAGTAAGCATCCTTGAGATCTATAGAGCACATCCAATCGCCCGTTGCTAGGAACAGGAGAATTGACTGCAGCGTGACCATCCAGAACTTTTCCTTCTTGACGAAGGTGTTGAGTTTGCTGAGGTCTACTATGGACCTCCAGTCCCCCGCTTTCTTTGGAACTAAAAAGAACCTTGAGTAAGTTCCGGATCCTATTTGGTCTGCCAGGACTGGCTGGATTACTCTTTTGTCCAGCAGCTTTTGGATTTCTACAGCTGCTAGTTTTCTCAGACTGGGTGGTACGTCTGGGATCTTTGTACATATAGGTGGGTTTTTTATAAGGGGAATGTAATAACCTCTGTCAATGACGCTTTTTACCCAAGAGTCCGTTGTGATGTTTAGCCAGGTGTTTGGGTATAAAGCCAAGCGACCCCCGACTGCCTCCAGAGTAGGACAGCTGAGCTTCCTTTCAGGAATGCTGATATGGCTTACCAGAGAACTGATCCCTGTCGCCCTGGTTCTGCGGACCGCCACTACCGTATGGACGGCGTCTTCCATTTCTGCCCCCTCCTCTGCCTCTAGAGGGGGTATCAGTAGGTGTGTTTTGGAAAGCTCCTTGAGGTTTCCACATTACTGCCTCCAGAGTAGGACAGCTGAGCTTCCTTTCAGGAATGCTGATATGGCTTACCAGAGAACTGATCCCTGTCGCCCTGGTTCTGCGGACCGCCACTACCGTATGGACGGCGTCTTCCATTTCTGCCCCCTCCTCTGCCTCTAGAGGGGGTATCAGTAGGTGTGTTTTGGAAAGCTCCTTGAGGTTTTCGGAACCACATTTTCCCACTTCGTTGCCCTTTGGGGTACGGTCTGGTTGGAGTGGAAAAACAGACCCCTACAGCAGACAGAGTCTTCCCTTCCTGTTCACACCTAGTAAGTGTCTCCTTAACTTTGGGTCTGAACAAGGCGGACCCGTCGAATGGGGTATTGACAAATGAAGATTTAAAGGCTTCCGCAAAGGAGCAAGGGCACATCCAGGATTGCCTCCGAAGAGCTATCGCTGAGCCTGCCGCCCTACTTGATCCATCGGCAGCATACGAAATGAGACGCATGGATGAGTTTACTATTGAATTAAGGGTGTTGAGTTGTGCAGTCACCTTTTCAGAGACTGCATCAGCTGTATTACCCTGAAGAGCATCTCCCAGCTCTTTTAGGAGATCTCGTTGAAGGCGGGTAAAATGTGTCAGGTAGTTGAGCAACCTCATGGAAAATGCCGCATTTCCCATACCTGTCCATCATCTTAGAATCTCTATTAGCAGGATGGACAGCAGAAGAGGTTTCCGACATCCCTTTCTTGGTGGCCGCCGCCACTACCATGGCATCAACTGGGACTCCTTTTCTAAGAAAAGCCTGGTCAGCGGGGGAAGTAATAAACTTATTGGGCCTCCACGGGACCGGTTCCACTTTGTCAGGAGATTCCCACGCCCTTCGAGCAGCCAGTTCCATCAGTTCATCGAAGGGCGGAGTAACCCAGGAGGTGGATGGTTGAGATCCGAAGGTCTTCAGGAGGACCGACTCATCCTCAGAAGGGGCAAGGGACTGCCAATCACCCCTCTGTCTTAAGATTTCCAATATGTCTGCGAATGAGACCTCCTCTGAGGGGGATCGTGGGGACCCTTCTGATTCCTCCAAGTCAGTATCCGATGTCAGAGATTCCTGTGGGGAATCCAAGTGCCTCCTTTTGCACAATCTCTTCCTAGGAACTTTATCGGTGGGGGCGTCCGGTGAAGTTCCTAGAGAGGAGGGGCCACCCAATGGGGATACCTGTGGCCCTGGATCTCGACGCTTTGTGGGGATCTGCAGAGAAGAGGTAGAATGAGGCCCCTTAGGGGAAGGGGAAGACAGATCCGAGGAGGTAGTGGTCTTGGCAGCCATGACCTTCCTCATGGCATCGAAGGCAACAGAATCCCAGTCCAAGAAGTCAGTCGGCTCTGAAGAGACCGGCAGCTCTCCCCGGACTGAGACCCTCCACTCTAATCCAGAGGACGAGGCCAAGGCCATCTGCGCCGAAGCCCCCAGTGGAAGAGTCGGAACCGAAGTATCGGTTCGATTCTCCACCCCGGAGCCAGCGAGGGACTGTCGGCCCCAAGATTCCCCAGTCAGGACCGAGGAGATCAAGGTCGATGGAGCCTAGGGAGGAGGATCAAACCTCGGTTCCAAGGGTTCTACCAATATTGGTTCCATCTGCCCGGGCTCCGAACGCTCAATTGACTTCGGAGGAGGAGGTGGAGAAGCCACGGGGGAGGATTTCAGGCTTCGAAGCCGAATGGCTCGAAGCAGATAGCATTTTGGCCAGGGCCGGGTTCTTTAAGAACCTCTTAACCACTCGGTCCAGAGGTCCACATCGGAAAGCCTGAAAGAATGAGTCGAGGGATGGGTCGAAGGGGCCGAAGATGGAACCGATTGAAGGATTGGAAACTGAGGGGTCTCCAATATCGGTTCGACAACTGGACCCCGAGATAAAGACTCGATACACGGCTCCAAGGACTGTGGAGCCGATGCACGGACCATACTTGAGGAAATCGGAGCCGATGACTTGAGCTCCGAGGATCCTTTGGAAGACTTTGACCCCTTCGAAGCCTTGGAAGAGGTGTCAGCCTTATCTAAAGAAGCCTGAAATTCAGGCTTTAGGAATCCTCTATCCACCAGTTTTCTTTGCCTTTCCAGGAGGACCCTGGCGCTAAAGGAATGGCAGATAGAGCACACCTCTTGTAGGTGTACAGAGCCCAAACAGTGCATGCAGGTGGAGTGATAGTCTGTAACCGACATTTTCTGACCACACTCATATCTTGTAAACCCTGATTTTTGTTTTTCTGACATGGTTTAACTACAATAACAAGTACAAAACCAAATACTATGATATATGTATATATATATATATATATATATATATATATGTATATATATGTATATATATATATATATATATATATATATATATATATATATATATATATATATATATATATATATATATATATATATATAAATAGTCTACTAAGTCACACTAAATATAATAATAATAGTTTAACTATCTAATAAAACTATACTACTATCAGCTAAGATATATATAAAACTACCACTCTAAATGTATATAACAAACACAACACACACAAAACCGGCTGACAGAGCCCTGTCACGCCCAATAAGAAAGGCCTAAGTCCTGAAGAAAAAAGAACTATTTAAAAGTTATAGCAATCTAAACTAACTGGAATCCTAGCACTATACTATTAAACACACTACTATACATAATACTCAAAAAAAATTTTTTGAAGAAAACTTGTAATAATAATAGAAAATTAAAGTCACTGGCCCAAGCTAACTCAGACGAGCTGTTGATCCATTGCAGCGGCAAACTAGATCTGGGGATTCATAGCAGGGCATCATGGGATATTCACTGGGTCTTGAGCTTCTCAGAGTCTGAGCTTGAAAAGCGGCCGATTCGGAGCCGAGGGATCGGCTCTGACCCACGTGTAAAAATAAAATGGCGAGATAGAACAACTTCACATGGTAATTGCTTGGTAAGTGTAAAGGGAAGTCATTGAGACTGCTTACCATAGGGAGGTGTCTTGCTGTTTCCAGATTTGGAAGAGGAGGCACCCCATTGTTTTGTTCTGAAAGTCCCTTGTGACTGAAACCTGAAGCCTTTGGAATGTCTGGGTTTGACTTGAGTGACTGTCCAAGGAACTGGAAAGGACCAGTTCTTAGTAGGCCAGTGCCTACTAAATCTTGGAGATTGCACTTGTAAGAAATCTTTCACAGTTTGCATTGATTTAGCTTTATCTTCCATCTTTCTTAAAACTTCTTCAGCCTTATTACCAAAGAGACAGTCCTGTTGTAAAGGAGCATCCAAAAATTTTGCTTCAACATGATCAGGCAGATTTTGCTCTTTGAGCCAGGCATGCCTTCTTAGCACAGACCCAGTTACAACAGCCCTGCAAGAGGCCTCCAAAGAATCAAAACCACATTGCAAAGTACGTTTTCCAGCTTCTTCAGCTGACTGCAATAAATCCTGTAAATCTTTGTTTTCCACACAGTCAGAAATTAACATCATTTTCTGTTTAAGCAGTCCCATGATATGCTGTTGATATTTTAGCATATAAAATTGACAGTTTAAAGCCCTGATTGCCAAGGTTGCAGAAGTGTAAGCCTTCTTACCCCATCTATCCAGTGCCCTGGAATCTCTATCAGAAGGGGTAGGATTTATAGCAGTAGAAGCCTTAATGCCCTTGGGACCCTGAGAAATGTTTTCAGGACCTGCAACAGGATTTTTGAAAAGAAATTTGTGGGAGTCAGGAACCCTGTAGTATCTGTCTGGCTTACAAGGAGCCGGAGGCAGAGAATCAGGAGCCATACTAGATTCTGAAAAAACATCAACAATATCTAGAACAGGAGGTATAGCCAAAGGCCTATGCTGAGGAAGAAGAAGAAAATCCCTAAGTCTCTTTTTAAATTCAGAGAAATCCTGACTTTCCCAGCGGAAATGTTCCCTTAAGGTATGTAAAGTTTCCCCAAAAGAAAAATCCTCAGGGGGAGAAGCAGAAGGAATGGAATGGAGTCCTCATAAGTAGGTATAGACAATTCCTGGTCATTAGAAGAGTCAGTAGAAATAGAATCCTGTTCAGAAGATTCATAATCAATGTCTTGCCTAGGCTTCTTAGAAGGGGGGGGGGGTTGGCTACCCCTGATCATAGTAATTAAATCTTCAGCCATTTTGATCATTTGTTTTTTAGGCATGGGGCCTGCACATGTGGCCTAGGCGTCGGATTTTTAGGCATAGGTCGAGATTTTGAACTTAGTTTTGTAGATGGCGTCAGTCTAATATACAAATCTGTAGGCCTGAAAACACCCTCAGGAGCCGGTGCCTGCACAGCGGCTGCGGACCCATCCAAGGTAGAGACATCCGCGGGTTCCATAATTGAAGCATCTCGCAGCATACCGGACTCCAAATGGGTCTCAGTAGAGGCCTGCAAATCAGAAGTAGTGGGTATCAGGGGCTGCGAAAGTGCCTCACTGAGTACCAGCTAACCGGCGACTGGCTTAGGAGAAGCGTCATCGGCAGTTTTGGAGCTCAACGGCCTGTCTCTGTCTTTTTCTTTGCATATTTTAGGTATTCTGGTAGTCGGATTGCTAACCGACGACATTTCTGGATAATTAAAGCGTGAGCCAAAATACTTACAAGCAAAAATGTATCGACGTTTGATAGTGCGTTGATTAAATAAAGCACAAAACAGACAACTGCTTCGGGCACCGCTGGGCAAGAAAGACTGATGTAATGGTGTTGGCTGCATGTTTTATACCCCTGATGACCTGATGTCATGGAAGAAGGGACAGCAACCGACGCAGGACCCAAGACTTTGTTAATCAGGCTGACTGAGGGCAACCTGCCAGCAGATTACCCAAATGTAATGACTGCAACAGTGAAACAAGAAGAACATCCTTAAATCCAGATCTCCCCTTCTCCCTCCCTGCTCCAAAGCAGCCTGTCACCAGAGATGGTTTTGGCTTTGTATGGGGAGCAGTTTCAAGAGGGATAAAAGTGAAGAGGGTGTGGGATGCCAAGGACAGATGCAAGCACATAAATATCAAGGGGATGCTTGCCCTCATCAAGGTACACAACTCTCTGAACCATCACTGGTCCCCGGGACCTCTTCAAGTGGTTAAAGACAATACCACAGTCATGTAAGTACATCAACAAGCAAGGGGGAACCAGGATGTATCCTCTTTGCAGACTAGCCATGTTGGCTTGGGATATACCTTCATCGGACAATCTCACTCTACAGGCATCCTACTTTCCGTCACAGCAACACTGTGTGGCAGACAAGCCAGGACCAGGGCGCATCCTCATGAATGGAAACTAGATCAATGAATCTTCTGAGATTTGATGCATCTCTGGGGAGGTCATTAAGTAGACCTATTTGCTTCCTCTCTGAGCAATCAACTGGCAAAAGTCTCTTCCAGGACTCCATGCAAGAAGCCCTGGAAGACAGATGCTTTTTCTTTTCTTTGGACAGGAATGTTCTGTATGCCTTTCCACCCCTTCCATGAACATCATGGGTGTTTTTGAAGATTCAGAAAGAATTCCCTCAAATCACTGTGGTTACTCCCTTCTGCCCAAGCAAATGTGGCTCTCCTCTATTTTAGAAATGACCACAGACCATTACTGCAAGTTTCCTCACAGAATGGTTATATTCATACAAGAACAGGATTGTTTAATACATTCACACATTAGTCTTCGTCAGCTGACTGCCTGGAAGTCAGGGTCTTAATTTCTTTCAATCATCTGTTTTCTGAGGTGCAGCAGGTCTAATGGAGGCAAGAAAGCCTGCTACTAGAAAATCACATATTAGCAAATGGAAAAGGTTTTCTAAATGGTGCCAACAACATAACCATTACCCATTCAGGACTAGTTGTTCTCTGGGTTTACAACATCTGTGTGAGTTACTATCCTCTGATCTTTCTTATTCATGGGTAGGTACTAGGCTGTTGGCCCTAGGGCCTATATAAGCCTAGCCAAAAAGGTACCATGGCTTTCTCCACCAAAGAAAATTATTTTCCTGTGCCCCTGTCGAGCAGAGCCACAGAAGTGATCCCCAGGGTGAATTTCCTATCTCCCATCAAATCATCAAGATTTTTCTTGAAGAGTGCTAATGAGGAGTTTGTTTGATATAAATCAGTAATTTTTTCCAGAGTATGGGAAGTCTCTGGGAAAGGAATCTATTACTCCAGCATGTTCTGTTTACTGTGGTGACAAGGTTTAGGTCCCTAGAGTGTGTAGCTCGGAGGGATTGGGATTTCTTTAAGTGGAGCATGTCCAACATCTCTGGGTTTGACATAGCTTTGCATGTTAGTCAGAGATTGTCTTCTGAGTAGGCGATATGCGACTGAGTAACGCTGGAGTTTTTTGAGACTGTCTGCGTAGGGCATCTGTTTGAGGCCGGTAATCCTCTTTGTGAGGTATTTCTGCTGCCTTTCCAGTTGTAGATGTCTTGTGAGATGCATACCAAAAGGGGTGCTGTATTCTATAATGGGTCTAATGAGTGATGAGTAAAGGGGAACAATTACCTCTTTTTTCTTGGATGAGAAACCTTCTGTGATGAGGTGTGCCACATAGAAGGATTTCCTGACTACTGTGGCGATGTGATTATCAAAGGAGAGACTACTGTCCAACAATGTCCCAAGGTCTCATCACACTTTCGGTGTTAAGTAGAGTACCGCCTATGTGGTAGTTCATGGGTACAGAGTTTTTACCAAAAGGGATGACAAAGCACTTTCTGGCATTGAGCTTGAAGCCATGGCTTTGACACCAGGCATCTGTCTCAGTGAGGCCGTTTTGTAGGATGTCCACATCATTAGGAGTTTCGATTATGGCTCCTAGTTTGCAGTCATCTGCGAACTTCATTAGCCAAAGACCTTCTGTGTTAGCCTGTACTTCAGAGAAGTAGATACCAAACAAGAGAGGACCCAGGACTGAACCCTGTGGTACACCACTTGTCACTGGTCTGAAGTCGGATTTAGAGTCTTCTACTTTCACAGTGTGGGTTCTGTCAGTGAGCCAGTTGGCAACCCATCTTGTGACATAGGGATTTATACTTAGTTTAGTGAGCTTACCTATAATTCCAGAGTGGGGGATGGTGTTGAAAGCCTTGGCGAGAACTAGATAGGCTGTGCGAACCACCTTAAACTCATGTACGGCTTTGGTGACCACTTCAAAGAAGTCTATCGGGTTTAGGAAACATGAGCTGCCTTTTACAAACCCAAAATGGATGGGGTCTAGAGTTTGGAGATTACCAATGTCATTGTTTATAAACTCCATGATGATACGTTCCATAGCCTTACAGATCAGACTCGTCAGGCTAATGGGGAGGTAGTTCTTGGGGTCCGTGGTGGCTCCCTCTTTATGGAGTGGGATAACCATTGCTGTGTGCCATTTAGTGGGCACAAAGCCTGAGGTGAGGCTATGATTGAACATGGTACTTGGGTGTGGTGCCAGTTTGTTCTGTAGTTTGTGTAGAACGCAGCCTGGGATGTTGTCAGGTCCTATGGATGCTGTGTTCTTGGCTTTCTACCTATGCAGATGTGATTACAGGAACTTTGCATTCTTCTGGTATAGAGATGGGCCCTTTGGGGGTGAGAGGGGGGTAATGTTAGCACTGATATTGGCAATACCAGCTGGTTCTGTATACTTAGTGCCATTGTGCTGTAACTCAGAGCAGATCTGATTGTTGCCATTGAGATTCTTGACATAGCTATAGAATGCTTTGTGGTTGTCTTTAGATTTAGTGGCAATTTTGTTTTTGTAGCTAGCTTTGGAGGATTTTATGAGGGATTTCAGCTTCTTACTGAGGCTGACCACGGAGGGCCTCCAATCATGTGATTTTACTCTTTTTTGCAACAGTTTCTTTCTTCTGTTGTAGAGTTTGCTTATGGCAGGGGACCACCAGATTGGCTTCCTTTTTTTGGAGGATAGCATCTTAGTTCTGTTAGGGATTGCACAATCCATGCACTCGTGTAAGTGCTTATAAAAGTGCATTTGTGTAGGATTCAGCAGTCGTACCTCTATTGTCCGTCCGCATGGGTGTCGTGAAGTTTGCTACTTCTATCTTAAGAAACATGAAGTTGTCTTTGGAGAAATTTTTTACGGTGGTTTCCCTAATGGGGGTTGGGGGCGGAATGTGGATATCTAGGGTGATTTAGCTTGTGGTCTGATCTGACCAACGTGGAATTGACCTCTGGTGTGGAACACCAGTTGCCCATGTTGGTAATGACCAGGTCTAGGATATTACTGCCCCTGGTGTCGGTGTGGATAAGTTGATCCAAGGCACTGGAATTTATGAATTCCAAAAAACGTTAAGCAAAAGAGTTGGTACATGAGTAGTTTTCCCGGTTAATGGTGGGGTAGTTGAAATCGCCCATTATTACGGTGTTAGGTTGTACCCTAATATTTTCCAGTGTATCAGGAAATGAGGAGTGGGAATCCTGGGACATGGTGGGGGATCTGTAGCAAGTTACAATTTGGATTGCGGTCTTGCCCAGAGTTAGTTGCACTTGGATAATCTCGGATGCATTATGCTGAGCAACTAGCCTGGAGGTGTGGATATCCTTAATGAATATGGACACGCCTCCGCCTTTAGTGTTTCGGTCCAGGTTAGGTGGCCGAAAGATGTGGTATGAATTACAGCCTGGTAATGCAGGGGTGCTCTCTGGAGCCTTGAACCAGGTCTCTGTCACTGCACAGATGTCAATGTCCTCCATTTTAAGGAGTGCCTCGAGTGAGTGCATTCTGAGATTTAGACTTCTAGCACTGAGTAGCATTACTCTCAGATTTTGCTTGCTTGTACCTGTTGCGGTGGTGAATTTTGTCATTTGAACCTTGCCTAAAAAGGCACTATAGGGGTGGCAAAAGCCTTAGCCAGTATCCAGAATCCCAAGGGTGACAGGTGCAGGCCATCTCTGGCAAAGCATCGTGGTCTGTCGATCCTGAGATTCCAGGCAGACAGAATCTAGATCCCCTTAGAATGACACCAGAAGTGTAGCCAATTGTTGAAGTCAATCATTTTGTCCTTGCATGGTCCTATAATTCTGGGTGATGGCAGAATGCTACTCAGGGCTAGGGTCATACCTGCCTGGGCTACAAGATCGGACAACTCCTCCGTGTCTCTTTTCATGTAGTCCAGGGAGGTACGTCTCAGGTCATTCACACCAACATGGACAATGACAGAGTCATATTTGTACTTATTGTGGAGTGGCCTGAGTGCATGCATTATGTGGCAGATCCTGGCACCTGACAGGCAGCTGACAATAACTTTCTCCTTGTTTAGCCTGAGGAGTGGAACATCAGTGTGCCCGACTATAGAGCCACCTATGACTAGAGTGTTGGATACGTTGTTATGCCTTATGGGCTGTGGTTGAGTGGCACACTGAGTTTGTGGGCTGTGTGTCATTTGGGTTGTGTTGGGGTAGAGGTTGCTTGCGTTTCTGCTTTGGAGGTCCCTGTTGCTTGGGCAGATTTTTATTGAGAGTCTTCGCGAATGTAGGTGTGTGTTTTGTGTTTCTATGTGTGTGATTTGGTGGTGTAGGTTTTGAGGGACTATGTGATGAGTGTGGTGTGGTGCAATTGTTTACCTACTCCTTTTGACTGTCTAGTCCAGTCTTGGCTATATAAGTGCATCTCTCACAGGTTGTAGCGTTGGGTGGTAGGAGGAGAGGACTGTCTGTGTACATGAGGCAATTTCTGCATTGCCCCAAGATGCCCAGATTCATCAGGTAGACAGGAGAAAACACCAGGAGCTGACCCTTAGACATGCCTGGATAGGTGCTTATTTATTAAGTACTAAAAACTGTTTTCCTCTAGACAAGTGAGGAAAGTTAAGTGCTATAGTAATTTGTACCTTACTTAGTGCTTACAACGAGTTCTGAACAAGTGCTGAGCTGAAAGCAAAAGATATGATTGCTAAAACTAAAAAACTGGCTAGTTCTAAGGTAAATTTTGAAGAGCAGACATTATGGCGCCGGAAAAAGTTTAACCCTAGCTAAGCGGGGATGCATAAAGTTTTTTTTTTTTTAGATGAGCTACCTAGGGCTTACCACTCCCACTGAGTTTTTTTTAGATAAGCTACCAAGGGCTTACCAGTCCTACTGATAAGCTAGAAGGCTTCCCTCTAACACAGAAAGGCTTGGGGGTGCAGAAAAGTACAGTTTTGTACCTACCATAAATGTAGATGTCTGATAGGTATGCATCTGCAGTCCTTACATATGGGTTGTCCTGCCTCAGGCAGCCCTTCAGTCGGCCGGATTCCAAAGTCTGGGTCCGGCGTCGGCTGATGTCGCCCCTTTCCTGACGTCAGAGCGCCTGGGGTATAAAAGCGTCAGCCAATGCCATCTTCCTCAGTGTTTCTTGTCCCAGATGCCAGTTGCCCTCTAAGTAAGGCTAAATTTGGAGAAATTATAAAATTCCAAACATGCACAGTAATAAAAAACAAATACACCACAAAAGATAACCCCAGCTATCTAAAATGAGGGATATGTACCCATAGTATATCATAGAGGGGTAGGAGGGAGGGAAAACCTGACTGCAGATGCATACCTATCGGACATCTACATTTATGGTAGGTACAAAACTGTACAATGTCCTTCAAGGATGCATTTGCAGTCCTTACATATGGGTAGAGTACCATAGCCCAGCTGGGGGAGGTAGGAACTAAGATAAGGATGGTGTAGCTAACATGCCCTGCAGGACTGCACTAGCAAAGCCTGCTCTGGATCTGGAATATAAGGGCAAGTTGTAATGCTTGGAAAATGTATGCATGGAGCTCCATGTAGCAGCTTCTAAAATGTCCTTTGTAGCCACCCCTCTTAAGAAGGCTGTGGAGGTGGCTGTTGCTCTGGTGGAATGAGGCCTTATGTTTGCTGGCACAGCTTTTCCATGAAAAGAGTAACAGAACCGAATGCAATTTCCTATCCATTTTGAAATTGTCTGTTTGGAAATTGCTTTTCCTTGTACACCAGCAGCATATGCTACAAAGAGTTGGTCAGTTTTTCTGTAAGTCTTAGTTCTGTCCAAGTAGTAGTGCAACTGTCTGTGGATGTCCAAAGTATGCAGAAGTTTTTCTCCTTTATTTTGTGGATTTGGAAAGAAAGTCGGCAGGTGAATAGCTTGGTTCAGCGAGACCCTGGATACCACCTTAGGCATGAATGAAGGATTGGTTCTCAAAGAGACTCTGTCCTGATGAAAAATGAGAAAAGGCTGTACTGCCATGAGGGCCTGTAATTCAGATACTCTTCTTGCTGAGGTTATGGCCAGAAGGAAGGCAGTCTTCCAAGATAGGAATTGCAGCTCTGAAGATGCTGCTGGTTCAAATGGAGGAAGAGTTAATTTTTCCAACATGAAGTTAAGGTCCCATGTAGGCACTGGAGGTTTCCTTGGAGGGTTGATGTTTTTTATCCCTCTTAGAAACTGCCTTAGTAGAGGATGAGAGAATACAGGTGGATCAGTGTTGTACTCTGCTGAAATTGCTGAAGCATGAATTTTTATGGAGGAGTAAGAAAGGCCATTATGGAGCATTTCAGCCAAGTATTCCAGAATATGTGGAATGCTCATGACTGTCGTATCTTGACCCTTTGTGGTGTTCCAGGTACAAAATCTTTTCCATTTTGCTGAGTATGCTTTTCTAGTGGAAGGGCGTCGGGCTTCCAAGATGATATCCTGTACCCTTTTGGATAGTTTATCCTGGGGAGGAGTCAAGGTATTTTCCAGGCTGTCAGCTGTAAGGTTTTGAGGCTGGAGTGCAGAGTCTTGTAATTGTGTTGTGTCAGTAGAAGTGGCCATTGTGGAAGAGGCCAAGGTTTCGTGCGTGACATGCTTCTTAACAGTGGGTACCAGTGTTGTCTTGGCCAGTCCGGGGCTATCAGAATTACTTTTGGTTGCTCTGTCCTGATCTTCAGTAAGACCTTGGCCATCAGTGGCAGCAGTGGGAATGCATATATTGTTAGATTATTCCAGCTGAAGGAGAGGGCGTCCACTTTCCATGCTTGAGGATGGTATGTCCTTGTGCAGAATTTCCTCAGTTGATGGTTGTGGTGGGAGGCAAAAAGGTCTATGTCCGGCCTTCCCCATGATTTTGTTATCTGGAGAAAGACATCTGGGTGCAACATCCATTCGTGTGGATCCATGATGTTTCTGCTCAGGCTGTCCGCCAGTACATTGTCTTTTCCTGGTATGAACTGGGATTGTAGTTCTATATTGAGTTTTAAGGAAAGCTCCCACAGATTCATCGCCAGCCTGCAGAGGGTATGAATGGGTACCTCCTTGCTTGTTTATGTACCACATAACTGTGGTATTGTCTGTCTTTATTAACAGGTGACCTTGGTGCAGGAAGTGCTTGAAGGCCTCGATGGAATGTATCACTGCCAGCATTTCCTTTTGGTTGATATGCAGATGCAATTCTTTTTGTGCCCATTGTCCTTGAATGCATCCGCCCTCCATGTGTGCTCCCCATCCATGATCTGAGGCGTCCGTTGTAATGGTTTGGCTGGTATGTGGCTTGCTGAAAGGCAGGCCCATGTTTGACTGGCTTGCTTTTGCCCACCACAGGAATTCCTTTTGAAGGCATGGAATGAGGGGGATCAGAGATTCTAGGCTGTGACTGTGCTGAGACCATAGACTCCTTAAGTACCATTGTAGTTTTCTCATATGCAGCCTTGCTTGTGGTATCAGAATAATGCAAGATGCCATGTAACCCAGGGCCTGCAGGATTTTCCTTGCAGTTAGCTGGGTTTGTGTTGTCAGTTTCCTGAAATAATCCGGTAGTTGTGCTTGTTTTTCTTCTGTGAGAAAAGCCATCTGGGTGTTTGTATCCAGTTTTGCACCCAGGAAAATTATTCATTGGGATGGAACAAGTCTTGATTTCTGAATGTTGACTGTGTATCCCAAGGCCTGTAGTAGTCGGATGGCATAGTTTAAGTGCTTTACCAGTGTTTGCTGGCTGTCCGCTTGTATGAGGCAGTTGTCCAGGTATGGGTATATTTGAATCCCCTGAATTCTGCAATGTGCAATTACTGATACCAGGCATTTCGTGAATACTCTGGGTGCAGTAGATAAGCCAAATGGCAATGCTGAGAATTGCTAATGCTCTGAACCTGCAAGAAATCTAAGGTGTCTTCTGCAACTTTGTCTGATAGGGACATGCAGGTATGCCTCCTTGAGGTCTAGAGTTACCAGCCATGACCCCTTGCCCAGCATGGGAAGGAGTTGCTGTAAGGTCAGCATTTTGAATTTTGGCACAATGAGGTAAGTATTCAGTGCGGACAAGTCCAGAATAGGCCTCCATTGCTTTTCTTTTCTTGGAACAAGGAAAAGTCTGGAATAAAATCCTTGGCCTTGTTCTGTGAGAGGAACCCTTTCTATTGCTTTCATCTGTAGTAGTTTGGAAATTTGTTTTAAAGCCCCTGCCCTTTGGTTTGGTGGCAGGTTCGGCATGCCTTGTCTTGTTGGTAATGTATGAAAGTGGAACCTGTATCCTTTGTCTATTATTTGCAGTGTCCATTTGTCTTTTGTAATACTGTGCCAATTGTTTGAGAATAAAGATAGCTTTCCGCCCAAAGGTGCTTCCAATTGAGACCTGGTTGGCGGGGACAGAGTCAAGTCATTGAGATGGTCCTTGTGTAGTAGTTGTAGGCCCTGCAGTGCCTCTCTGGTTAGGAGCCTGCCATTGACGCCCTCTGTAGGAGCCCCGAGCTTGCCCTCTACCTCTGGCACGTCTGTTTCTGCCTCTTTGAGATCTGTCTGTGTCCAGAAAGGACCAATTCTTAGAAGGCCAATTTCTGCTGAATCTTGGTGGCTGGACCTGGAGAAAATCCTTGACTGTTTGTATTGATTTAGCCTTTTTAAGACCTCTTGAGCCGAGGAGCCAAATAACTTTTGTTTTTCCAGCGGAGCATCCAGTAGCTTTGCTTTAACATGGTCTGGCAGAGTTTGTTCCTTCAGCCAAGCATGTCTACGTATGACTGCACCTGTCATTGCTGCCCTACATGAAGCTGCCAATGCATCATAACCACACTTCAAGAAATGGTTGCTAACCTGTTGAGAGTTATGTACCAGATCCTGAAGTGCCTTGCGATCTAGGGGTTCAGGCGAAGAAAGTTTTTTATGCAATTCATCTAACAAATACTCTTGGTACTGTATCATATGGAATTGACAATTTAATGCCCTCATAGAAAGAGTGGAAGAAGTATACACTTTTTTACCCCATCTCTAAAGCCCTGGACTCCCTTTCAGAAGGAAGAGGATTTTTTGTAGTGGTGGTTGCAACCCCTTTAGGGCCCTGAGAAATAGTTTCTGGGTCAGCAGAGTGGCCCTTGTAAAGGAAATGATGTGAGTCCGGGACCCTGTAGTACCTATCAGGCTTGATAGGAGCCGGAGGAAGGGAGTCTGGAGAAGTGCTAGACTCAGAGTACACATCATCAATGACATTTAAAACAGGAGGAATAGCCAAAGGCCTATGCTGAGGTAAATGCAAAAAAGTCCTTAACCTCTTCCTGGAATCAGAGAATTCCTGGCACTGCCATTTGAAATGCTCTCTCATGGAGTGAAGTGTCTCCCCAAAGGACAACTCTTCAGGAGGGGAGGCCGAGGGAATAGATTCCTCTGCATCAGAATCCTCGTAGGCCGTAAAAGCCTCCTCCTGGTAGTCTGATAGAGCAGAGTCATCTGAGGCCTCATCAGAAGGCTGGGGATCTGTGTGCTCCATTCTGGGCCTTTTGTCTAGAGGAGGTTGAGAGCCCCTGTCCGGATGGGGCTGAGAGCCCCTAATTAAGGAAATAAGGTCCTCAGCTAGAGTTAAAATTTGTGAACCTGTAGTGGATCCCTGAGGAATAGCCTTGGGAGGGAGAGATTTTGGCTGTTTAGCATGGGTAAATGCATTAATGGACATGGATGCAGGAGGCCTGGCTGCCCCACGTGCTGGAGTGGTTTTATCTAGAGGAATGGTGTCGGTTGTCTCCAGAGCACCGGTTTCAGAGGGAATTCTATGACCGACTCAGAGGAGGCCTCCGGGACCGAGGTTGTCAGTTGTGCGGTTTCGTCGGTCGGAAGCACCAAGGATTCCGTTTCAGCAGAAACCAAGACACTCGCGGTAGGCCTAACCGCGGTTTCGGCCGAAACCACGGACCGCGTGTGTCGGTCCTTGTCCTTCCGTTTTTTGGTTAAATGAGCAGTCAGAAGCTCCGACGGCATCTTGTAACAGTAACTATCCCCAAAAAATTCCTCTGCAAACACCGACCGACGCCTAAGAGTGTGTCTATTGAAGGATGCACAGGCTGCGCAGGCAGAGACGTCGTGGTCTGGGCCTAGGCAGGGGAGGCAGTAAGAGTGGAAATCCTTATGAGGTATTTGTTTCCCACAAGTTAAACAATTATTAACTTTAACCATTTGATCTGACATCGGCTGAGGCAAGAAAGAGTCCCCAACGGGGTACTTAGCTTTTTGAAGTCTTCGGTTAGCTGAAATTACAGGAGTTGGCCGACCGGCACTTGCGAACTGCTTCTGCTTCGGGCACCGCGTGGCAAGAAAGACTGAGGAAGATGGCGTCGGCTGACGCTTTTATATCCCAGGCGCTCTGACGTCGGGAAAGGGGCGACATCAGCCGACGCCGGACCCAGACTTTGGAGTCCGGCCGACCGAAGGGCTGCCTGAGGCAGGACAACCCATATATAAGGACTGCAGATGCATCCTTGAAGGACATCGTACGAGCAGTCCTGGATACAGCAAATCTGTATCTGGACTAGACTACTTACAGGAAAGGCAGGAAACAAGCTTAGAAATTTTTATTTATTTTTTTTTGTAAAGTGGAAAGGGAGAAAGGGGGAGCAGAAGATAATTCAAGGTTAAGAAAAGTACAGTTGCATACACTTACCATAAATGTAGATGTTCGAGTGTATTCACTGTTGCAGTCATCACACTTGGGTTATCCTGCCAGGGTAGCCCTCAGTTGACCCGAATACCAGAGGCTTAGTATTTCTGCGTCGGTTGCTATCACTCCAGGACTGATGTCAGGTCGTCAGTGGTACAAAATCAGGCAGCCAATGCCATTACATCAGTCTTTCTTGCCAAGGAGCCCGAAGCAGAAGCAGTTCGCATGACAGCCTCTGGTATTCGGACCAACTGAGGGCTAGCCCTGGCAAGATAACCCAAGTGCGATGACTGCAACAGTGAAACACGAAGAACATCTAACTGGGTTGGCCTTCTCAAATGTTCTCCCTGTATTAGGTAGAATGAGGTAATGACACTATAAAGGATCATTTATCAGCCATTTCAGCACATCTGCCCATGGATCATCCCCTTTCAAGGCAGTCAAAATGTTCTAGAAAATGTTTTGTACAAGAGTAAACCAGTGGCCCCTTCCTTGGGATCTTAATTTTGTGTTAGAGAAGCTAACACTTACTCTATTTGAACCAGCTAATCTGGCTGACTTGAGGTTCTTAACATGGAAAACAGTTTCACTGATTGCTCTGAGCTCTGCAAGAAGGGTATCTGAGTTACAAGCTCTTATGCTGAGTCACCCCTACCTTTTCCCCCCATAGGAACAGGATTTCTTTGGGAACTAATCCTTCTTTTATGCCTAAAGTGGTATCCAAGTTTATTTTATGCCAAACTATCCATCTCACCATTTTCTTTCCTGAACTTAAAAATGAGGAAGAAAGGATACTCCATACCTTGGATGTCCACAGACAGCTCAATTACTATCTTGAGAGAAATAAATCTTTTGGACCTTCAGATCAATTGTTCATTTCTTGTGAAGGTAAGAAGAAAGGACAACCTCTGTCAAAACAGACTACTTCCAAATGGTTGTATTAGGACTGCGTGTGCTGAACTTAAATGGATCGTGTGTCTAAAACCTGACAGCTTTCCTGGTTTAAATGAAGCTTTATCTGTCAAAACTGTACTAAAGAATCATGGTTTGAGACCAAATATACTATTTGTTTAGCTTCATGATTATAGTTTGTTATGTATGAAAGCATTTCTTTTTGTTGTATTTGATTGGCTGTCACAGCCTAGATCTATATTTCGATTTGTGTTCATAGATAGTTATTTGATTGGTTAGCTTACTATAAATGAAAGCAACACTTCCTGCTCTAGGTTGACTGGCTGTTATGCACATAGCTAATGATTTTGATTGGCTATGTGGCACAGACCTGTAGTTTGAGTTGTGCACTTTTTGAGTGTTTTGACTGGATGAGAACGATTTTCCTCATTCACTGTAATGGATTAGTTGCTTCTGATTTTAAAAGCAGGTGTGTTACACTTTTGTAATTTTACTGGTCTGAAGAAGTGGTATGTTGTTCCATGAAAGCGCTCACCATACAGTGTATATAAAAAGTGTACACACCCCTGTTAAAATGCAGGTTTTTGTGATATAAAAAATGAGACCACAATAAATAATTTCAAACCTTTTCCAACCTTTAATGTGACCTATAACCTGTACAAATCAACTGAAAAACAAATCTGTTAGGGGAAAAAATATAAAAAATAAAAAACTTACAATAAGCTGGTTGCTTAAGTGTGCACACCCTTAAACTAATGCTTTGTTGAAGCACCTTTTGATTTAATTACAACATTCAGTCTTCTTGGGTACACACCTGCCATCAATTAAAGAGACTCTGATAAACCCCAAATAAAGTTCAGCTGTCCTAGTATGATTTACCTGACAATTACTCAGTTGCCTGCTACGGCAAAAGCCATGGTTCGCAGAGAGCTTACAAAGCCTCAAAGGGATCTCATTGACGAAAGGTATCAGTCAGGAGAAAGGTACAAAAAAAATTCTACAGCATTGGATATACCATGGAACACAGTGAAGATATCAAAAAGTGGAGAAAATATGGGACAACAGTAACGTTGCAAAGAACTGAATGTCCCTCCAAAATTGATGAAAAGACAAGACAAAAACTGGTCAGGGAGACAGCCAAGAGACCTACAACAACACTGAAGGAGTTGCAGGAATTTCTGGAAAGTACTGGTTGTGTACGACATGCAACAACAATCTCCCATATTCTCCATATGTCTGGACTATGGGGTAGGGTTGCAAGACGGAAGCCTTTTCTTACACAGAAAAACATCCAGGCCTGGCTAAAATTTGCAAAACAATACATCACGTCTCCCAAAAGCATGTAGGAAAATGTGTTATGGTCTGATGAGACCAAGGTTGAACTTTTTGGCCACAATTCCAAAAGGTACATTTGGCGCAAAAACAACACTTCGCATCACCAAAAGAACACCACCACCCCTGTGAAGCATGGTGGTGGCAGTATCATGCTTTGGTGTTGCTTTTCTTCAGCTGTAACTGGGGCTTTAGTCAAAGTGGAGGGAATTATGAGCAGTTCCAAATACCAGTCACTTTTGGCCCAAAACCTTCATGCATCTGCTAGAAAGTTGAAGAGGAATAGGAATTTCATCTTTAAACATGACAATGACCCCAAGCTTACATCCAAATCAACAAAAGAATGGCTTCACCAGAAGAAAATTAAAGTCTTGGAATGGCCCAGAGTCCAGACCTAAATCCAATAGAAAATCTGCGGGAAATCTGTGGGGTGACCTGAAGACGGATGTGCATAAGAGAAGCCATCACAATCTGACAGGTTTGGAGCGCTTTTTGCAAGGAAGAGTGGGCAAATATTGCCAAGTCAAGATGTGCCATGCTGATAGACTCCTACCCAAGAAGACTGAATGTTGTAATTAAATCAAAAGGTGTTCAACAAAGTATTAGTTTAAGGGTGTGCACACCTAAGCAACCAGCTTTTTGTACATTTTTTATTTTTAACATTTTTCCCCTAACAGATTTGTTTGTTTTTCAATTGAATTGTACAGGTTATAGGTCACATTAAAGGTGGGAAAAGATTTGAAATGATTTATTGTTGTCTCATATTTTTATATCACAATCTGGCATTTTTATAGGGGTGTCTACACTTTTCATATCCGCTGTATACATTTTATTATTTTTAATAAACTTATTTTATTATTTCAGCAGTGGTGTGTCAAGTACGTTTTGGAATTCTTACATTTTTCTTGTGTTTTGGCTTGACCTTTACCTGGATACTGATTTTGCTTTTGGTTCACGTTTTTATTCTGCCTTGTTCATCATCTTCTTTCGGCAGTTCTCGTTAGGGGTCGCCACAGCGGATCATCTGTTTACATTTCTAACTGTCTTCTGCATCTTGCTCTGCCACACCAACCACCTGCATGTCCTCTCTCACCACATCCATAAACCTTATCTTAGACCATCCTCTTTTCCTGTTACCTGGTAGCTTCATCCTTAGCATCTTTTTCCCAATATACTCAGCATCCCTCCTCAGCACATGTCCAAACCAACGTAATCTTGCCTCTCTGGCTTTGTTTCCAAACCTTCCAACCTGGGCTGACCCTCTAATATACTTATTCCTAATCCTGTCCACCCTCGTCACACCCAGTGCAAATCTTAACATCTTTAACTCTGCCACATCCAGCTCAAACTCCTGCCTTTTTGTCAATGCCACTGTCTCCAACCCATATAACATAGCTGGTCTCACTACCCTCTTGTAGGCCTTCCCTTTCACTCTTACTGGTACTCGTCTGTCACAAATCACTCCTGACACTCTTCTCCACCCACTCCATCCTGCCTGTACTCTCTTCTTCACCTCTCTTCCACACTCATCATTACTCTGAACTATTGATTCCAAGTATTTAAACTCATCCACCTTCGCCACCTCTACTCCTTGCATCCTCACCATTCCTCTATCCTTCCTCTCATTCATACACATATATTCTGTCTTAGTCCTGCTGACCTTCATTCCTCTTCTCTCTAGAGCATACCTCCATCTCTCCAGGGTCTCCTCCACCTGTTCCCTACTCTCACTACAGATAACAATGTCATCTACAAACATCATAGTCCACGGGGACTCCTGTCTGATCTCGTCTGTCAACCTGTCCATCACCATTGCAAATAAGAAAGGGCTCAGAGCTGATCCTTGATTTAATCCCACCTCCACCTTAAACGCATCCGTCACTCCCACCGCAGACCTCACCACTGTCACGCTACCCTCGTACATATCCTGTACCACTCTTACATACTTCTCTGACACTCCTGACTTCCTCATACAATACAACAACTCCTCTCTAGGCACCCTGCCATATGCTTTCTCTAAGTCTACAAAAACACAATGCAACTCCTTCTGACCTTCGCTGTACTTCTCCATCAACACTCTCAGAGCAAACATTGCATCTGTAGTTCTCTTTCCCGGCATGAAACCATACTGCTTCTTAACCTAGCTTCCACTACTCTTTCACATAACTTCATGCTGTGACTGATCAATGTAATCCCTCTGTAGTTACTACAGCTATTCTGCCTTGTTGGTTTCTAGAAAAGGACCATTGAGGAGTCAAAAAACGTACACCACAGCAGATAAGGTTTTTCCTTTTTGGTCGCACCTAGAGAGTGTGTCTTTCATTTTGGGGCCAAACTATGAAGTCCTGTCAAAAGGTGCACTGACAAAAGAAAATTTGAAGGGTGTTGCAAAATCAAATGGAGATGCCCTGAACCTGCCTCCTGTGAGGTACCTTTGGCAGTGTGAGAGAGAAGCCTCATGGATGAATTTGAAATAGACTGAAATGTAGCTAACTGTGAGGAAATAGTACTCTCTTCCTCAGAGGATATGGTCCCGGAGAGAGATTTGGAAAGCTCTTTGATCAAATCTCTCTGAACCTTGTGAAATGTGCCTAAGAATTCAGTGACGTAAGAGCGAAGGTCAGTGAAGCATAGACATGTTTCCCAAACCTGTCCAGCATCCTATACTCCCTGTTAGAGGGGAGGACAGAGGAACTTTGTTCTGCCAGTTCCTTTCTAATGGCTGCAACTACGACCATGGCATCAATGGGTACTCCTTTACTCCAGTGTGGTCTATCCTTAGGTGGTGTCAAGATCCTGTCTGGTCTCTTAGGAATTGGCTCAGCTGTGTCTGGTTCCTTCAATGCCCATCAAAAATTAAGCCTGTAGCCAACTGCTGCTCCTGTGAAGCCTCAGAGCTACTTTCACTTGAGGCAGCAAGAAACTACTGAAGTTGTCTACAATGTGACTGCTGATTTCCCTCAAACAGGCTAGCTAATCAGAAGTCAGAGTGCAAGCGTGGGAGGGAGACGAGCTTTTTGAAGACTGAACGGTTGTTGCATCCTGGGCAGGATACAAGCCAAACAGCCACGGCAGCAGTGAGAATGATGAATGTCTGACCATAATCCTCTGGTGCACCAGTCTGTCTCACAATGGAGTCACCTATGACTAGGATTGTGAATTAAGTGGAGCTTTGCCTCCACGAAACTACTACATTGGGGGGGGGTCAAGATTATGGAAGGCATGGGGGGAAAAGGGGCTTACTCATTAGGATCAGACGGAAAGGCAGAGAAGACTACCTGAAAGTACAGCATGCATATCCTAACAGTTCCTGAAAGCAAACATTCAAATGTGCCTAATGAACTCCAAAACATGAAATTACAAGTGGACAATATGAAAGAAAAAGTACAGTTGTTGAATTTGCACTTACCTGTAGCAGTAGATGCTTGAATTCTTCACTGCTGCAGTAGCCTATAAGGGTCTATTCTGCCAAGGATACAGCAACTGTCCAGCTTCCAAGAGATTTCCTCCCCTCCCACACTGTCACACCATGGCCTTAAGCTCAATGCCACAAAATGTGTCTGCATATCCTTTGGGAAAAACCCGGTTCCCTTTAATTATGACACTGATGGTAGTCCACTGAACACAGACGGCTTTATAAGAGATCTGGGAACACAGGCTGACAGCAACCTCTCTTTTGCCCCCCACGTTGCCACTGTGGTCAGAAAGTCCTTCTATGTAGCACATCTCATTACTAAGGGTTTTGCATCCAGGAAGGAAGAGGTCATTGTCTCCCTCTACTTTTCCCTCATCAGGCCAAACATCGAGTACAATGCCCCACTTGGCATGTACCTCACTAGACACCTGCAACAACTGGAGAGGCCGCAAATGTACCTCACAAAGACGATCCTAGGCCTTAAAACACTTGTCCTATATGGACAAACTCAAAAAACTCCAACTATTCTCTGTCTCATATCACCTACTTAGAGGCGATCTCTGCTTGACTTACAAAGCCATGTCTGACCCACCTCTGTTAGAAATGCTACAGCTAAAGAAATTCCAGTCGCTCCACACCACATGCTCCAGAGACCTCAACCTCATTACCACAATTAACAGAACATGCTGGAGGGACAGGTTCATAACCCAGAGACTGTCCATGCTATGAAATAGACTTCCCATACATGTCAAGCAGAGCACCTTACTGGCCCACTTCTAGAGAAATCTTGATGAGTGGATGGGAAATAGAAAATTCATGCCGGGGATCACTCCAGTGTCTTTACTCGACAGAGGCACTAGGAACTAAGGTTAGGTGGCACAATGCCAGGGTAATCCTATGGGCTAGACTTGTAAAGGCTCTAGGGCCATTAGCCTAGTACACACCTATGACTGCTTATAGAATAAGCCCATTTTGGAGAGAGCTATATAAACAGCCAGAGTGATTAAAAAACTTCAGGATTTTCTTGCCCCTAAACAAAAAATGGGGAACTCATCCTGAACAAAGTAAGAAATAAATACAATCTGACACTGTCTCCCACAAGAACCATGCACAAAATGGGAGATGATGGGTGGTTGTGGCTACTATTGCAATGAAAAATTCAAACATCAACTGTTACAGCCAAGTGCAGCTTGCACAACTGCACTATGTTCATCACTCGCACTGCTGCAGTAAACTATGAGTGTACTACCATAGCTTATCCAACCTGGGAGGTGGAAAGATAAGGGTTCAGCAGCCCCTGGAGAATGGTTCTAGCAAAGTCTGCTCTGGACCTAGAAAAGGTCATGGCGAGAGTAACAAAACACAATAGCAGAAGACAGCTACCCAAAAATAGTCCGTTTAAACATGGGTTGACCTTTTTTAGTCCTAGAATGGCAAAATAAACACATGGTTAGCTTTCCTGAAGGACTTTGTTCTGTCTAGATAATACTCAAGTTGCCTATGCACACTGAGTGAGTGTATAATCTTTTCTCCCTTATTTTGTAGATTTGGATAGAAAACAGTGAGACTGATGGTCCGATTCAACATAAACTCAGAAACTACCTTGGGCATGAAAGTGGGGACTGTATGCAGTGACAATGCCTTTAGGAAAAGACAAAGGGTTCTACCACCAAAAGAGCTTGAAACTCAAATACTCTTCTTGCAGATGTCAAAGCAATCAGAAGAGTAGTGTTCCACACAGTGAACATGACCTCAACCAGACTCGCAGGTTCAAAGAGAACATTCAGTTTTTCTAGCACAAAACAGAGATGCCAAGGAGGAAGAACCTGTCTACGAGGAGATCTGAAGTATAAAACTCTGTTTAGAAACTGCTTGACAATAAAAAGACAAAAAAAGAGAGGGATCCATGGGAAGATATGCTGAAATGGCCGCAAGATGTACCTTTATAGAAGAATAAGAGAGACCAGAGAAAAGTAACTCACACAAATATTTACGCACCAGTGGTACAAAATCCCTGAAGGGTCCCTAGTCACTGGCTAGACACCAAATAGAAAATCTTTTTCATTTACCAATACATGACTTTCTATGCACATCCTCATGAAAAAGAGGTGCCTAAAAGGTATCAAAACCAAATCATTGGCAGTCAAGTGAAGTTGCTTGATGATGAGGTGTATCAAACTCCCACTGTCTTGCGTGAGTAGATCCAGTCTGTGACAAAGCTTGTGGCCAATTCCATAAGAAGAGAGAACCAATTTTTAACTGGGCCAGAAGGAAGTCATGACAATGATTTTACAGAGTCTTTTTGAATCTTGAGATTTACTCTGGAAATCACTGGAAAGGGTGGAAATGCATACACGAACATCCTTGACTAAGGGGATGATCTACTTGAGGTATTCTCCGCATCTGGAACAACTCCTGGAAGATCTCTTTGTTGAGTTTCTACTCATTAGTGTCTGTCTGGGACATTCTTAGCTTGAATGCCACTATGTTTTGCTCTGAAGGTATGTAAGATGCCTGAAGAGTTAAGAAGTGCTGTGGAAACAACTTCCAAGCCATCACTGCCAGACTTTTGCTGTGGTTCACCACTGGGGTTAGACACTTTGTAAACACTCTTAATGCAGTCCAAAAGATAATGCAAATAACTGACAATGCAACTCAGACACAAAATCTTAGAAATTTCTTTAAGTTACTTGCTACTGGAATGTAACGGTAAGCAATTTTTTGAGGTCTAAAGCTACTACTTTGACTCTGATTTGGGATCAGACCCAGCACTGTTTGAAGGGGTTGAATTCTGGAATTTTTATAAAAAGATTGAGAGAAGAACAATCCACAACTGGTCTCCAATCGTGCTCCATCTTTGAAACCAGATATATTCAGGAATAAAAGTCTTTTCCTATCTAATCTGCAGGAACATGCTCGATGACTCATGTATCTAACGTGTTGGAGCACTTCTGGAAACAATTATGTTTGATGCGATTCCACGGAAAGGATGTTTTTTTTTTCTGTCAGTTGCCAACTGTAACCCTCCTGAATCTCATTCAGACTCCATTTGTCTGAAACAAACGGCTGCCAAAAAGGAACCCACAGATTCAGATTCTGTGAAAGAGAAAGAGATGCTGGGGCAGAGGGGGAGGTAAGATGACCTGGTTTCTAACACAGTCATCATTCTTAGGAGGGTGTCTGACCTTTTTTTTTTTGGAAAAACTCTCTTCTTTTTAGCATTGTCATTAGACTCCTCCTGTCATACCTTCTTATGAGTCTGTCTGTTAGCAGGAGGCACTGCTTGAATCTTTGTTTTGTCTTTTAAAGGGAGCAGAGAATTTGAAAGAAAAGAACCCGGGGACCTGAAACATCCTAGAAACTCCATGCATTAATTTACCTCTCTCACCCCATTGCTTGATGACCTGTGTAGCAGAAAGCCCAAATAAGACCACCCTATCCAAAGGGGAATTCAACATTTCTGACTTTAAATCATCTGAACACATTTGATTATGTACCCAGACAAATCTTCTCATGACTGTAGCTGAAGCAGAAGCCCTGGAAACAATAACAACACAATCATACACACTTTTCAAAGCATGTTTAGAAACTTGATACAAGTTATCAACAGTCTGATTCAAATAAACCAAAATTACTTACTTACCATAATGCAGATCTGTGCTGTCTTGTTCCGTCCGTCTCAACAGATGGGTAACCGGATCTGACCTTGGTGGCTTTTTCAAAGTCTTGGATCCAGGGCTCAGGCTCCTACCTACCCATAATTCCGTACTGTCCGAAGAACACCTCATACTGAGTTTGCCTACTTGTAACTAGTACTTCACCTAACAGACTCAAAGCAGATTGACTAATCTACCAAACAGGACACAGATGAGAAATGAGCACCAGGCTGAATACAAGACAAGGCCCTGGTCATGTCCAATCAATTAGTCAAGGGCCACTATGCGATAATTTAGGAAGAGTATGGAGGGAGGGGATGTTGAGCTGGATGAAACAATAAGTACATAGCTTTCATATCCAATGTTGTCTTTTCCTTCCAACTCAACAAATGAGGCAGACGAAGCTAAAATCCACAAGATGAAGATAGTTAATTCACAAATATTATAAAAAGACATAGGATGGATAAGCGTTTTGCTATGTTTAATGATTTCATGGATCTGAAGAAGGGATTTCCAAAAGTGCTTATCCACCCTATGTCTTATTTTTATAATATTTGTGAATAAACTACCTTTGTCTTGTGGATTTTAGCTTCATCTGCTTCAAATGGATATATTTTGAAACTACTTTACTTTATTTCATTTTGTTACATTCTAATTTGTTTACTGTTTTTGTTGTTTGCAACTCAACAAATGGGACAGATTCCCTGGGTACTTGAAAATCTGGGAGGTCCCATGGAAGGATGTTCTGATGTATGATGGAGACAAATGATGCATGGGATCTGAATTGCACATCCAGCTTATAATAAGATACAAAAATATGAAGAGTAGACCAAGTAGCCACAGCTCAAAACTCATCTATGAGTACTCTAGCAAAGTGAACAGCAGAGGTAGCCACTGCTCTGAGTGAGCCTTGGGTTTGTATGGCAATACTAATCTCATTTCCTTATAAACAAAGGTATTGCAGTAAAAAGAGCCACCTGGATAAAGTGACTTTAGAAACTCCTTGACCAAATTTGACCTCTGAAAGGGAGAGAAAAGTCTGGTTTATTTTTCTAATATCTTTGGTGCAAAGCAGGTAAAATCTCATTTGATGAATATCCTTTAGATGTAAAATACACTCTCCTTTAGATTAAAAAATGTGGTAAGAAAACTGGTAGGTTACTTGTCTGATTAAAATTTGCTTCTGAGCCCAGTTTAGGAAGAAAGTGGGGACTGATCCACAGTGATACGCTATCCTTATGAAAAAAATCAATTAGGGACGTCTGCAGGGCAATGCTTATGGCTCTAAGACCCTCCTGGCCGAGATGACAGCTACTAGAAAAATTGTTTTCCAAGACAGAAATTTTTGTTCTGCCAAGGCTGCTGGCTCAAAGGGGGATCTAGTTAGGGCTTGAAGCATCACAATAATATCCCATGGAAGAAATTGATCTCTGATTAGAGGTGTGGATGGAACATCCTTTCAAAAAAAAGCCTTAGAGATTTTCAAGGAGGAAAGTGAGGCCTGGTTTAGTCCCATGTGAAAGTTGCTAAATGTACCTAGATTGTTGAGAAGCTAGCACATCTCTGAAACAAATCTAACAAGAAGTCCAAGATAGATAAAACAGGTTCAAACTTTTAGAAGACAAACCTTTTCCATTTGCTTATGTAAACCTTACTAGGTTTCTGTGATGAAGACAAACCTTTCATTACTGAAGTGGCAAGCCTGGTGTCTTTGGCCATCACTGGAACTGAAGGAACCATGCATGTAGTCACTTTTGGGGTCTTTATGTCTCAATGTGGCTGTCCAGACAGATGTTATTAGAAGGTTTGGACATGGATCCAGCACCCAGAAATGGTATTTCAGAGGAGACCAGAGAAAAAAGAAACACACCTGCCAGGACCATAAAAAGGCACAATGAGAATTACTGTTGCCTTGCCCCCTCTTGGCTTTCTGAAGAAACTTGGTTATGAGTGGAAAGGGTTGAAGTCTGCACAGAAGACTCAAGGGGGAGGGTCAATAGTGGACTACAGAATCACTGGGTGATTGCCCCTTTTGGGGAATTAGGGTGAAGTATCTGCTGCACTTGGTGTTTAAGTGGAAGGTGAAAAGATCACAAACAAAACTGGCCTCAGAGACTGAAAATCAACATAATCACTGACTGCGGGACCACTCATGAGGCAGAAGAATAAACGTTCTGTTTGTTCATCAAAACACTGCAACTTCCCAAGATGTACGCTACCACCAGAAAGCATTGAGAGGACATTGCTCACTGCCACACCCTAATGGCTTTCCAGCATAGTGAGTATGAACAGGATCCCCACTGCTTGTTGATATACCAGACCAGTGCCATGTTGTCCATCTGGATGGATATCACACCCTTGGCTGAGGGAGGACCACCACCACCTCCATCACCTTGATGTGAAGTCTGGCCTTTGTCATCAACCATGTCCCTTCAAAATTCTACCCCTCCACCCCACGGAATGAAGGCTTCAGTGGTCACAATGGCTGGAGGAGGTGGGAGGATGAAAAGTCAACCCCTTATGAATAAAGTACAGTTGTGTACACTTACCATAACTGTAGATGTTCGAGTGTATTCACTGTTGCAGTCATCACACTTGGGTTATCTGCCTGCAGGTAGCCCTCAGTCGGCCTGAATACCAGAGTCTTGGGATTTCTGCGTCGGATGCTGTCGCCTCTTCCATGACGTCAGGTTGTCAGGGGTATAAAACATGCAGCCAATGCCATTACATCAGTTTTTCATGCCCTAGATGTCAGGAGCCCCCAAAATAGGAAACTATTACATGGTCTGGAACACTGCCAGTAAAAAGTAAATACCCCTGCCATAAAAGATGGCCATAGAGAGGATAGGTAAAAAGGATATAGAAAGCCATGGGATTGGAGGGAGGGAAAAGTACAGTTTTGTACCTACCATAAATGTAGATGTCCGATAGATATGCAACTGCAGTCATAACATATGGGTTGTCCTGCCTCAGGCAGCCCTCGGTCGGCTGAATTCCAAAGTCTGGGTCCGGCGTCGGCTGGTGTCGCCTCCTCTCCAACGTCACAACGGCTGGAGTATAAAGGCATCGGCCGACGTCATCTTCTTCAGTGTTTCTTGCCCCAGATGCCAGGTGCCCTCCTAGGAAGGCTAAATTTGGTGAATGGATAAACAATTCCAGACATGCACAACAGTAATAAACAGATACACCACAGGAGATACCCCCAGCTAAAGGAACAGGGGGAATGGACCCAAATGAAGGAAAAGAGGGGAAGGCGGGAGGGAAAATCCGACTGCAGTTGCATATCTATCGGACATCTACATTTATGGTAGGTACAAAACTGTACTATGTCCTTCAAGAATGCAACTGCAGTCATAACATATGGGTTGAATACCATAGCCAAGCTGGGGGTGGATGGAGCTAAGAAAAAGATGGTGTAGCTAAAATGCCCTGCAGGACTGGCGAAGCAAAGCCTGCTCGGGATCTGGAGTATAAAGGCAGGTTGTAGTGTTTGGTAAATGTATGCATGGAGCTCCATGTAGCAGCCTCTAGAATGTCCTTTGTAGCCACTCCTCTTAGGAAAGCTGTGGATGTGGCTATAGCTCTGGTGGAATGTGGCCTAATATTGGCTGGCACACTTTTTCCATGGTAAGAATAGCAGAATCTGATGCAGTGTCCAATCCATTTTGAAATTGTTTGCTTGGAGATTGCTTTTCCTTGTATTCCAGCAGCATAGGCTACAAACAGCTGGTCAGACTTTCTGGTGGCCTTAGTTCTGTCCAAGTAGTAGCGTAGTTGCCTGTGTATGTCCAAGGTATGCAGCAGTCTTTCCCCTCTATTTTGAGGATTGGGGAAGAAAGTAGGAAGGTGAATAGCTTGATTTAGAGACACCCTGGAAATCACCTTTGGCATGAAAGAAGGATTTGTTCTTAGAGAGAGACTCTGTCCTGATGGAAAATGAGGAAAGAAGGTACTGCCATGAGTGCCTGTATCTCCGAGACTCTTCTTGCTGATGTGACTGCCAATAGAAAAAACGTTTTCCTTGATAGAAATTGCATCTCCGAGGTTGCTGCTGGCTCAAAGGGAGACAGAGATAATTTTTCCAGTACAAAATTGAGGTCCCATGCAGGTACTGGTTGTTTTCTGGGAGGCCTGATATTCTTTATCCCTCTCAGAAACTGTCTTAGCAAAGGGTGTGAGAACACTGGTGGATCACAATTGCATCTTGCTGAGATTGCTGAGGCATGAATCTTTATGGAAGAATATGAGAGTCCAGAATGAAACATTTCTGCCAAGTATTCCAATATCTGAGGTATACTCAGTACTGTTGTATCCTGACCCCTGTTGGCAGCCCAGATGCTGAATCTCTTCCACTTGGCTGAATAGGCTTTTCTGGTGGATGGTCTGCGTGCTTCCAATAAGATGTCCTGAACTGCCTTGGAAAGATTGGAAGCGGAAGGAGTTAAAGTAACCTTCAGGCTGTCAGATGTAATGTTTTCAGGTTTTGGTGAACAGTCCTGTAGTTGTGTTGTGTTAGGAGCAGGGGCCATAGGGGCAGAGGCCACGGTTTGGTCCGAGTTATGCTCAACAGCAATGGGTACCAGTGCTGCTTTTGCCAGTCTGGAGCTATCAAAATGCCTGTTGGTTGTTCTGCTTTGATCTTCAGGATCACCTTGGTCAACAGTGTCAGAGGAGGAAATGCATAAATTTTTAGGGAATTCCAGCTGAAGGAGAGAGCATCCGTTCTCCAGGCCAGTGCATGGTGGGTCCTGGTACAGAACTTTTCCAGGTGATGATTCGTGTGAGATGCAAATAGATCTATGTCCGGTCTTCCCCATGTCTTTGTTATTTGACAGAAAATGTGGGGATGCAGCATCCATTCGTGTGGATCCAAGAAATTTCTGCTCAGCTTGTCCGCCAGTACATTGTCCTTGCCTGGCACAAACTGGGATTGCAGGTGTATCTTCAGACTCGGTGCTTTTTCCCAGAGAATCATTGTTAGTCTGCAGAGGGGGTATGAATGAGTTCCTCCCTGCTTGTTTATATACCACATGACAGTGGTGTTGTCTGTCCTTATTAGTAAATGTCCTTGCTGCAGTGATTTTTCGAAACTCTCGATTGCATGTATCACTGCCAGCATCTCTTTTTGGTTTATGTGCAGATGTCTTTCCTTTGGTGTCCATTGACCTTGAACGCATCTGCCCTCCATGTGCGCCCCCCATCCATGATCTGAGGCGTCTGTTGTAATTATTTGACCTGCTTGAGGTCTGTTGAAAGACATGCCTTTGTTTAATTGACTTGCTTGAGCCCACCACAAGAATTCCTTTTGCAGGCATGGAATAAGTGGGATTATGTCCTCTAGGCTTTGGCTGTGTTGGGACCATAAGCTTTTCAAATACCATTGCAGCTTTCTCATATGAAGTCTTGTCAAAGTATCAGAAGAATGCATGATGCCATGAACCCCAGGGCCTGCAGGAGTTTCCTTGCAGTCAGCTGGGAGAGCTGTGCTAGGCCTTTGAAGTACTCTGGTAACTGCTGTTGTTTTTCCTCTGTGAGGTAGGCCATTTGTGTTTGTGTGTCCAGTTTGGCTCCTAGGAAAATAATCTGTTGGGATGGCAGTAGCCTTGATTTCTGAACGTTGACTGTGTATCCCAAGGCCTGTAGTAATTGCATGACATAGTCCAGGTTTTTTATTAAGGTTTGTCTGTTGTCTGCTTGTATGAGGCAGTCGTCCAGGTAGGGATATATTTGAATTCCCTGGAGTCTGCAGTGTGCCACTACTGATGCCAGGCATTTCGTGAACACTCTGGGCGCAGTAGATAAGCCAAACGGCAATGCTGAGAATTGATAGTGCTCTGTCCCTGCAAGAAATCTGAGGTATCTTCTGCATCTTTGTCTGATTGGGACATGCAGGTATGCCTCCTTGAGGTCCGGAGTGACCAGCCAAGACCCCTTGCCCAGCATGGGAAGGAGTTGCTGTAACGTCAGCATTTTGAACTTTGGCACAATGAGAAAAGTATTTAGAGTAGACAAGTCCAGTATAGGCCTCCATTTGTTTTCCTTTCTTGGAACAAGGAACAGTCTTGAATAGAATCCCTGGCCTTGTTCCTGGGGAGGTACCTTTTCTATTGCTTTTATACTTAATAGCTTTGAAACTTGAATGAGTGCCTCTGCCCTTTGATGGTGTGGCAGGTTTGGCATGCCTTGTCTTGTAGGTAAAGTATGGAAGTGGAATCTGTAACCCTTGTCTATTAAATCCAGAATCCAACTGTCCTTGGTTAAGATATGCCAGTTCTTTGAGAATAATGATAATTTTCCGCACAAGGGTGCTTCTCTCTGAGCCCTTGTAGGCGGTATGAAAGTCAAGTCATTGTGATTGTCCTTGTGGTGCAGCTGGACTGGCTGCAGCACTTCTTTGATTTGTAGGTTGCCATTGGCGTCCCCTGTAGGAGCCTCGGTATTGGCCTCGGCCACGCCTGTTCTTTCCCCTTTGAAACTTGTCCGAGTCTGGGAAGGACCAATTCTTTGAAGGCCAGTTTCTACTGAATCTGGGTGGCTGAACCTGGAGGAAATCCTTGACTGTCTGTACTGACTTAGCTTTTTCCTCAATGGACTTTAGCACATCTTGTGCATTAGCGCCAAAAAGCTTCTGTTTTTCCAGAGGTGCATCAAGTAACTTTACTTTGACATGGTCTGGCAGTGGCTGATCTTTTAACCAAGCATGTCTACGTATCACAGCCCCAGTCATAGCTGCCCTACATGAAGCTTCCAATGCATCATAACCACACTGAAGAAAATGATTGTTAACCTGCTGAGTGTTATGTATGTGATCCTGCAATGCCTTTCTGTCAATAGGCTCAGGAGAGGCTAACTTTTTCTGTAAATCATCCAGTAAAAAATCCTGGTACTGAAACATATGAAAAAGGCAGTTAAGAGACCTCATGGCTAGGGTGGTAGAGGTATAAACTTTTTTACCCCATCTCTCCATAGACCTCGTTTCCCTAACCGCTGGCAAAGGATTCTTGGCAGTGGAGGTAGCCACTCCCTTGGGACCCTGTGAAATAGTTTCTAAGTCCACGGTGTGGGCCTTAAAGAGATGTTTGTGAGTGTCAGGGACTCTGTAATATCTGTCTGGCTTGACAGGAGCAGGGGGGAGAGAGTCAGGGTTAGCACTGGAATCGGAGAAAACATCATCCAAAACATCCATCACAGGAGGAATAGCTAAAGGTCTGTGCTGGGGAAGCTTTAGGAAGGTACGGAGCCTTTTCCTAGAATCAGAGAATTCCTGACCCTGCCACTGGAAATGTTCCCTCATTGAGTGCAGGACTTCACCAAAAGAGAAATCCTCTGGAGGAGAGGCAGAGGGAATTGATTCCTCAGCATCAGAGTCCTCATAGGCCTGGAAGGATTCTTCTTGAATATCTGAATGCTCAGAATCCCCAGAGGCCTCATCTGAAGAGAGGTTTTCAGTCTGCTCAGTTCTAGGCCTTTTCTCTGCAGGAGGCTGAGAACCTCTGTCTGGGTGAGGCTGAGACCCCCTGATAAGGGAAATAAGGTCTGCAGCAAGAGACAATCTGTTTATCAGAAGAGGGGGCCTGGACAGCAGGTTTAGGATGGGCCTTGGCCTGGCTGGCGGCCTTAGCACGTGCAAAGGCCTTGATGGACATAGATACAGGAGGTCTAGCAGCCCTACGTGCAGGAGTGACCTTGTCCACCGGAATGGTGTCGGGTAAATCAAGAACTTCGGTATCCGGAGGAAAATCAACAACCGGCACCAGAGAGGTCTCCGGGACTGAAGGACTAGTTAACGCTGTGTCGTCGGCCTGGAGCGGCTGAATTACCGCTTCCGCAGGGACCGAAGCACTAGCTGAGGGTCTAGGAGTAGTATCGGTAGAGGACGCGGGCCGAGGATGCCGGTCCCGGTCCTTCCGTTTTTTGGAAGATCGAGCTGTCGGTTGATCCAACGGCATGGTATATGCGAAGGATTCGCCAAAAAAGTCTTCAGCAAATTCTGCTCGGCACCTGAGAGTGCGCTTATTAAAGCAAGCACAGGCCGAGACGTCGTGGTCTGGGCCCAGGCAAGGAAGACAGTAAGAATGGAAGTCATTATGAGGTCTTTGTTTACCACAAGACAAACAATTATTAACTTTCTCAATTTGTTCTGACATCGGCTGAGGCAAGAAAAAATGTTCCCCAACGGGGTACTTAGCTTTTAGATGACTTTGGTACTGAAAACACAGGAGCTGACCAACCGGCACTTGCGAACTGCTTCTGCTTCGGGCACCGCGCGGCAAGAAAGACTGAAGAAGATGGCGTCGGCCGATGCCTTTATACTCCAGCCGTTGTGACATCGGAGAGGAGGCGACACCAGCCGACGCCAGACCCAGACTTTGGAATTCGGCCGACCGAGGGCTGCCTGAGGCAGGACAACCCATATGTTATGACTGCAGTTGCATTCTTGAAGGACATCCAGGACTGCAACAGTGAATACACTCGAACACCTACATTTATGGTAAGTGCACACAACTGTACTTTGTTCTTCATGTTTCACTGTTGCAGTCGTCACACTTGGGTTGACTCCCAAAGCTGAGGAAGGGTGGAGGCAGTCAAGAAGGGTTGGGGCTGGCTAGCAGGCCTTGTAAGACTGCTGTAGCAAATCCAGCTCTGGATTTAGAAAAAATAGGTAAGTGGTAATGCTTGGTGAAGGTGTGTACAGAACTCCAGGTTGCAGCTTCCAGGATGTCACTGGTGGGGACCCCCCTGAGAAATGCTGTGGAGGTTAAAGTAGCTCTAGTGGAATGAGTTCTGATCCCCAGAGGGATAGGTTTTCCATGGTGCTTGTAGCAGAAATTGATGCAGTGTGCTATCCATTTGGAAATGGTTTGTTTCGAAATGGCCTTGCCCTCTGCCCCTGTAGCAAAGCTGACTAGTAGCTGGTCAGATTTTCTGAAAGGCTTAGTCCTGTCAAGGTAGAACCTGAGCTGTCTGTGCACATTGAAGGAATGCAGGATACTTTCCCCTGTATTCTGAGGATTAGGGAAAAAGGTTGGCAAATGGATGGATTGGTTTAAAGCCACACCGGATACCACCTTGGGCATAAAGGAAGGGTTAGCCCTGAGGGAAATCCTGTCAACATAGAAAATAATGAAGGGTTCCACCGCCATTAGTGCCTGTAACTATCCCATTTAGACCCCCTAGATCTACTCACCAAAACCTTATAATCGTCCAAAAACCCAAGCGCCCAGCTGGTCAGCTTCTACTCTCCTTTTCTCTAGCCAAACAATGGAATGCCCTGCCCTCTACGCTGAGGACCTGTGACAATCCACACACCTTCAAAACACAACTTCATTCTTACCGGTTTCTTCACAGGAAGTGTAACTGCACTCTTCAACTCATACCTCCCAAGCTCTGCTCCTCCTCCTCTCCTGGCTAACCTTCATACCTTCCTAATTTCTCTCATATACTTGGATTATAAATGTAACCAAACAGTAACATCAAGCCATCATGCTGTATGCCTGTCTTTCACTTGAAAAATTTTTAATAGTTTTGCTGTCTTTACAGAATGATATCTGTTTTGACTGTAATACTACCTGTTGATTGCAATGCAAATATTTTTCTTGTAATTCTCTATGTAATGTAACTTTGTATTGTGGAGCTTTTCTCCCCGGGCCTCCACTGAAAATGGACTCTCGAGCCCAGTGGACTTCCCTGGTCACCAAACTGGAATAAATAATAATATAAATATAACTCAGACACTCTTATTGCTGAAGTAATAGCTAGAAGTAAGGCTGTTTTCCAAGAGAAGAATTTTAACTCTGCTGAAGCAGCGGGTTCAAAAGGGGGAAGTGTGAGCTTTTCCAGTACAAAGTTAAGGTCCCAGGTCGGGGTGGGAACTCTTCTAGGGGGCCTTAAATTGTTTGCTCCTCTCAGGAACTGCTTGATGAGAGGGTGAGAAAACAGAGGAGGCTCAGTATTATAATGAGCTGAGATGGCAGAGGCATGAATCTTAATTGATGAGAAGGATAGGCCTCTGTGGAGCAGCTCTGCTAGGTAATCAAAGATTTGAGGTAAGCTGGACACAGCTGTGTCCTTTCCTTGAGACTGACTCCAAGAACAATATCTTTTCCACTTTTCAGCATAGGATTTCCTAGTACTAGGCCTTTTGGCCTCAAGGATGACATCCAGCACCTGTTTGCTGAGGGATGCTGGTGGTGTATTCAGGGGATAAGCTAGGCTGCAAGGTTTAGGGTTTGCAGCTGTGGATGCAAAATCTGTCCCTCTTGCTGAGACAGCAGGGAAAGTGTCTGATTTAGGTGCCAGGGTGGCACTGCTGTCAGACTGCATAGGAGTGGGTACCAGTGCTGGCGTGGCCAGTCTGGTGCAATAAGGATTGCCCTTGGCCTGTCCTGTTTGATCTTGAGTAGTACTTTTGAAAGGAGGGGCAGAGGAGGAAAGGCTTAAATTGAGAGGTTTTCCCATGTAAAGGATAGGGCATCCACCTTCCAGGCTCTGCTGCGAGGGTTCCTGGTGCAAAATTTGTTCAATTGGTGGTTTTGGGGGGGGGGGGGCAAAAAGGTCCACCTCCGGAGTTCCCCACCTCTGGGTTAGACGTGTGAATGAGTTGGGTTCCAGTTTCCACTCGTGAGGGTCCCGTAAACTTCTGCTTAAGTCATCTGCCAGTGAATTTTGCTTGCCTGGCAGGAATTGAGCTTGTAGGTGCACTTGGATGCTCAAGGCTGTGTTCCACAGAGCCATGGCTAACCTGCAGAGTGGATAAGAATGAGTCCCACCCTGCTTGTTTATGTACCACATAACTGTGGTGGTGTCTGTCTTTATCAGGAGCTGTTCTGGAAAGATAAGGTATTTGAAGACTGTCAGAACATTCTGTACAGCTAGCATCTCTTTTTGATGGATATTCAGGGGAATTTGTTCTGGGATCCATTTGCCTTGAATGCATTTGCCTGCCATGTGAGCCCCGCATGCATAGTCTGATGCGTCTTTTGTCAGGTTTTGTGCAGCAATGGGTTGAGTGAAAAGCATTCCCTTGTTGTGATTGCGTGCTTCTGCCCACCAAAGGAACTCTGCTCTTAAACAAGGTATGATAGGAATCACTGTTTCTAGGTCCTGAGAATGTTGACACCAGAGCCTTTTTAAGTACCACTGAAATTTCCTCATATGCAGTCTTGCATATGGAATTAGCAGAATGCATGAGGCCATGAACCCTAGGGCTTGCAGTATTTTCCTTGCAGATAGCTGGGTTTTGTTGGCCATTAGTTTGAAATAGTTTGTCAAGTGGACCTGCTTTTCTAGAGTGAGGAATGCCATCTGGGAAGTTGTGTTCAAGCTTGCTCCCAGGAATACAACTTGTTGGCTGGGCACCAGTTGTGATTTTCTTTTCGTTGATGGTGTATCCCAGTGAAGTTAGAAATCTTTTTACAAATGCCAGGTGCTGAAGTAGCAATTCCTGACTGTCCGCCTGAAGCAGGCAATAGTCCAAGTATGGGTAAATTTGAATATTTCTCTGCCTGCAGTATGCAATGGTTGGAGCCAGGCATTTTGTGAATACTCTGGGCGCAATAGATAAGCCAAAGGGAAGTGCAGAGAACTGATAGTGCATAGAGCCTGCCATGAAATGTAGATATTTCCTGCAAGACCCCCTTATGGGTTTGTGCAGATAAGCTTCTTTTAAGTCTAGGGTGACTAACCAGGCATCCTTGGCTAGCATAGGAAGAAGCTGTTGCAGTGTAAGCATTTTGAATTTTGGGACCACCAAAAAGGTGTTGAGGATTGATAGATCCAGGATCGGGTGCCAAGAGCTCTCTTTTCTGGGCACCAGGAACAGTCTGGAGTAGAAACCCTGTCCCCTTTGTTCTACTGGAACACACTGAATAGCCCTGATATGGAAAAGGGAAAGTACTTGCTTTTGAGCCTCTGTCCACTGGTTTGGAGGAAGGTCTGGCAACCCGCTTGGTGTTGGCAGTGAATGGAAGTAGAATCTGTACCCCTGGGGTTCAATGTTTAGAAGCCATCAGTCCTGAGTAAAGGACATCCAGTTTTTTGCATGAAAGGGGGTTTTCCTCCTAGGGGTGCAAGTACTTGGGCATGGCTGGGAAGGATAATTGGAAAGTCATTGTGAACTTTTTCCATAAGGGGGTGGCTTACCACTCCCTGGTTTTGAGGTGGAAACCCTCCATTGTTTAGATCTCTACATACCCTGAGACTGTAGTCTTGGTGGTCCGTTTCCTCTGGGTTTGGACTGAGAAAGCCAGAGAGGGACTGGAAAGGACCAGTTTTTTGAAGACCATTGCCTACTGAATCTAGTCTTTTTAAGAACAACTTCTGCTTTTGTGCCAAACAAACCCTCCTGATTTAATGGAGCATCTAGTAATTTTGCTTTGACATGGTCAGGCAAGCCTTGTTCTTTTAGCAAAGTATGCCTTCTTAGTACAGACCCAGTGACAGCAGCCCTGCAAGATGTTTCTAAGGCATCAAACCCACATTGCAAAGTATGTTTACTAACTTGGTTTGCAGAATGCATTAACTCTTGTAAATCTTTATTTTCTGCACAATCTGGAAGTAACACCATTTTTTGTTTAATTAGTTCCATAATATGTTGCTGGTACTTCAACATGCGAAACTGGCAATTCAAAGCCCTGATGTCAAGAGTTGATGAAGTAAATACCTTCTTTCCCCATCTGTCTAAAGCTCTAGAATCCCTGTCTGAAGGGGTAAAGTTTTTGGCTGTAGTAGCCTCAATGCCTTTAGGTCCCTGGGAAATGGTCTCTGGATCCGCAGTAGGATTCTTAAAGAGAAATTTGTGAGAATCAGATATTCTGTAGTGCTTGTCAGGTTTTCTAGTAGCTGGTGGAAAGATGTCAGGAGTAAGACTAGACTCCAAGAAGACATTGTCAACAATATCCAGGACAGGGGGTATAGCTAGAGGCCTGTGCTGAGGCAAATATAAAAATTCCCCGAGTCTCTTTTTGGACTGAGGATAGTCCTGGCATTCCCAGCAGAAAAGCTCTCTTAAGGTATGCAAGGCTTCATCAAAAGAGAAATCCTCTGGAGGGGAGGCAGAGGGAATGGATTCCTCTGCATCTGAATCCTCATAGGTAGATAAGGGTATGTCCTGGTAATCAGAAGGGTCAGAGTCATCAGACTCCTAGTCTGTAGAATCCGAAGGAAATTCAATTATTTGTCTTTTGGCAGGGGAAGGCTGGCTTCCCCTAATTAGAGTAATAAGGTCTTCAGCCATTCTAAGCATTGTTTTTTGTGGCATGGGAGAATGAGCATGCACTTTGGACATCGGTTTTCTAGGCATAGTGCGAACTCTGGGCCTGAGAAACTCAGTAGTTTTAGTAGGAAATTAAGTTGTCAGTTTAATATGAATATTGGTAGGTCGGAATATACCCTCAGAAGCCGGTGCCTGCACAATGGCTCCAGACCCATCAAAGGTATAGACATCCGCAGGTTCCATAGTCAAAGAAGCATCTCGCGGCATACCGGACTCTGAATGGGTCTCAGCAGAGGGCTGTGAATCTGTAGAAGCGGGCATCAGGGGCTGCAAAGGCGCCTCACTGAGTACCGGCGGACTGACGACTAGCTTAATGGAAGTGTCGTCGGCAGTTTTTGACCTATACGGTCTGTCTCTGTCTTTGTGCTTTTTCAGAAGATCTGTAGTCGGATGGCTTGCCAAAGCCATTTCAGAATATGGACAACAACAGCGAAAGAATTTAGCTACAAAAATAGCCCGACGACGAATGGTTCATGCATTAAAACAAGGCACAAAACCGACAGCTAGGGACATCGTGGTCTGGGCCTAAACAGTTGATGCAGTAAGAATGAAAATCTCTGTGAGGTATTTGCTTTCCGCAGGCAAGACAATTGTTAATTTTTTCTGACATCGGTTAGAGCAAGAAAAAAGAATCCCCAACTGGGTACTTAGCTTTAGAAGGCTTCAGGTCTGAACCTAGGGATGGGACTCTTGATTCTGAAAGCCTGGTAATTTGTGATGTTGAATCCAGGTGGCACTCAATGATCTCTACTTTCTGCAATGGTGTCAACTGGTTTTTGGTAAGATTGATTGTGATTTCAGAGTAAGGGACTAACTAATGCAATGAGTCCCTGCAGTAGATAAGAAGATCTTTGGTGAATGCAATGAGGAGCCAGTTGTCTAAGCAGGGAAACACCTGGAACCCTTGCAGTCCTAGATTTGCTGTGATGACTGCCATGCATTTGAACATCCTTGTGGCTGTGGTGAGACCAAAACACAGTACCCTAAATTGAAAATGACTGGCTTCCAGCTGGAAAAGGAGATCCTGTACTGCCCTACTATCTTGATGTGGCAGTAGGCACATCCAGTCATACCTTCTAAGAAGAGGTAGAATGGGCTGAATTGTGACCATCTGGAACTTTGTTTCACAAATTGGTTGAGATGGTTTAGGTCCATAATGGTCCTAAGGTGCCTGGTCTTTTTCCGAACTGAAAAGAACCTTGAATGGATTCCAGTTCCTTGTCAGTCTGGTGGGACTTCCCAGATTACTTATTTTTCTACAGCTTTGCAACATTGGGGACTCTCCTTCTTTTATGGAGGGAAAGCAAAGGGAATAATACATCCTCTGGTGATTATCTTCAACACCCATAGATCTTGATTGATGGCTAGTCATGCATGACGGTGCAGGGATAAGTTCTCCCCCAGCGCATCCAGAGTGCGGCAGTCAGGCAACCGTTCAGCACTGCTGACAGGGTTTCTCTGTAGACAGACCTTGAAACCCTTGATTCTGCGGTCTGCCTCTGAAGAAATGTCCACTGAAGTTATTTCCCCCTATGCCCCCTTGAGGTCTATCAGCAGGAGCAGGTTGGCTAAAATCCTGGGATTTTTGAAACCTTAGCTTCTTTCCACCCATCTGATTATGGGGAAAACGTCCTTTGGGGAGGGGTGAAAAAATGTATGCCTACAGCAGTCAGTCTTGCCCTCCATCTCGCTTTTAGTAAGTGTATCTTTTACCTTGGGTCCAAGGAGTGTTGAACAACCAAAAGGAGCATTAATGAAGGTTGTCTTGAAATTTTCAGTGAAATCCCAAAGACACATCCAGTTGTGTCGATTAATAGCAATGCCTGTTGCTCTTGATGTGTCATCAGCTGTATTAGAAAGCATGGAGATACTGGACAAAGACTGAAGGATGGATATCCATGAATCCACAACTTTTTGGATGTCAGCTTACAGGTTATTCAAGAGGAATTTCAACAACTCTTTAGTCGGATCCCTCTGGAAGTGAGTCATAGGAGACAAACAGTTAAGCATGCGTATAGCAACTGAAGCATAAGTCTGTTTCCCAAATGTGTCTGGCTCTCTGGACTCCCATGTTGTGAGGATGGACAAATGTGGTCTCTTCCGACAGCTCCTTTTTAGTGGCTACTACAACCACCAAAGCATCTACCAGGGGGCCTTGCTACAATGAGACCTGTTCTCCTGGGGACAACAAATATTTTGTTGGGCTTCCTTGGAATAGGCTCCACCACACTGAATTCCTTACAGGCCTGCTGGGTGGAACCACACAAGTTGTAGAAGAGCCTGAAAGTTTCAAGGAATGATAACATTTCCAGGGAGAGGGCTTTAGTGGACCACCCCCCTCGCTGTTTCATTAACTTGAGAATATCTCCAAATGCGATAACTTTCAGATGGGATTGAGAAGATCTTGGGGATCCCTCCCCTTCCTCAGAAAAAGTATCCTCAAAGACAGACTCTTGGGAAAAGTCAAGATGCTGTCTCTTGCAAGACAGCTTCCTGTGACCTTCTCCAGTGGGGGCTTCTGGTGAAGAGACAGAATCAGAGGGGGGAAGTTCACCAAGTGAGAAACCTCAAGGCTTAAAGAGTCTGACTGTTTCTGTCTGATAGGAAAAGCAGACATGACAACATGATCCAAGGGGGGTGGGACGGAGCCAAGTGGGAACACGACACCTTTTCTCTGGACCTGCAGAAAGACACAGCACATGGACACAAAGAGACCAAAGAAGGAACTTCCCCAGTCCCCCATCCAGTCTGCTCTGAGGTGGACATGAGTTGAACTGTTGAAAGCCAGTCTCTAAGGGTATGGATGGCTTCAGAAACCTTGGAGTCAACTCCAACCTTCTCCCCCATACCCACTGCTTCGGCCCAGAGACATTTCCTAATCCAACGGAGCCAGAATTGAAAGGGTGAGTGAAATGTCAGAGTCAAAGTTGAATGAACTGCTGGCAATGACAGGGATCTCTCATTGATGTCACTCAGTACCACTAGAACTGGATCCGAAGGTCTTGGGCTATGGAACCCTCTTCTGCAGACACCTCCCACACACCCACCCAGACAGGGAAGAAGGAAAGATCATAGCTGGAATCTCTGGGACCAGGCCTAGAACCACTGATGGAGTAGACACCGGAGAACTACCAAATGGATCAGTGTCTTTATAAACTTCTTCGTCATTCTATCAATATTGACTTCAGAGAAGCTCCTCGATGACTGAAAGGACCTGAAAGAAAATGCCATAGAAGGTGGTCAGGAAGATCGGTAAGTCTATCCTGCTATATGGGGGAGTGGAGCAAAGGACTAGCTGGCTCTGGGAAGAAACATCAAGGAGGAGTTGGTCTGCAGATCCTAAGCAGTTTTCCCATGAATGGATCCAAGTGTTTTAGAGTCTTCAGCACTTGGCCAGATGGGCCTGACAAATCCAACCTTTTTCTGCTTTTCTTTTTTCCCTTTCTTTCTCTTTACTTCTCTCTCTCTCCTTTTCCTTTGAAGTCCTCAAATTCTCTGGCTTTTATGATGGAGGAGCAGTGTCAGAAATAGAAGAAGCCAGAATTTCCACCTGAGCAGGAAAAAGGCCTCTATGTACAAGTTTATTATGTCTATCAGCAAAATCCTTGGCCCCAAAAGAGGGGTAAGGACTTTCATTCAGCTTCTAAATGAGCTACCCCTAAACAGTATATATATATATATATATATATATATATACACACACACACACACACATACACATACACACACACACACACACACACACACACACACATACACATACACACACACAGTGTGTGTGGGTCCTATGGCTGAATCCTGTATGCACAGGCACTACATTTTTTAAAACCAGAGGTCTTGTCAGCTTTAAACAAACAACCTATCAAGAATGAACAACAAGCATGACAAAACCAACTAATCACAAAAAAAAACAAGACGCTATAAAATAAAATGTTAATAGCCTTAATACACTAATCATCAATCTAAATCTAAAATACGAGAAAAAATATACTTATTTGTATTATTTTTTTGTTGTTGCTGCTGTTAGTAGGAGAGAAACATGGGAAAAACTACTGAAAACCTACATAAAGTCAAAACAAAAGATTTAACTACATTACTATTTAACTACACTGCACATGGAAAAAAAATCCCACCGAAAAAACAAATTGTAGACAGGAAGAAAGCACTTAGCTAACACTTGAGAGCCAAGCCCGCGCAATCATTTGTTGACCAAATGGGCAGCAAATGAGATCATGGGTATTCTTGGGACAAGAAGTACAGGAGAAGCCTGAGCCCAGGATCCAAGATCATGAAAAAAGCACCGATGTCAGATCCAATCTGATCTGATAACTCATCTGCGGAGTCGGATGGAAAAGACAACAATGCGTCCTGCCTTCAGGAGGGTGGGAAGCAGAAACTTCTCTCAAATTACTGCCACATTTCAACATAAACTTTCACATATAGCTCTGGTAGTTAAGAATTTTAAAGGTTAAAGAGGAGGAAGAAAGGAATATTTTACCCAGTCTGTCCAACAGTTTACCCTTTTTCTCTCCAGGAACTGGGTTAGGGGAGGTAAGGAAACCATTCACATCAGAGAGAGCTGCTGGATCTGCCCTAAAATGAGAAAAAGAGATCTCTATTAGTTTGAAAGACTTTATACAGTTTGTCTGCCATTTTGTCACTTAAGGCTGAGAAATAGGTGCACTGTACGCAGCATTAAAAGCATCCACCAAAGCTGGCAGAATGGGAGGAATGAGTGCAGTATGTGGGGCTTCTTGTTCCATTAAATCATAATATCTGTCTGGCTCAAGGGGAACATTTACATGTTCCCAAGCAAACATACCGCTTAGTCTCGAGACAGTTTCAGAAAAGAAGAAAGTCTCCATTTGTACATATTTCAGGCTCATTATCTAAGGATAACCAGAAAATAGCTCATGTAGTGCTCCCTCACCGCAAATACCTCTGTAGTGAGCTCCAAAATAAAGATGACATTTAAATTACCCCACCTCATACAATACTACCAACTCACAACTGCACATAATCACCTTATCACCCAAAAAAACCACACACTCTCTCTCTAACACTCCCTACCACAATGAATATGAGCATCTCCGTTCCTTCAACAAAACTCTGATAAAAACTTCTAATCAAACAATGTTGCAGGAGATTCTATATTTTTTTTCCCAATTGGAAAAAATTTGGAATCTTCTTCCCACCCACACAACAACACTGGCTTCTATTCACTCCAATCTCCAAAATAAGACTCTACCTAAACAACCATGCTCCTGCTGCTCCACCAACGACCCTGGGTTCCTTCTCACCCCACCACTCTTCCCCTCTTTCTTCACCCTTCCTTCCTCTTCTTCATCATTTTTAACTAACTCTCTTTTCTTTTTAATCTATCTCTCCTCCTCTTTTATTCATTCCTATTTTCTTAACCTAATACTGATGTCTTTGAATAACACACCTTAACCTGTAGCATTTTTATCCAACCTTTCTGTTTGGCCTAGAAATCAGAAAAATTTCTGATATATATAATTAACCTATGACATTCTTATTATTTTATTTTTTTTTTTTATTATTTATATTATTGTAAGTTTTGTATATTTTTATCTTGTTAAGTAGTGAAAATGGACTTGTATCCAGTTGGACTAGCCCGGTTAACAAATGTAAAATAAAATAAAATAAATAAAATAAATAACCAATGCTGCCAGTATAAAAATAATTTTAATATAACAAACACATAGATTAAGCACTTTTGTCCTTATGTAGCAGTGTAAATGACTTCAGAACCATTTACCCAAGATACAACCTGTCTTATATACATATAGGTGTAATTATTTAGTGGTCTATACCAATTTAATTATTTTAAAGACCATTTATATTAAAAACTTTTCATTTAAAAAGACAGACATACAGTACTACCACAAAGGCAAATATATACAGACCCTCTGAAAAAATTATACAAATATTGTAACCAATGTTTTAAACAATATTTTTAAACAAACAATTCTTGTTCAAAAATAAAAAAAGTCAGGACAAGTCTTGTAAATGTGTTTAAAAGTATGAAACATGCACATATAAAGTTCTAATATGTGCCTTCTAAAGACAATGTCATAAACACTGCTTTCATTTTTAAAGCTGGGAGAATAGAAATCTGGTCATTTAAACCTGGGCAGTTAGTGGAATTTAATCTGAACTACAAAATCATCTTCCTAAACTTTAAATCTATCCCCCAAGTGCCTCCTCTTTCATTGTAAGGCACTATTCCAAAATGCCAAAAATGATTTTTTGTAACCCTTATAAGACTGAATATGTTTAAACAAAGGACTGTTGGCATTTCCTCTCCTAAGATCATAACTATATCCATAAATGTGTTTACAAAACTCTCTCTCAGTCTTGTCAACATAAAAGTTCTGACAGGCAGTACAGACTGCAATGTAAATGACTCCTTTAGTTCCGCAGTTCCCTTTTACTAAATTAATCTGTATGTTTCTGATATCAATGTTATCGGTTTTAAAATAAAATGGCATATAAGCATCACAGGGGTAAGATTCCTCCTCTGTGTGTGGTGTCTTGGACACTAGTGCTTCTTTCCACTAACTTTTTCAAGTTTTTACCTGTCCTGTAGGTAAAGAGGGGTGCTTTTCACCAATTGTCTCCATAATTCTGGTATCCATTTTAAAAATATTCCAGTTATTTTTGTTAATGGATTTAATATTTTTAGACATGTTGTCATATTTAATGAGAACTGGTTTAAGAATAGCCAGTTTGTGTTCCATTGCCAGCCTGTGTAGAACAGTCTCTGCTCTAAGCTATACCCAAGCAAGGTTCAGTATTTCTTACCCCATCCTTTGTATACTTCCTTTGCTATGTTGTACAGTAACTGCTTGGGATTGCACCTTTCCAGGAACATAAAAATAATCTTTTCAATTTCCCTCTCAAATAAACTGATATTTGAAAACATCCTGGCTGCTCTGATGAGCTGCCCTTTGAATACGTTCTTCGTTGTATGAAAAAGGTGGCAACAGTTATATTGTAAATAACTGTTACAGAAAGTCTCCTTCCTGAAAACAATTGATTCAAAACATTTTGGAGTCCAAGGTTTTAGTAAAACGCACATCTAAAAAATTAACTGCCTGCAGAATTTGTTGGTGGGTAAACTTAAATAAAATCAGTAGTGTTGTTTATATAGTGGAGGGATTCTGTAATTTCTACCTCTGAGGATGTCCATAAAATAAAGATATCATCCAGATATCTGAAATAAACCTTCCAGCACTTTTTGAATTTGGAATCCAGTATAAAATGCCTCTCCCATTGTATACACAAGTAAATTTGTGTATGGGAGGGCACATGCGGCCCCCACAGCTACTCCTTTCTCTTGTCTTTAATATTCCCCCTTCAAAAAAGACAAACTTATTGGTCAAAATGTATTTATTTACTAAGAAACTAAGTCACCTGATCTAACTGGGTAAGTTCTAATAAAGCTTCATTGAACATTTCTATCCCTTCATTATGAGGGATACTTGTGTATACATCAATGGCATCTATAGTCAAAAAAGGGTCGATATTAGATAAACAAAAGTTTATCTTACCGAACGCTGACATTACTGAAAATCCCGGAACTCGAAACTGCAAATGTGGGGGGCTGCACCCCCCCACACTAAAAACTCCGAGAACGCACTACATTGAGGAAAGGCCAAATATTCCCATCTTCACTGTACTGCAATCTCACAATTCCGGTTTTGGGTTCCAAGATTTTCACTCATGTTAGCTTTTGGTAAGATAAACTTTCATTTATCTAATATAGACCTGTCAAAAAAGATGCATTCCTTAAAAAGTTCCAAGAGTCCCTAAGGATGTAAGGTGTATTATTTAGTACACCTTCCAAAACACAATCAATTAATACAGCTAAGGTACGCGTTTTGAATGCCTGTACCACTACAACAATTCTGTATGTTGGGTCACAGGGGTCTTTGTGTACTTTAGGGATTCCAAAGATGGAAGTAACTAGTGGGGCCTTAGTTAACAAGAATTAGTAGGTATCCAAGGGAATTGCACCTTGAAATAAACTGCCTTCAATGATAAAATCTATTTTCCTGTAAGCAATATTCATTTCATTCCCTGAGACTATGATGTATTTATCAGTGTCATGTACAATATTTAACTGGTGTAATTCACCTTGTCTTCTAGCACTACTCCATCCCCTTTATCTGGCTTTACCGAAAGCGTATCATTTTCAGATGAAAGGGGGGGGGGTTGAATGTACTTCTCTTCTTGCAAGAATAAGATAGAGCATTGGTTTCTGTTGTTTCTGTGTGCTGAATTTTTATTTTTAAACAAGCATTGTTTATTTTAAAATATTGTTTAAAACACTGGTTATGATATTTGCATAATTTTTTTCAGACAGTCTATTTGCATTTGCCTTTGAGGTAGTACCGTACACCTGTCTTTTTAAATGAAAAGTTTTCAATATGAATGGTCTTTAAAGGAATGTAATTAAACTACATTGGTATGGACCACTAAACAAGTACACCTGTGTGTATGCATACAAGACGAGCATCTTGGGTAAATGGTTCTGATGAAGTCCTTTACACAGCTAAATAAGGAAGAAAGTGCTTATCCTATGTATCTGACTTTTGTTTGTTATATTAAAATTGTTTTTATACTGGCAGCATTGATTATTTAAATTTCATCTTCATTTTGGAGCTGACTACAGAGGTATTTGCACTGAGGGAGCATTAAGTCAGCTGTTTTCTGTTATTTGTGGTGGATATTAGCTGCATTGATAAACGCCCTGTTTTCTTGTTTCATCATCTAAAGAGTCAGAGTCATACATGGGCTATGGAACGCTCAGGTGATGGAATCCTGTCTCTGTCCACATCATAATCATCTGGAAAAAACATCCTCATCCTTTGGAGTGGGGAATAAGAAACAGAATGAGGCACCTGACACCCAGTACTGACAGTCTGAAACAAACTTGTAGCTAAGGTAAGAACATAATTTTTACACATAGAAAACCTCTCTCTCATCAGAATTATTAATTTTCAGTTTCTTTTTTCTAAGAACATCTTTGGAGGAAGACCAAGAAGGGGAAGGTATATCATCCTGAGCAACAGGACTCTTCCTAACCACCCCAAAACATTCCCGGTATGTCTTCAGACCCGAAGATGGATGATTTTTCCATGCCCACACTGGACAATGGAACAGCTGAAGAGGATGCATCTGACCTCCGTCCATAGTGTCTGGCAAGGCTATACCAGAGGGATTCAAGGAACCAGTAAGTTGTTTTAGGAACCAGCTGTGTCCACTGCAGAGTCACCTACTTTCAGCTGAGGCACTGACTGAGCCCTTCTGAAGGCAAGGGCTCATGCTTTAACTGTTTTTCTTCTTTTTAGGTACATTGTTGAAAGGAAAAGCAGAACCAGGGTAAGTATCCATACTGTAGCTGGGGAAGAAGTCTGATTGCCAGTAAGTTATGCTAGAGGAGGATGGACAAAATAGAAATTATCACTTAGCTCTCATAAAGCAGCACATAATCATTCTAAAAACATCAATTCCACAACCAAAGTTACACAACCAACTCCTGACAAAAAAAAAAAAAAAAAAAGTCAATTTCCCCAAAGTGAACTGCCTCTAAAAACGAAACAAGTAGTTTGTCAAAAAGTGTACATAAGCATTCATTTAAAACACAGGTTCTGCCCAAGAACTACACTTTCCAATCAATAAGAATATCAGCTTAGCTGAAAAACTAGTGTAAAATAAGCCCCTATAGTTTAAATTGAGACCTTATACTTGGAAAGTAATTCTGAAATCTCTGTATACAAGGAACATTTACAGACATTCCTGAAAAGCCAATATTCTTAAAGTGATATGATGAAATTCTGGCAATAAATAGAAAACAAAAAAATAAACTTCTAATAATACAATTTAATGTGGAATGGCTCCCCAAAGGGGTCTTACCTGTTTGATATGAAGCTTTAACCTGACTGCTGATTCTGAAGAGCCTCATAGATTTATCTCCACGAGGCAGCAAGAAAGTACTGAAGATTTTTATTCCCTCTGGCTGTTTATATAACTCCCTCCAGGAAGGGCTTAGCCTATAAGCAGTCACAGTGATAGTGGGGGAGGGGATGATAGTTTCTGAAACTGGCTGGTTGCTCTATCCTTGGCAGGATACAACCCCAATAGGCTATTGCAGCAGTGACAGTGATGAGCATCATATACACCTACATCTCAACATACACATAAAGGTATCCAGACATCCACTTCCAAGAAAGTTCATCAAATGAGGAAATTATCCATACAGAACTATATATATCTAAATGAATATATCTACAGGACTATAATCTCACCTACGGATTTAGAACCTTACAAAAAAATTCTTTAGATAAAAAAAAATGTAACTAGAGGAATGGCGAACATATTCCAATGTGCATTTGTTAGAAATGCTTGTAATTTTTTTATGCATAAATATGTACATATAGCTATATGTACCGAAATATGCATACACTATGTTCATAGGTGTGTACTAGGCTAACTGCCTTGGGGCCTTTACAAGCCTAGCCCACAGAAGTGCCCTGGCATTGTGCCACCCATTGTTAGTTCCCAGTGCCTCTATCAAGTACAGCCACTGGAGTGATCCCCAGGGTGAACTTTTATTTCCCATCCACTCATCAAAATTTCTCTTGAAGAGGGCTAGTGAGGTGCTCTGCTTAACATGTACCAGAGCATCGGCAGTCTCTGGGTTATGAATCTGTCCCTCCAGCATGTTCTTTTGATTGTAGTAATTAGGTTGAGGTCTCTGGAGCATGTGGTGCAGAGGGATTGGGATTTCTTCAGATGTAGCATTTCTAATAGAGCTGGGTCAGACATGGCTTTGTAAGTCAAGCAGACATCACCTCTTAGTAGACGATATGAGACAGAGAATAGCTAGAGTTTTTTTGAGTCTATCCATGTAGGACATTTATTTGAGGCCTAGGATCCTCTTTATGAGGTACTTTTGGGCCTCTCTAGCTGTTGCAGGTGTCTAGTGAGGTACTTGCCAAATTGGGCATTATACTCTATGATCGGTCTAATGAGGGAAGAGTAGAGAGAAATGATGACCTCTTTCGTCTTGGATGCAAAACCCTTGGTAATGAGATGTGCTACATAGAAGGACTTTCTGACCACAGTGGCAATGTGTTGGTTGAAGGAGAGGTTGCTAACCTTTGTCCCTATACCCCAGATCTCTCATAACGCCTTCAGTGTTCAGTGGGCTCCCATCGATGTGGTAATTAGTGGGAACTGAGTTTTTACCAAAGGGGATGATGACACATTTTTGGCATTAAGCTTAAGGCCATGGTTTCGACACCAGTTATTGGCCTCAGTGAAGCCTTTCTGTAGGAAGTCTGCATCACTTGGGGAGTTGATAATCGTTCCTGGCTTGCAGTTGTCTACGAACTTGGTCAGCCAGAATCTTTCCATGTTGGCCTGGACGTCTGAGAAGTAGATGTCAAACAGGAGAGGACCCAGGACCAATCCCTGTGAAACTCCACTCGTGACTGGTCAGCAGTCTGACTTGGAGTCCACTACTTAATAGGTTCATATGTAGGTACTAGGCTATCGGCCCAAGGGCCTACGTAAGCCTAGCAAATAAGGTTCCCTGGCTTACGGCACCCAAGAAAGTTATTTTCCTATGCCGGTGTCGAGCAGAGACACAGAAGTGATCCCTTGGGTGTATTTCCTATTTCCCATCCACTCATCAAGATTTTTCTTGAAGAGTGCTAATAAAGAACTTTGCTTGACATAGATGGGTAACCTGTTCCAGAGTATGGGAAGTCTCTGGGACAGGAATCTATCCCTCCAGCATGTACTGTTTATTGTGGCGACAAGGTTTAGGTCCCAGAGCATGTAGCTCGGAGGGATTGGGATTTCTTTAGGTGTAGCATGTCCAACAGCTCTGGGTTTGACATAGCTTTAAATGTTACGCAGAAATCACCTCGGAGTAGATGATATGCTACGGAGTAAAGCTGGAGTTTTTTGAGACCGTCAATGTAGGGCATCTGTTTGAGGCCAGTAATCCTCTTTGTCAGGTACTTCTGTGGCCGTTCCAGCTGCTGCAGATGTCTTGTGAGGTACATTCCAAAAGGGGCGTTGTACTCTATAATGGGTCTAATGAGTGTCGAGTAGTGGGGAGCAATGACCTCTTTTTTCCTGGATGAGAACCCTTTTATGATGAGGTGTGCCACGTAGAAGGACTTCCTGACTACTGTCGCGATGTGACTATCAAAGGACAGACTACTGTCCACCTGAGTCCCAAGGTCTCATCACACATTCTGTGTTAAGTAGACTGCTGTCTAGGTAGTAGCTCATGGGTACAGAGTTTTTACCAAAGGGGATGACAATGCACTTTTTGGCACTGAGGTTGAGGCCATGGCTCTGACACCAGGCATCTGTCTTAGTGAGGCCCTTCTGTAGGATTTCCACATCATTTGGGGGACTCAACTATGGCTCCTAGTTTGCAGTCATCTGTCAACTTCATTAGCCAGAGGCCTTCTGTGTTAGCCTGTACTTCAGAGAAGCAGATACCAAACAGGAGAGGTCCCAGGACGGAACCCTGTGTTACTCCACTTGTCATTGGTTTGAGGTAAGATTTGGAGTCTACAACTTTTACAGTGTGGGTTCTGTCAGTGAGCCAGTTGGCAACCCATCTTGTGACGTAGGGATTTATACCTAGTTTAGTGAGTTTAGCTATAATTCCAGAATGGAGGATGGTGTTGAAAGCCTTGGCGAGGTCAAGATAGGCTGTGTGAACCACCTTACCCTCATCTACGGCTTTGTTGACTGCCTCAAAGAAGTTGATAAGGTTCAGGAAGCATGCTCTGCCTTTCACAAACCCGAACTGGGTGGGATCCAGAGTTTGGAGGTTACCAATGTCTTTGTTTATGAGTTCCATGATGATACGTTCCATGGCCTTACAGACCAGGCTCGTCAGGCTAATAGGGCGATAGTTCCTGGGATCAGTGGGAGCTTCCCCTTTGTAGAGTGGGATAACTGTTACTGTACGCCATTCAGTGGGCACAAAGCCTGATGTGAGGCTATGATTGAACAAGGTGCTTAGGTGGGGAGCCGGTTCGTGTCAAATGCAGCCTGGGATGTTGTCCAGTCCCATGGATGCTGTGTTTTTGGCTTTAGAGAGTGCAGCTATTACCTGCGTAGTTGTGATTACAGGAATCTGCATTCTTCCTTTATAGATATGGGCCCTTTAAGGAGTGGGGGCGAATAAAGTTAGCACTGAACCTATCTGCCAGGATGTTGGCAATATCAGTTGGTTCTGCAATTTTCATGCCGTTGTGCTGTAACTCAGAGCAGATCTGGGTGTTGCCACTGAGATTCTTGACATAGCTATAGAATGCTTTGCGGTTGTCCTTAGAATCAGTGGCGATTTTGTTTTCATAGCTAGCTTTGGAGGATCTTATAAGGGATCTCAGCTTCTTACTGAGGCTGACCAGGGAGCTCCCCCACTCATGGGATTTTACTCTCTTTGCAACAATTTATTCCTTCTGTTGTACAGTTTGTTTATGGCAGGGGACCACCAGATTGGCTTCTTTTTTTTGGAGGATAGCATCTTGGTTCTGTCTGGGATAGCACAATCCATGCACTTGTGTAAGTGCTTATAGAGTGCATTTGTGTAGGATTCAGCAGTCGTAACTGTATTGTCCATCTGCATGGGTGTCATGAAGTTCACCACTTCTGTCTTAAGAAGCAGGGAGTTGGCTTTGGAGAAATGTTTTACCATAATATTTTACAGTGTATCAAGAAAAGAGGAGTGGGAATACTGGGCCATGGTGGGGGATCTGTAGCAAGCTACAATTTGGAATGCAGTTTTGCCCAGAGTTAGTTGCACTTGGATAACCTCGGATGCATTATGCTGACCAACTAGCCTGGCGGTGTGCATATCCTTAATGAATATGGTCACACCTCCGCCTTTGGTGTTTCGGTCCAGGTTACATGGCCGAAAAGTGTGGTATGAGTTATAGCCTGGTAGTGCATAGGTGCTCTCTGGAGCCTTGAACCAGGTCTCAGTCACTGCACAGATATCGATGTTCTCCATTTTAAGGAGTGCCTCGAGTGAGTGCATTTTGAGATTTAGACTTCTAGCACTGAGTAGCATTACCCTCAGTTTTTGCTTGCCTGTTCCTGTTACAGTGGTGAATTTGTCATTTGAACCTTGCCTAAAAAAGGTGTTATAGGGGTGGCAAGAGCCTTAGCCAGTGTCCGGAATCCCAGGGGTGACAGGTGCAAGCCATCTCTGGCAAAGCATCGTGGTCTGTCGACCATGTCATCCCAAGCAGACAGATACTGCCGTATCACTCTGGGTGATAGTAAGATACTGCTCAGGTCTAGTGTTATACCTGCCTGGGCCACATAATCCAAGAGCTCCACCATGTCTCTTTTCATGTAGTCCAGGGAGGTGTGTCTCAGGTCATTCACACCCACATGGACAATGACACAGTCATACTTGTACTTGTTGTGGAATGACCTGAGTGTGTGTTGTGTGTCAGATTCTGGCACCTGATAGACAGCTGACTGTTACCTTCTCCTTATTCAACCTAGTGAGTGGGACATCTGTGTGCCTTACTATTGAGTCATTTATGATTATTGTATTGGGCAAGGTGTTTATCCTTAGGGGATTAGGTTGAGGGGCACACTGTGGAGGTGAGCTGTGTGTCCTATGGTTTGTGCTGTGTTGTGTTGGTCAAGTGCGTTTCTATCTTGGAGGTCTCTGCTGTTTGGGTAAATTTCTGTTAAGTGCCTCCATGAAGGTGGGTGTGTGGTTTGTGTTTTTATGTGACAGCTGTCATAGTGGGTGTTCTGGAGGGCTATGTGTTCCATGTGGTGTTGTGCAGGTGCTGACCTTCTTCTCTTGACCAGCTAGTCTGGTCTTGGCTGGAGTGTGCATAGCTTCCAATTTGGTGATGTAAGTGCATCTCTCACAAGTATGGATGTTGGGAGGTAAGAGGAGAGGGTTGTCTGTGTACATGAGGTAGTTGCTACTCTGCCTCAGAATGCCTAAGTGCACCAGGTCAATAGGAGAAAGCATAGGGAACTGCCCTTTAATCATGCCAGGAGGGGTGGTCATAACTACTAAGTACTGAAGCCATTTACGTGAACAACAACTAGTGCTGATGACTCTCAGGTGTGCTATAATAACTGCTACAAAAACCTGTTGAAGTGCAAAGCGATTAGTCTATTTGAAGTGCAAGGGAGAAAGCACTAGCAAGATCTAAGGGAAAAACTGAAGAACAGACTTTCTGGAACCAGTAATAGTTTACTATGTTAAATTCATGTTAAATAAGAATGAAAGGAATTGCAATTCTTGGGAAGGCAATAAAGTACAATTTTCCTAAAGCGAACTGCCTCTAAAAAGCAGTTTGTCACTCATAATGCCCCTCGAAATGTGAGGGATAGAATCACCACAACTGGACAGACAAGAAAGAATACCCAGAGTGGTCTATTTCTTATTTCTGCTATCCCCTAAAGGCTAGAGATTTCTCAAGCATGCAAGCAGAGCGAAAACAGGCCTGCCAGAGTGCTAAGGAAAATGTACTTAAAGTAGATTTAGAAGATAAGATACTGGGTGTAAGAGGACAAAAATAAGCCTGCCCATGTGAAAAAATGCTTTATCTAATTAAAAAGATGTTACTCAGAGACTTTACAGGCAGATCCTATGACTATCCTTTACCGAACCATTGGCTGTGTGCGTGTGTGTGTGTGTGTGGGGGGGGGGGCTTTGACAAATGATGATCCAAAAGCATATTCTTAATAACCTTACTGCTGAGAATATGGCCAACGATTATGGTAAGCAGGATCTCAGACACCTTACAAGCTGTAACGTATAACATAACAGGCATACATGACGAGCAAATATTAAATGATTATGAAGAAATTTCATTCAGTCAAAAAACAAACATAAGGCAGTAATACATTAAATACCCCTAATGTCTGTAAGCAGTGTAGTCAAAAATGTATTAAAATGAGTTACCCAATATAAAGAGGTGAGTATATTTACCTCTGTGTGCCACTGCATCTACTATAGCTGACGATGTGCAGAGTGCAGTGAATTCACATATTGAGCCCGGAGTTCCTGGGGATCTGTACAGCACTATAGTACCCCAGCATGGTAAGGCCATGCTGCTCATACAGGGACACTTATACAACTTGGAGAAAAAAAACAAATAAAATGAAATACTGGGATGGGATTTTTGCTTAAAACTTAACGAGAAATGTAAGGGACACCAAGTGACTGCACTGTCTGTATCAGGAGAACAACTTTGTAAAACCACCGCTTCACCATCATTTCTCAGATCATGCTGAGGTGGAGAAAGTACAGTTTTGTACCTACCATAAATGTAGATGTCCGATAGGTATGCATCTGCAGTCATCACATATGGGTTGTCCTGCCTCAGGCAGCCCTTCGGTCAGCCGGATTCCAAAGTCTGGGTCCGGCGTCGGCTGATGTCGCCCTCTTCCCGACGTCAGAGCACCTGGGGTATAAAAGCGTCAGCCGATGCCATCTTCCTCAGTGTTTCTTGCCCCAGATGCCAGGTGCCCTCAAAGGAAGGCTAAAATTTGGAAAGATGCAATAAATTCCAAACATGCACAGAATAAAAAAAAAAAAAAAAAATATATATATGCATATATATATATATATATATATATATATATATATAAAACAAATACACCATAATAGATAACCCCAACTTAGCTATGAGAGGGGAAAGTACCCAATAAATACCCAAGAGGGGAAGGAGGGAGGGTAAACCTGACTGCAGATGCATACCTATCGGACATCTACATTTATGGTAGGTACAAAACTGTACTATGTCCTTCAAGGATGCATCTGCAATCATCACATATGGGTAGAATACCATAGCCAAACTGGGGGTGGAGGATCTATGTAAAGGATGGTGTAGCTAAAATGCCCTGCAGGACTGCCGTAGCAAAGCCCGCTCTGGATCTGGAATATAAAGGTAAATTGTAATGCTTGGAAAATGTATGCACGGAGCTCCATGTAGCAGCTTCTAAAATGTCCTTGGTAGCCACCCCTCTTAAGAAGGCTGTGGAGGTGGCTGTGGCTCTGGTGGAATGAGGTCTAATGTTAGCTGGCACAGTTTTTCCATTAAAGGAACAACAAAAATGTATGCAATTCCATATCCATTTTGAAATTGTCTGTTTGGAAATTGCTTTTCCTTGTGCACCAGCAGCATACGCCACCAACAGCTGGTCAGTTTTTCTGTAGCTTTTAGTTCTGTCCAAGTAGTAGTGCAACTGTCTATGTCCAGGGTGTGCATTAGTTTCTCCCTCTGTTTTGTGGATTTGGAAAGAAGGTAGGCAGGTGAATAGCTTGGTTTAATGAGACCCTGGATACCACCTTTGGCATAAATGAAGGATTGGTTCTCAATGAGACTCTGTCCTGATGAAAAATAAGAAATGGCTGTACTGCCACGAGGGCCTGTAACTCAGATACTCTTCTTGCTGAGGTTATGGCCAGAAGGAAGGCGGTCTTCCAAGACAGGAAGTGTAGTTTTGCAGATGCTGCTGGTTCAAAGGGAGGCAGAGTTAGTTTTTCCAACACAAAGTTAAGGTCCCAAGTAGGCACTGGAGGTTTCCTTGGAGGATTGAGGTTTTTAATTCCTCTTAGAAACTGTCTTAGGAGAGGATGAGAAAAGACAGGTGGGTCAGTATTGTACTCTGCTGAAATTGCTGAAGCATGAATTTTAATGGAAGAGTAAGACAGGCCATTATGGAGCATTTCTGCTAAGTATTCCAGGATATGTGCCATGTTCATCACTGTCACATCTAGGCCCTTTGTGGTGCTCCAAGTGTGAAATCTTTTCCATTTTGCTGAATATGCCTTTCTTGTGGAAGGCCTGCGAGCTTCCATGATGACATACTTCACTCTCTTGGATAGCTTATCCTGAGGAAGAATCAAGGTATTTTCCAGGCTGCTAGTTGCAAGGTTTTCAGGTTGGAATGCAGAGTTTTGTAATTGTGCTGTGTCAGGAGAAGTGGCCATTGAGGAAGAGGCCATGGTTTCGTGCATGACATGCTCTTTAACAGTGGGTACCAGTGCTGTCTTGGCCAGTCCAGAGCTATCAGAATCACTTTTGGCTGCTCTGTCCTGATCTTCAGTAAGACCTTGGTCATTAATGGAAGAGGTGGAAATGCATACACTGTTAGAGTTTTCCAGCTGAAAGATAGGGCGTCCACTTTCCATGCTTGTGGGTGGTATGTCCTTGAGCAGAATTTCTTCAGCTGATGATTGTGGGGAGGCAAAAGATCTATGTCTGGCCTTCCCCATGATTGTGTTATCTGTAGGAAGATGTCTGGGTGCAGCATCCATTCGTGTGCATCCATGATATTTCTGCTTAAGCTGTCTGCCAGTATGTCTTTTCCTGGCAAAAACTGGGATTGCAGTTCTATATTGAGTTTTAAGGCAAGTTCCCATAGATTCATTGCCAGTCTGCAAAGAGGGTAGGAATGGGTGCCTCCTTGCTTGTTTATGTACCACATAACTGTGGTGTTGTCTGTCCTTATTAGCAGGTGGCCTTGATGCAGAAAGAATTTGAAGGCCTCGGCTACATGTATCACTGCCAGCATTTCCTTTTGGTTTATGTGCATGCGTAGCTCCTTTTGTGACCATAGTCCTTGAATACATCTGCCCTCCATGTGTGCTCCCCAACCGTGGTCTGAAGCGTCTGTTGTAATGGTTTGGCTGGCCATTGGTTTGCTGAAGGGCAGACCCCTGTTTGACTGGCTTGCTTGAGCCCACCACAGAAATTCCTTTTGGAGGCATGGAATGAGTGGGATCAAAGTTTCCAAGCTGTGACTGTGCTGAGTCCATAAACTCCTTAGGTACCATTGTAGTTTCCTCATATGCAGCCTTGCTTGTGGAATCAGAAGAATGCAAGATGCCATGTAACCCAGGGCCTGCAGGATTTTCCTTGCAGTCAGCTGAGTTTGTCTTGTCAGATTCTTGAAGTAGTCCGGTAGTTGTCTTTGTTTTTCTTCTGTGAGAAAAGCCATTTGGGTGGTTGTGTCTAGATCCACACCCAGAAAAGTTATTCTTTGGGATAGAACAAGTCTTGATTTGTGAATGTTGACTGAATATCCCAAGGCCTGCAGTAGGCGGATGGCATAATTCAAGTCCTTTACCAAAGTTTGTTGGCTGTCCGCTTGTATGAGGCAGTCGTCCAGATATGGGTATATTTGAATCCCCTGAAGTCTGCAGTGTGCAATTACTGATGCCAGGCATTTCGTGAATACTCTGAGCGCAGTAGATAAGCCAAAGGGCAATGCTGAGAATTTATAATGCTCTGAACCTGCAAGAAATCTGAAGTGTCTTCTGCAACTTTGTCTGATAGGGACATGCAGGTATGCCTCCTTGAGGTCTAGAGTCACCAGCCAAGACCCCTTGCCCAGCATGGGAAGGAATTGCTGTAGAGTCAGCATTTTGAATTTTGGCACAATGAGATAAGTATTCAGTGCGGACAAGTCGAGAATAGGCCTCCATTGATTTTCTTTTCTTGGAACAAGGAATAGTCTGGAGTAAAATCCTTGGCCTTGTTCTGAAAGAGGAACCTTTTCTATAGCTTTCATTTGCATTAAGCTGGAGATTTGTTTCAAAGCCTCTGCCCTTTGATTTGGTGGCAGGTCTGGCATGCCTTTTCTTTTTGGCAATGTGTGAAAATGGAACCTATATCCTTTGTCTATTATTTGCAGTGTCCATTTGTCTCTTGTAATACTGTGCCAATTTTCTGAAAATAAGGAAAGCTTTCCGCCCAAAGGTGCTTCTAATTGAGCCCTGGTTGGCGGAGTCAAAGCAAAGTCATTGAGTCTGTCCTTGTGCAGCAGTTGTAGGTCCTGCACTACCTCTCTGGTTGGGAGGCTGCCATTGACTTCCTCTGTAAGAGCCTCTAGCTTGCCCTCTACCTCTGGCACGCCTGTTCTTGCCTCTCTGAAATCTTTCTGTGTCCGGAAAGGACCAATTCTTGGTAGGCTAATTTCTGCTGAATCTTGGTGGTTGGACTTGTAGAAAATCTCTGACTGTTTGTACAGATTTTGCCTTTTCCTCAAATTTCTTTAAGACCTCCTGAGCAGTGGAGCCAAATAACTTTTGCTTTTCCAGTGGAGCATCCAGAAGCTTAGCTTTAACATGGTCTGGCAGAGATTGTTCCTTCAGCCAAGCATGCCTACGTATGGCTGCACCTGTCATAGCTGACCTACATGAAGCTTCCAATGCATCATAACCACACTGTAAGAAATGGTTGCTAACCTGCTGGGAGTTATGTACCAGATCCTGAAGTGATTTGCGGTATAGGGGTTCAGGTGAAGACAGCTTCTTATGCAATTCATCTAACAAATACTCTTGATACTGTATCATATGAAATTGACAATTTAATGCCCTCATAGAAAGAGTAGCAGAAGTATACACTTTTTTACCCCATCTCTCTAAAGCCCTGGACTCCCTTTCAGAGGGGAGTGGATTCTTAGTAGTGGAAGCTGCAACCCCTTTAGGGCCCTGGGAAATAGTTTCTGGATCAGCAGAATGGGCCTTGTAAAGAAAAAGATGAGAGTCCGGGACCCTGTAGTACCTATCGGGTTTGGCAGGGGCCGGAGGAAGAGTGTCAGGGGTTATGCTAGACTCAGAGTACACATCATCAATGACAGTCAAAACAGGAGGTATAGCCAAAGGTCTATGCTGAGGTAAATGCAGAAAAGTTCTTAATCTTTTCCTGGAATCAGAGAATTCCTGGCCCTGCCATTTGAAATGCTCTCTCATAGTGTGAAGGGTCTCCCCAAAGGATAGTTCTTCAGGAGGGGAGGCCGAGGGGATTGATTCCTCTGCATCAGAATCCTCAGAGGCAAAAAGCCTCCTCCTGGTAGTCCGAGAGAGCAGAGCCATCAGAGGCCTCCTCTGAGGAGTGGGGGTCAGAGGGCTCAACCCTGGGCCTTTTGTCTAGAGGGGGTTGAGAGCCCCTGTCCGGATGGGGTTGAGAGCCCCTAATTAAGGAGATAAGGTCCTCTGCTAGAGTAAGAATCTGTGAACTGGTAGAGGGTCCCTGAGGAATAACCCTGGGAGGCATAGCTTTTGTATGTTTAGCAGCTTTAGCCCTGGTGAAAGCCTTTATGGACATGGATGCAGGAGGCCTAGCTGCACCACGTGTTGGTGTAGTTTTTGTCTATAGAAATGGTGTTGGAAGTTTCCAAGACACCAGTTTCTGAAGGAAATTCAATAACCGACTCAGCAGGGGCCTCCGGGGCCGAGGTTGTCGGTTGAGCGGTTTCGGGGGTCGGAAGTACCAAGAACTCGGTTTCAGCCAAGACCGAGACACTGGCGATAGGCCTGGCCGTGGTTTCAGCTGAAACCGCGGCCCACGTGTGTCGGTCCTTGTCCTTCCATTTCTTTGTTAAATGTGAAGTCGGAGTCTCCGACGGCATATTGTATGAAAAACTAGCCCCAAAAAATTCCTCTGCAAACTCCGCCCGACGTCTAAGAGTGCATCGGTTGAAGGAAGCACAGGCTGAACAGGCCGAGATGTTGTGGTCTGGGCCTAGGCAGGGGTGGCAGTAAGAGTGGATCCTTATGAGGTATTTGTTTCCCACAAGATAAGCAATTATTAACTTTATCTGACATCGGCTGAGGCAAGAAAGAGTCCCCAACAGGGTACTTAGCTTTTGAAGTCTTCGGTAGCTTAATTACAGGAGCTGGCCGACCGGCACTTGCGAACTGCTTCTGCTTTGGGCACCACGCGGCAAGAAACACTGAGGAAGATGGCGTCGGCTGACGCTTTTATACCCCAGGCGCTCTGACGTCGGGAGAGGCGACATCAGCCGGCCGACCCAGACTTTGGAATCCGGCTGACCGAAGGGCTGCCTGAGGCAGGACAACCCATATGTGATGACTGCAGATGCATCCTTGAAGGACATCTACAAGGGGTCTGAATCCCTAAGGGTAAAAGCCGTTCGGCAAGGGATGCGCCGTGCGTCTTTGTAGATGACATTATGGCAAGAATGTCAGTCAAAGGAGCTGTCTGCATGCCCAGCAAAATGTGTTTTCTGCAAAGGGTGCATAGGTTGCACAGAAACCTCCTAATAGAGTAAGGTGGTAGCAATATCACTTTAGAAGATCTTGACATGTCCCAGTGGACACAAAGAGACAGAGTTTTTCTCAGTAAAAACAAAGTTAGAGATAGTGTTTAGTACTGTGAAGAATCTGCAGGATTTAGTGACTGCAATGATATGGCTCATGTATGGGATGCTTCTGACTACAGGCAAAATCTGTCATCACTTATATAGCTTACACATTTTTATTATAACCAAAGGAGTGCTGAAGAACATACATCTGCTACACATGTTCATGTCATGGGAATCCTACAGAGTGTACAATTTACTGTGGGAGTGTGTCTTCAATAAGTTTAACAGCTGCTCTCTAAATCCCAAACTATGGCTCATGTTATGTGATTTCAAACCAGCAACCATTAAAAGTATATATAAAAATACTGAATTTACTGAGAGTAAGGGATGTTTTTTTCATTTTTCCCAAAATGTGGGAGAAACCTGCAATCTTTAACATTGTCCATACTGTACAGTTCTGAACATATCCAGATGTCTGCCAAGAAACTCCTTGTGGTAGCCTTTCACATGGTTGATGAAGTTACACCAGCTATAGAGAACATGCAGAACAATTTCCATATGCAAGCTTGTCCTTTTCATGTACTTTGAGATGTATCTATTTGAAAAGCCATACAAGTTCAATACTAGGAGATGTACAACTACTACTTTCCCATAAATCTTCCCTATTCAGTTTTGGAATGTGTCTGATCTCAATGTTTGCATTCTTTCATGTATGCAAAACTCCATGGATGGATGATGGTACAGAAGATTGCATTGTCTTCTTGGCAGTTTGTAGATCTTCGTGCCATGATAGATGATCTCGTCAGAGAACAAGACAGGGTAAATGAGTTCAGAAGCAGTTTACTAGCTGGTGTACTACCTTCACCTAAACACAAAAATATTTCTGCATAAAGAACATATTTGAAATGCGATTCCCTACAGGGATTCATACAATGCTGACACTTTCCTCACTGACATACTTTACATTCTCAAATTATAATGTGAACAATACATATATAAAAGTCTGTCCTCTACGCAGCAGGAGCAATAGATATACTTAATTTACGGTTTTAAGGTCTACGTTCACGTGTGTGCATTAAGCTTACGTGTTTACACTTTTAATGGGATGTCAAGTGGAATTGCGTTATGGATAACACTTGTAACTGAGTACAGGTGTAGTGTGCTAGAAAAGAAGAGGTATGTACTTGCCAGTATCACACTAGATCTGTGTTGTCTGTTTCTGTCCTTCCTCAATATGTGGGTTTCAGATCTGATCTCAGCCACTCTCAAGCTTTTGGTCTGGTGCTCAGACTCCTCCCCTTACTCATAATCCCTGTAGAGACAGAGAGAATAAGCTAGCTTAGATCAAGTTTTCCCACAAAAAGTTAGAAAGAAATAGGGATAGCAAAAAGGATGACTAAAAGGAAGGCACCAGACGTAAAAAAACTAGTAAGCCAATCAGGAAGAAATTTCCAGCAAGCCAAGGCCAGATCAGATAGAAACTCCCTGATGTGACCAAAAAAAAGGGAAAAAACATGAAAATATATGGTATCGTATGGTATGGTACGAGGGATGGGGAGGGGCGGGTAGTTGAGGAAGGATGGAAACAGACAACTCAAATCTATTGTTATAAGTACTTAACTTTTGTGACTTTTCCATGTTTCTCAATGTGTGGGACAGAGTCCTCAGCTATATTATCTCTTGGATGGTCTTAGGGAAGGATACTCCAGTGCACTGCCAAAATGAAAGAGGCTATTGATCTGGACTGTATGCCCAATTTGTAATGCATGATGAAAGTGTGAACCTTGGACCAAGTAGCCACAGTACAGATGTCATCAATCGGTACTCTTGAGAAAAACACTGCATATGCAGCTACCAGCCTCACAGAATAAGCCATCGGTATTGAGGGTAGTGGCAATCCTCTCTCTCTCTTGATGGAAGTTAAGATATGCATTGAGGAAAGCCAACATGAAATGGTGATTTTGGTCAGTGAAAATGAGACAAACAACAGGTCAGATTTTCGATGCAAGTAAAAACGCAACTGGCAATGAACATCTCACAAATGTAGTGTACTAGCTGGTGTACTACCTTCACCTTTGAGAAATTTGGAAACACTGGAAGATTTATGGACTGGTTAATGGACTATTCAGAAGTGACCTTTGGAAAGAAAGAGGGATTGGTCTTTAGAGCCACTTGGGAAAATCAAATAAGGAGGATTTGAACACAAAGCATAAAGTTCGGAAATTCTCTGGGTAGAAGTGACAGCAACCAGAAATAATGTTTTCCATGACAAGAATTTTAGATCAACTTTGGCAGCAGGTTTGAAAAGTGAGACTGGTAATGCTTGTAGCAAAATAGTAATGTTTCATGGTGGAACTGGATCTCTGAGTGAAGGACACAAAAGAAAGATTCCTACAAGAAATTCTCCAGAGTGCAGCAGTCGAGCAACCATTCAGAAGCACTGGAAAGACTTCTCAGAGTAAAGTCCTCTGAAGCCTTAATTTTGCAGGCCACATCTGCCTCTGAGGTGATATCCATTATAACAGTTTACCTCTGTGCCTTACGTGGCTCTTTCTTCTAAAGTGTCAGAAGTAAATCCCTATGATCCGCTAAACCAAGTTTTCTTCCCTCCCTTTTGGTTTCTGGAGAAAGTCCTTTGAAGGATGCAGAATTTGAATCCTATGGCAGACAGAGATGTGCTGTGTTTCTCACTCCTGGAGATAGTTTCTTTAAGTTTAAGACCAAAAATGATTGTTCCATCACAGGGAGTATTGATGAAGAACATCTTGAAATGTTCCACAAAGTCATATAACAGCATCCAGACATGCCTCCTGTTGGTAATGCCTGTACTGTACACCCTCAGTGGCACTGGTGATAAGAAACATACAGATGTTAAAGACAGAAGGTTCACCAGCTGTGAATCAATAGATTTCCTCTGATTCGTAAACAAGGTCCCTGGGAGAGATTTGGTAATCTCCTTGACCAAATCCCTCTGGAAATGTGTGAGTTGTGCCAAGTAATTTAGCCCTTGCAATAAAAAATTAGATGAAGTGCAGACACTTTTTCCAAATCTGTCCAATGCCCAAGACTCACTGTTCGTTGGATGAACAGAAGTAGTTCCTTCTGTGAGTTCTTTCTTGGCAGCTGCAGCCAATAATATAGAATCTACTGCTGTCCCTTTGCTCTGATGGAGCCAGTTTTTAAGAGTAAACAAAATGTTGTCAGATCTTTTAGAGAATGGTTCAGCTCTGTCTGGTTCCTTCCATACCTTCAAAGAGATTAGGTCTATTTTTTTCATTGGTGGTTGTGGGGGGACGGGGGACTACTCAAGACATACATGGGCCAGAACCAAAAGTCTCAAGCAAGACATTCTTCTGCAGAAGGCACTTGGGAAGACCAACCTCCCTTTCTGTCTAAGGAGTTTGAGGATCTCCCCAGATGAGACATCAAGAGGGGATCTGGAGGAAACTTTTCCTTCATCAAAATCAGTGTCAGTGGTAGGATATTCCTTGGGTGAATCCAAGTGCCTCCATTTAAACGTCTGTCTCCTGTGTACCTCCTCTGTGGGCTGTTGACTAGAGGACTGCAAAGCTTATGTGGTCTCTGGTATAAGAACTGTCTTGAGGCTTTGATGACTTGGCTGCCCCAACGGGACAAGATGAATAGGCTCTGAACCTTGGGAGATTTGATGGATAAGTGGTAGATTCAACTTTGAAGAGGTATTCCTCTCTCTCGATTGAGAGGTTACTCTCTTGAAATCCTTGAACAATGAGCCTTATACAGATCTGGAGAACCTCATTCTAGGAGCTGAAACCCCTGAAGGTGGTTTAAGGGTATCTAGGCTCCATACAGATTTAGTAGAAATGGAAAAAGAATTTGAAATACTTGTTAATGATTTTTTTAGAGAGGGGTTATAGAAGGGAAGAAGTCCTTGATATATCTACCTAAGTGAGAGAGATAAGACAAAGTACTGGTAAACCTTACTTTTCTGAAGGCTTATGCTATAACGACAAGCATATGAAGAAATTGTATGGAAAAATTAGGATGAGTTTAACTTATTCTACTGATATTAGTTTGGTCTGTGAGACAGTTAAGAGTAATTGGCTGATTCTATTGGTGGATGAAAAAATTAGAGATGTGGCTGGCCTTACTCCCTCTTTTGCATTTAAGAATGGACTATCCTTAAAATGTAGATTATAATAGGAAGAAGAAAGCATCTGTGTTATCAGATAGGCTGGGGACCTATCCTTGTTGATTTTGCAGAGCATGTGCTTATATTTAACGGAAGAATTTTTTGTACATCCTACAACAGGGTGTAAGGTATGATATTAATTTTTATGCAGACTGTAGAAGTACCAATTTGGTCTATCAAGCCACCTGCAAGATATGCCCTTGTTTTTATGTTGGCATGACTAGTCGCATAATTAAAGACAGGGTACTTGAACCCTTGGGAGACATAAGGAAAGATATAACCACTAATGCTTTCAATAAACATGTTAAGCAAGTTAAAGGACACTCCTTTGAATTTATGGTGTTGCGTTGCATTAGTGAGAACATTAGAGGGGGTGGTTTGTTTAGTAGAATTGAGAATGAGGAGATAAAATGGATTATAGGTTCATAGGGAGGTACTAGGCTATCGGCCCGAGGGCATTTCTAAGCCTATCCAGAGTGTGTCAGCTTTCACCGCCCCATTAATTAATTAACTGATCCTCTGTCAAGCAGAGCCAATGAAGTGATCCCAGGGATGTATTTTCTGTTACCCATCCACTCGTCAAGGTTTCTCTTGAAGAGTGTTAGGGAGGGGCTCTGCCTAATGTAGTTTGGAATTTTGTTCCAAAGCATGGGGAGTCTCTGTGACAGAAATCTATCCCTCCAGCATATTCTATTTATTGCTGTGGCGAGGTTTAGATCACTAGAGCGCGTGTCTCGCAGTGACTTGGATTTCTTTGGGTGGAGCATGTCCATTAATTCTGAGCTGGACATGGCTTTGTAAGTCAGGCAAAAATCACCTCTGAGTAAGCGATATACCACTGAGTACAGCCAGAGTTTTTTCAGTCGGGCTGCATAGGACTATGTTTGAGGCCAGTAATCCTCTTGGTGAGGTACTTTTGTGGTCTCTCCAGCTGTTGAAAGCGTCTTGTGAGGTACATCCCAAATGGGGCATTGTACTCTATGATGGGTCCGATGAGTGACGAGTAGAGGGGCACTATAACCTCTTTATTTCTAGATGCGAACCTTTTAGTAATAAGATGGGCCACATAGAAGGATGTCCTAACTACTTTGGCAATATGATTGTCAAAGGAGAGATTGCTATCTACCTGGGTACCCAGATCTCTTATTACCTCTTCTGTATTAAGGGGCTGCCACCTATGTGGTAATTCGCGTGTGTTTTGTTTTTCCCAAATGGGATGACTATGCATTTTTTGGCTTTTAGCTTGAGGCCATGACTTTGACACCAGGTGTCCATCTCAGTGAGGCCCTTTTGGAGGATGTCTGTGTCAGTCGGAGAGTCAATTATGGCTCCCAGTTTGCAGTCATCGGCAAAGACATTGGGAACCTCCAAGCACTTGACCCTTATAACTCTACAAGCTGAGGTTATGGTATAAATGACAGTGTTTCACTAAAACCTTTTTTTGAAATACTGTAAATTGGCTCATTAATGAGTTTAAGTTGCCATGGAGACTTCCTTATTGGTTTATTGGTTGTTAATTAGCTTGTGTATTTAAAGATGGATGGTTCTTGGATTTTTATGGTCTGAAGAAGTATGTTACAACATGAAAGTGCTTACCATTTTTTAATAAATGGTTGAATTGCAGCTTTGGTGGTCGTTTTTTTCACTTTGGATTTTTGTGTTGACCCCTGAAGGCAGCTCAGTCTGGATTTTGTCTGGCTAGGCTCTGAGGTTGACACCAGAGTCGAACTATCAAGCACCAAGGCCCCTATGGTAAGGAATAAATCTTAGGATTTCAGATCCAATCCTACGTTGTTGGAGCCAACAGTCTAACAGAGCTGGAGCCAACCTCATCACAGAGCTCACTGGAGTTGAGGAGGTTTGAACTCTCAGCTCCAAAAACAGATCTACCTCAGGTGAAAAAAGAACGTGGATTCTCTGATCCAGAAGGTCACACTGGAGAAGGAGTTAACAAAGGATGATGGGAAGAACCAGCACCAGCTCTGGGTTTGCAGAAATTTCCTCCTCATCTTATTCATGTTAGCTCTGGTGAGACTTCTGATGAGGTAAAGAAAGGTGGCCCTGATTACTGGTTTTGCATCCCCTGTATGACTGGAGTGTGGAGTTGGGGTGAAACAGCCTCCAGTGAAAATCTTGGAGGTGTATGAGATCTGATGGTTATCGGATCCAAGAAAAGTATTAACTCCAAAGGTTTTAAAACTTTTGATGCCGGAGCTAAGGAGGTTGTCCAGTCTGAAGACCTCTTTCTTTGAAGTCTTTGCCTTATCCTTTTGCCTATCTTTGATCCTGTCTGATGATGTCTTCAAGGGAGAAGGAAGAAGGGCAAGAGGAGGAAGATGTAGTATTAGCTGTAGTCTTCCCTGATCCATAAGGGATATGTCAGACGTAGATGGCTGAAGAAACCCCTTCAAAATTAGTTTGTTTCCCCTTTCTATTATGGCCCATTGATTGAAAACTTTGCAATTTGTAAGCACCTTAAGCTTTATGCCAACCTTCCCATCCTCCTGTCTAGGCCTTTTGGGAAAGATGGGAGAAGACTCTTTATGAGAATGGACATTGTTAGAGACCAGAAGTAAGGACAAATCTGCCAAACACAGGCATTTTCTGTTTTCTGACCATCAAAAGCAGACCACTTAGCATCCCTAAGAAGTGGAAGATACTGCTAGGGGCAAATGTTGTTTGGATATTACATTTTTCAAAATTATTTTGTTTCCCTTTCATAATACAGTCTCAAATGCTGAGGTCCTAAGCATGCAGCACACATCTGTCATATGGCAATATCTTATGCCACAGAGCTCATACTTCTTAAATACAACTGACTTTTCCATTGTCATTAATATGAACTTGACAAAAACAACACATTAAAAATAGTCAAACTGTGCAGTACTTAAAAATCAGGTAAACTTGCAGGAGGCATAAACCTGACAAGTATAGCTTAATCACTAAGAGAAGAACAACTGGCATAGTAGGAGAAGGGGAGGGGAGAATACAACTTTAAGTAACAACACACAATTAAAAAAAAAAAAAAAAAAAAAAAAAGAGTTGGATTTGGCCTCTACCTGGCAAACCAGTAAATGATCTGTAAACAAGATGTGACTGACAAAAGAGACTTTGAAATGATGAAATATTTCTCAAAAAAGGAGTAGCACTGCAAGGACTTTATTGGGCTATTGTTCCTATGCAAGCTTAAGCAGCAGCAAAATGCTGAGAGTAAAACAGAAAAAAACAGAAAAAAAATGCCTCTTGCCACAAAGTGAAGCAAACACAAACTAAAACAAACCACAACCATTAGATGGTAAACTTGAAACACTCAGCTGAGGGCTTTTGTCTCTAAAATTCCAATTGAGACTTCATCAGAATTGATTATGGGCTACAACAATGTACATTTAAGAAAGTTAAGCTCAAAACAGGACTTCAATTTGATTAATATTTTAATGGAATGTATAATAAAAATCTGTAGGCATGGTTAATTAACTGTAATGCTTTCTAAAGGATTAGACAAAATAAAACATGTAACTGAAAATGAAATCATAGATGGAATGGAAGGAATTAATATTTTACCAGATCTATATGACAACACCATCATACCAGAGACAAAAAGTCACTGGAGTCGATGATCATACTACAGATAACATAAGGTATGCCTTAACTAAACCAACAAATCAAATGCATTTTCACAAAGTCTGCATCAAGCATGTATGCAATCAGCCAATAATAAAGCATAGCAATTTTATTAAGATAATTTCAGAAACAACTTTTGAAGTATAAAGCCTTGTTATGGGACATATTTTTGAAGAATGTTTGAAAGTAGAAGACCCAAATGGTTACACCTGGAGAGATTTCAAAATGACAGTTCTAAGGATGACACTTTGTAGAACTCCATGATCTTTTTTCAACAAAATGGGTCTTTAAACTTTTCTACTAAAGCATAAGGAAATTAAATTATTAACTTTGACTTTGGACATAAAGAAGCTTTATAATGAAATTCAAAAAAATCCACAATTTCAGTCCCATACTGACCAAATGGATGTCATCTTTCAAGAAGTTAAGAGCCAGCCAGAACAGAAACAACTGAAACTAGAAGTCAGGGTAAGTTAAGTTAGGATAAAGAGTTGTACAAAAGAATGGTGAAGTTAATAATGTTAACTGTAATAAAAATAAGCCAAACACTCAAGTTTTGCCTTCAGTGTCTAAGGGAAGTGACAGCCCACTTAGATAGTACAGTTTGTACTGGTATTAGAACATATTTTTCACAAATCGCCTATAGAAAGGATAGTCAGGTCACTGTGAATGAAAACATTTTTTTGGGTAAATACATACATGAAAAAAATGTCCCGTTTAAAAAATGGAAACGTGCAGAGCATCCAAGCCTAGTTTTGGGCACACGTGTGTGTTCAGACAGGATGTCATGCATGCGTCAAGATCAGGTAAGAGAATTTTTGCAGCAGACATTTTGTAGTATTTGACAAACATTAGGCAGGATTTTTGTCAGGTCAAAAATTTAACAGTTCACAGACAGCAACATCTGATGCATCTCAGATGGTTGTTAATGCTAGGAGCATTAATAATATTTTTTTTATTGTAAAATTTGCTACATTCCCACAAGACTGATGTTATTGCTTGTGAAACATGGTTAAAGAATAATGACTGGAAACCAGTTCTGTCAGGGTATCAAAGTTGTTACTGTAACATACATTCTAACAAAAAATCAGGAGGAGGTGTTATGATAGGGATTAAATATAATTATGAGACCTGTGATTATTACATGTTCAATGATAACACCAATACTATAGACTGTGTAACTTTGACAATAAATACAACCTTGGAACATATAACAATTGTACAGACAACCAAAGTCAAGTGCAGATGACCTAGAGGAATTCATACATTTCTTGCATGAAACACAGGATGGAAGAATAATATTAGGTGGGGACTTGCATTTACCAGAAACAGACTGGAATAATATTGATTCAACAATGTTAGTAAGATAATTATTCACAATGTACATTCAGGAACAACAATTGCTTCAGACTGTAAAAAAAAAACTACCAGGGAATGGAACATACTAGACACTATTTGCATTCCTAAAGAAATTACTGTTACTTCAACTCAAGTTTTACCACCATTGATATGCAGTGATCATGGGGTTATAAAGGTTAATTTGTTGCTAGACAGTTCTGCCAAACTGAAATCTAAACCAAATGCACAGAAGGTTAATTACAGATTATATGGAAGCAAAACAGTCACTATGTAAAACTAACTGGAGTGAGGTGTTCAGTGGAAAAACTGCAGATGGAATGTGGAAAGTTTTGAAAGAGAAATTGTTTGAGTGCAAAAAATCAAAAACATGTTTAACATCCTAGGCATACAACATCAGGGAGATGTATTTCCATAAAAACAATATATCCTATTAAGGTGAGAGACAAAAAAATATAAGAAATGGAAGAGAAGTCGAACTTCAACTTTGAAAACTGAAATAAACAACCTGGATAAACAGATTAAGCATAGTACGAGACAAGATCAAGAACATTTGAAGAAAAATTTATATAACGATATTTAACATAACAGGATATCTTTTTATAGATACATCAGATGTGGAAGAGTAAAGGCACACAAATTGATAAACTGTGTGCAAATTCTAAAATTTATTCTCAGACACAACGGATCACAGACATATTTACAAAATCTTATGCAAAACACTTTGGCTCCCCAAAAGGGGTGATAAGTTGTCCTAGTGACAACCAGGTAACCCCAGATACTGGAATCAAATCAGATTATATTGAGAAAGAACTGCGCAAACTGGATCCAAACAAAGAACAGGGAGGAAACAGAATTAGTAACAATGACCTGAGAACACTTCAGCAAGAATTTATGGTATCATTATATCTATTATTTACTAGGTCACATAAATATGGGGAGATTCCTCAAGATTGGAGACATGTGCTTATTAAACCTGTTTTCAAGGGAAAGGGGAGTAGGACAAACGCAGATTCATACAGACCCTTAAGTCTACTTTCATGTTGTGGAAAAATAATGGAGAAGGTAATACTGGATAAGTTATTGTCAGAACTGGATAGATTGGGACTTGAAACCATATATCACAGCATGCACATGTTGAAAACAGATCTATTACCACATGTAATATGATGCTCTATAACAATATAATAACAGCTATGAATGAAACATTGTGCTGTGATGTGATTTATATAGATTTAACTTCAGTATTTGACAAGGTCATACACAAAACACTGATCAATAAATTAATACAACTAGGTATTGATGTACCCTTGATAAGATGGATAGCTTCATGGCTTACAAATAGGACATGGCAAGTATCACACAGTAACTGGACTGCTGAAATCCTTGGTTACAGTCAGGGTGTCCCACAGGGCTCTGTCCTAGGCCCTTACTTGTCTAGATTGTATCTTTCACACTTAAATGTATCTTTCAAACTTAACTTTTTAATCTGAGGTGTTCTACTGTCTATATGCAGATGACCTGATTTTGGGTAAACTGATTACGTGTGTTACAGATAAGGCATGTCTGCAAACTAACTTGACTTAACTGACCATTTAGGCACAGGAGAATAATATGCTAATAAATACATCAAAAACTAAGCATATGAGATTTGGGAGACATAACTTGAAAGAGGAATATTTAATACAGCACTGTAGACTCATTTAAGGGTCTATTACATGGGCAGATTCAGCTACGAGTTTTTCTACTCATATCAACGAATTGGTTAATGATAGTTATAGAACTACAGGTTGTATAAAAAGATTTATAAAGTCTAGGAAATCAAAAATGATGAAGTAATTGTTTGTTAGTTACATTAGACCCAAACTTGAGTATGGAATAACAATATGGGAACCCTACAAGAAAACAAGCATTAGTAAACCGGAAAGAGTACAGCGTAAATATACCAAGGGCATCCATGGATGTGAAAATTTAAGTTATTATGAAAGACTAAACTATCTGAACTTGTACAGCATCTCTTACAGATATTTAAGAGGAGATCTTATTCAAGTATATACGTCATTTAGAGACAACCACCTCTGGGAATGTTTGGGGTTATCAAACAGTATCAGAAAATCATCAGACAACCTATGTAGAAGATTCTATAGGAATGAGAAATAGACTAATTGGTTCTCTGACAGAGTAGCTGATGCATGGAACAGACTACCAAATTACATCAAAGCAAGTACTGTCTTAGATATTTTTAAGAACAGCCTGGACACTTATTACGGGAACAAAAGTTTTGGTACATTGGCAAGCTAGAAGGGCATTAATGCCCGTGCTTGAAATAGTTGAATGTATCTACGTGGTAACTAGTGGGAGTTTCTTTTTTTTTTTTTTTTTTTACAGAATAATGAAGCAGTACAAAGGCCTTCACGTTGGTCAGTGCAATAGGTGGAAAAGTGCATGGTCCTCTAACAGGTGCAAATTGGCTTCTAGACCAATCCGACAACAAGGGGTGCACAAATAATCCAGATTAGGAAGTGGTAAACTTTTCACAAAAGCAAAGAAAGCTTCACATACAGAGGACAATGGCAGGACAACAAGAGGAATAAACAGTAAATATAATATGTAATAGCATGGAGTTATTATTTTCAATATAAGTGGCAGGCTGTCTACCAGATATGAGCTTCTAATGTTGCACAGAGGGCTTTTTTCATTTGCTCCTTCTGTTAGAGCAAACTTAAAGCCATCATCAGAACTGAAATTATAAAGCAGGAAACTTAATTTGAAATATATCCTGGATAACAACAGACTGCTTGATGCTAACTATAATTGCTCACTTAGGAAGAAAAGCTTCTTTAACCCACCCTTAAACTGTGTGAAACAAACTTTTGGAGAATTTATGTGCCAAAGACATCCAAAAGATGTTGAAATTAAATTGTTGGTGCGCACATCCTGATAAAAGCCAGATAAATTGTCATAAACCAGATTACTATATGTTGGCTATGAATTCATTATTAGATCAGTCTAACTACAGTACTGCCTTTGCAGGGCTATAACACTTTCCACACATTTGGACCAGTTACTGTTCAGGAGAAGAATGGTGGCCGTGTCTCAATCTTCACCCAGAAGAGTGTCACATCAAGGCTGGTACAGCAGCATGAACCACTTGAGCTTCTTCATGTCCAAATAACCATCAAGAAGGTCCTATACCATACATTAACTAATTATACAAAGCACAGTTGTGTAAAATCTTTCATAACAGTAGATGTTCTTCTATTCGCCTAATGGTTCTGTTGCCAAGGGCAGCCCAATGTACGGCCACAGTACAGTAAAGCCTTCAGCTCTTAAAGGCACCGTATGTCACAAGTTATGCTCCCTGCCCACAAAGTAAGGCATCAAGGTGATGTATGGACTCAGATACTCAGAACTGAAAAAGCCCCATAAGGAACAGAATACCCTCAGGGATAAATAGGGACCTGTGCATCCAGAAGGAAAAATAAAGGAGGAAGAAAGGAGAAGTGCCCCTTGGGCCAGGACGGCAATCAGAACACAGGTCAAGAATCAAAACAGAAGGGGAAGGAGGGAGGGACCAAATACTGCAACAAGAAAGTCATCTACTGTTATGGTAAGATTTTAAACAACTGTACTATGTTCTTCTATTGTTACCTCACAGCAAGAGGTTCTCCCGTTCGATTCTCCCGTTCGATTCTCGGTGTGGCTAGGGAGTGCCTTCTGTGTGGAGTCTGCATGTCCACCCAGTGGTTGGGTAGCGTTCGAAAGACATGCGTGCATAAATGGGCGTGCCTTCGTTGAAGGTTGGGCGTTGAGATGGCACCTCGGCATTTTGTAAAAATCTACTGCCAATCATTAGCAGACCGGAGTTCTGCTGTGGCGACCCCCTAATAGGGAAAAAGCCGAAAGACAAACAACAACTATGTTCTTCTATATCACTGTTGCAGTATTCTTCACCTAAGAGAGAGCACAAGAGCTCAAGATGATGCCTGGGAGAAGGAAGGCAGATAGGAACCCTCCACAAATCAATGCAGGATAGCCCTGGCAAAGCCTGCCCTGGCAACAACATTCAACTTGTAATGTTTAGTGAAAGTATGAACAGAAGACCAAGTAGCAACCTAAAGGACAGAATTGGTTTCCAAACCCTTGAAATGAGGCAGCTGCCTTTACAGGTGACCATGAAAAGAATTACAAAAAAAATGACCTTAGAAATCCAGAAGGAGACGGTTTGCTTAGAAACAGTCAATCCCAAAGTCCTGGGATAAAAAGTATTAAAAAGCTTCTCAGATTTGTGAAAAACTTTAGATTTATTTAAATGACATCTGAGCTGTCCAATCAAAGCCATGTTGGGAAGACCCTTTTCTTTGGCAGACTGCAGAGAAGGAAAAAGGAAGGAAGATGAGTAGACTGATTAAGGGACAACTCAATGACCACCTTGGGCATAAAAGAAGGGTTAGTACAAAGAGACACCCTATAAATGGATGAATGGCCATGAGAGCCTGAAGGGTCAGACACCTGCTTGGCTGAAGTAAAAACCAAAAGCAGAACAGTCTTCCAAATACAATGTTTCAAGAAAGCTGAAAAAGCAGGCTCAAAAGGAGCCTAAGTCAAATTTTCAAGTACAAAATTGAGGTCCCAAGAAGGCAGAATAGACTTCCTGGGAAGCTTGATATGAAGGACACTATTAAGGAATTGCTTGACCTCGAACCTAGAGGCCAGAGGCAGATTTAATGGCAAACAAGCGGAAATTGTTGACAGGTGGGCATTCACTGAAGAATACACCAACCCAGCATGGAGTAGATCACACAAATGAGAAGGAACCTCCACTGATAGAGGATCCTGATGGGGAGAGAGGCACCAGGCAGAAAATCTTTTCCATTTGTACATGTATGATTTCCTAGTAGTGGGTTTTCTGGCCTCCTGCTGAACCCGAAGCACATCCTCTGAAAAGAGATGCCTAAAAGTGATCAAAACCCTATCACCCAGTGTCATTTGAAGATTGGACAATTGAGGATGATAAAGAGACCGCTTGTGTCCAGTGAAGTAACTTGTGGTTACTGCCCCTGGTCAAGTGAGAAAGAAGGGAAAATCAATGCTGTCTGGGCCAAAAGGGAGTCACCAGCAAGACTTTAGGAGAATCCTGCTTGATCTTGTGCAGAACCCATAGTAGCAGAGAAAGGGGGGGGGGGGTGATACAGAAACATCCGCCTCCAAGGAAAAGAGAGGGTGTCCTCTTTCCAAGCTAGAGGACTTGTGACTCGAACAGAATAGAGGAAGTTGCCTGTTCAGGGGGAGGCAAAAATATCTACCTGAGGAACATCACTCCAATGGACAATGTCCAGGAACACATTTCTGTAAAGCATCCACTTGTGAGCTTGTGTGCACTGGACCTGCTCAAAGACTCTGCCACTAGATTGTGCCCTGAGGAACATAAACTGCCTGAAAAGTCACTTGACACTGGATAGCTAGATCCAGACCTGAAGAGCTATCCTGCAAAGAAAATACGACCTCGTACCTTGATGCTTGTTGACATACCACTTCACTGTGATACTGTCTAAGGACCCAGGATGAAACAGAAAACAAAAGGCTTGCAAAATTATAAACAGAGACCTCATATTCTTTATGTTGATGTAGTCTGACCTCTGATGAGGAGGCCAGAGACCCTGAACCTTTAGGGGGTCACAGGAAGCACCCCATTCCCCATCTGAGGTGTCTGTAAAGAGCTGTTGAGTGGGAATTGGAGCCTGAAAAGTAACCCCTGGGTTGTGAAAAAGTTGATGAATCCACCACTGAAGCTAGAGTCAAGACAGGGAAGAAAAGGTACCAGAAACTCCAGGGGGTGGCAATGTTGAAGCCACACAGATATGAGATACCACTGAAGTTTCCTCATGTGCAGCCTGGCAATAGGGAGGATGAGAATGGTGGAAGCCATGAAGCCGAGAACCCTGATAAATTATCTACCTGTAAAAGATAACACAGGAAGAAGGGACTGGAAAAAGGAAATTAGAGAGAGTGTTTTGGGTGCAGGTAGAGATGCCAACATGTGAAAGTACAGTTGTGTAAAATCTTACCATAGCAGTACATATCCTTTTCTTCACTATTGCAGTACTCATAATGTAAGATATCTCCTTCCAAGGATAGCCCAATATCCAGCCAGTATACTAAAGCCTTATTACTTACCAGCATCCTACATCATATGCATGTTCCCCGCTCAAGGCATAGGGCATAAGGCGAAAGTATGGATGCATACACTCAGAACTGGAAAAGCTCCAAGAGGAATGGAATGTTCCTAGGCTGAAGGAAAAACGTGTGCATCCAACAGGAGAAAAAGGAGAAGAGCCCCTCAGCCAGGACGGTAAGAAAAAATAAGGCTGAAGCAGGGGTGAGGGAGGTTAATAAATACTGCAACAGTGAAGAGAAGGACATCTACTGCTATCGTAAGATTTTATACAATTGTACTATGTTCTTCCATATCACTGTTGTAATTGTCATAACATATAAAAGCTCAAGAGAAGTCTGGGAGGAGGATGGTACAGAATAGTCCTTCAGAAACCCATCCAAGACAGTCCTGGCACAGCCAGCTGTGGACTTGGAGACAACATCAAACTTGCAATGCTTAGCAGAAGTAAGAAAAGAGTACCGAGTCGCATCTTCAAGGATGGAACTGGCATCCAAACCCTTGAAAAAAGTACCAGAGGAGGCAAAAGCCCTGGTAGAATGCACATTTACTGATGTGAAAATGCATTTTCCATGAAAAAAAATAACAAAAAGAAATAGCCTTAGAAATTCAGGAAGAAATTGTTTGCTTAGAAAAAGAAAACCAAAAGACCTGGGATGAAAGGAAACAAAAAGCTGCTCAGATTTGCAAATAACTTTAGTTTTGTCTAAATAATATCTGAGCTGTCTATGCAAATCCAAGGTGTGAAGAAAGTTCTCATGGCAGACTGCAGAAAAAGGAAAAAAGAGGGAAGATGAATACACTGATAAAGGGACAATTCACTGACCACCTTGGGCATACAAAAAGGATTATGATGAACAGACACATTGTCTCTGTGGAAAACTAGGAAAGGAGGAATGGTCATGAAAGCCTGAAGTTCAGAGACTCTCTTGGCTGAACTGACAACCAAAAGAAGAACAGTTTTCCAAGTACTATGTTGTAAGGAAGCTGAAGAAACAGGCTCAAAGAAGCCTGAGTAAATTTTTCAAGAAGAAAACTGAGTTTCCAAGAAAGTAGAATGGGCTTCCTGGGAGGCCTGATATGAAAGCAGCATTTAAGAAACTGCTTGACCTCAAATCTAGAGGCCAAAGAAGGATGTAAGGGCAGACTAGCAAAAACTTCTGACAGGTGAGCTTTAACTAAAAAATACACTAACCCAACACGGAGCAGATGGATGAAGAGAAAACCAGTGGAACATCCACAGATAGGGAATCCTGACTGTGAGACAGGCACCAGAAAGAAAATCTTTTCCATTTGGAAAGAGATAATTTCTTGGTAGTAGGTTTTCTGGCCTCCTGCAATAGCCAAAGCACATCCTCAGAAAAGATCTGCATAAAAGGGATCAAAACCCTATCATTCAAAGCGTCAGCTGAAGACTGGACAAATGAGGATGGATAAAAGGCCCCTTGTCTTGAGCGAGAAGATCCACTCGGTGAGGTAACTTATGGTGAGCGCCTCTGACCAAGTGAGAAAGAAGGGGGAATCAATGGTGTCTGGGCCAAAAAGATGTCACTAGCAATATTTTGGGAGAGTTCTGCCTGATTTTGTGCAAAACTTGTGTAGGGCAGGAAAGTACAGTTGTTTACACTTACCATAAATGTAGATGTTCAAGTGTATTCACTGTTGCAGTCATTACATTTGGGTAATCTGCTGGCAGGTTGCCCTCAGTCGGCCTGAATAACAAAGTCTTGGGTCCTGCGTCGGTTGCCGTCTCCTCTTCCATGACGTCGGGTCATCATGGGTATAAAACATGCAGCCAACACAATTTTAATCAGTTGTTCTTGCCCCAGACGTCAGATGCCCCCCAAATAGGGAGCAAAAAAAAAAAATATATATATATATATATATATATATATATATATATATATATATATACACACATATATATATATATATATATATATATATATACACATATATATATATATATATATATATATATATATATACATATATATATATATATATATATATATATACACATATATATATATATATATATATATATATATATATATATATACACATATATATATATATATATACACATATATATATATATATATATATATATATATATATATATATATATATATATATATATATATATATATATATATATATATATATATATATATATATATATATATGCATGTATTTTAGAACACAAAAACTTTTCCTTCAACTAAAAGCAAATACACCACAAAGGCTTTTGAGCATAGTGAAGGAAAGAAGAGGTATAATAACAGAGAAGAAAGGGGGCTGGCGGGTCGGTAACCCAGACTGCAACACTGAAAACACTTGAACATCTACATTTATGGTAAGTGTACACAACTGTACTACGTTCTTCGTGTTTCACTGTTGCAGTCATTACATTTGGGTAGAATCCCAAAGCTATGGATGGGAAGATGGAATTAAACAGCATTAGGAGCAGCTATAAGGCCGTGCAGGACTGCAGTGGCAAAGCCTGCCATGGATTTAGAAAAGAGAGGTAAATGCTAATGTTTTGTGAATGTATGAACTGAGCTCCAAGTAGCAGCTTCTAGAATGTTTCTGGTAGGAACCCCTCTGAGAAAGGCTGCAGAAGTAGAAGCAGCCCTGGTGGAATGGGATCTGATCCCCTTGGGCACAGGTTTACCATGGTGCGTGTAGCAGAAATGAATACAATGGCTTATTCATTTTGAAATAGTCTGCTTTGATATAGCCTTCCCCTCTGTTCCTGCAGCAAATGCCACCAGTAGTTGCTCAGACTTTCTTAGAGATTTTGTCCTAAGTAAAATCTTAGTTGTCTGTGTACATCCAATGAATGCAGAATTTGCTCCCCCTTGTTCTGCGGATTTGGGAAAAATGTTGGCAGGTGAATGGTCTGGTTAAGAGCCACATTGGATACCACCTTAGGCATAAAAGAAGGATTGGTCCTGAGGGCCACCCTGTCCGGGTAAAAGATAATGAAAGGCTCCACTGCCATGACTGCCTGTAGTTCTGAAATCCTTCTAGTTGAAGTGACTGCTAAAAGAAAGGCTGACTTCCAAGAAAGAAATTTTATGTCCACAATAGCAGCTGGTTCAAAAGGAGATAGGGTGAGTTTTTCCAGCACAAAATTGAGGTCCCATGCAGGAGTCAGTGCTCTCCTGGGAGGTCTTACATTTTTGGCCCCTCTGAGGTACTGCTTTAGCAGGGGATGAGAAAAGATAGGAGGCTCTGTGATGTTATGAGCCGAGATGACAGAGGCATGGATTTTTAAAGAAGAAAAAGGCTCTTGTGAAGCATCTCAGTTAAATATTGCAAAATCTGAGGAATATTGAGCATTGCTGTGTTTATTTCGTGTGCTTGGTTCCAAGCACAGAATCTCTTCCATTTATCAGCATAAGATTTTCTAGTACTAGGCCTTCTAGCCTCCAAAATGACATCCAACACAGGTTTACTGAGAGATGTGATTGGTGAAATTAGTTGATTAGCCATGCTGCAAGATTCAGAGTTTGGAGCTGAGTGTGCAGAATTTGATAGTTCTGCTGAGACAATAGATGAGGTGTTTGAGGCAAGTACCAGGGAGGAAGGTGTGACATATTCCTTAGAAGGGGGTACCAGTGTTGGCGAGGGCAGTCTGGAGCAATCAGAATCATTTTTGTTTTTTCCTGTCTGACTTTTAGTAAAACCTTGGAGAGCAGAGGCAGAGGGGGAAAGGCATAAACTGATAGGTTTTTCCAACTGAAGGATAGAGCATCTACTTTCCAAGCTTTTTTGTGATGAGTTCTTCTGCAGAATTTGTCCAACTGATAGTTTTGGGGAGAGGTAAATAGATCTATGTCTGGGCTCCCCCATTTTCGTGTCAACATGCTGAAGATTTGTGGATCCAGTTTCCATTCATATGGGTCCATAAGATTTCTGCTTAGGTCATCTGCCAAGGCCATGGCTAGTCTGCAAAGGGGGTAGGAGTGGGTACCCCCCTGCTTGTTTATGTACCACCATTTTTATCAGTAGTTGTCCTGGATGAAGGAAGTCCATAAAGGTTGTCAGAGCATTCTGTGCAGCTAGTATCTCTTTCTGGTTGATATGTAGGTGCATTTGATTTGGGCTCCATTCGCCCTGAATGCATCTCCCTGCCAGATGGGCCCCCAAGGATAGTCTGATGCATCTGTAGTCAGGGTTTGCGTGGCAAGGGGTAGAATGAATGACAGTTCCTTGTTTTGGTGACATGCCTCTACCCACCAAAGGAACTCCTGTTGCAGGCAAGGAATGAGAGGAATCATTGTTTCCAGGCTGTGACAATGTTGACTCCATAAGCTTTTTAGGTACCATTGAAGTTTCCTCATATGCAGTCTTCCATAAGGAATTAGTAGAATGCAGGATGCCATGAACCCCAAAGTATGCATAATTTGTCTTGCAGATAGCTGGGTTTTTGTTGCCACTTGTTTGAAGTACGTTGTCAATTGAATTTGTTTGTCTGGCGTGAGGTAAGCCATCTGGGCAGTTGTATTCAAGCTTGCACCCAGGAATGTAATTATTTGAGAGGGTACCAGTTGTGATTTCTTTTCGTTTATGGTGTACCCTAGGCATGTTAGAAGCCTTTTTACAAACTCCAGATGTTGAAGAAGAGTGTCCTCGTCCTCTGCCTGAATTAGCCAATCGTCCAGATATGGATAAATTTGAATGCTTCTTTGTTTGCAAAATGCAATTACTGCTGCCAGGCACTTTGTGAAGACCCTGGGCACAGTAGATAAGCCAAAGGGCAGTGCAGAGAACTGGTAATGCAAATAGCCTGCTTTGAAGCAGAGGTATCTTCTGCAAGATTCCCTGATTGGGATATGCAGGTAAGCCTCAAGTCTAGAGTTACCAACCAAGCATTCTTGCCTAGCATACGCAGCAGCTGTTGCAGAGTAAGCATCTTGAATTTTGGAATGTCCAGGAAAGTATTTAGAATGGATAAGTCCAGAATTGGACGTCATGATTTGTCTTTTCTGGGTACCAGGAAAAGTCTTGAATAAAAACCTTGTCCTTTTTCCTTTTCTGGTACTAGTTGAATATCCCCAATATCCATGAGGGACATGACTTGTTTCTGGGCCTCTACCCACTGATTTTGGGGCAGATCTCGCCATCCATTTGGAATTGGCAACATGTGGAAATGAAATCTGTACCCCTGGAATACTATATTTAAGACCCACTTGTCCTGGGTAATTAGATGCCAATTTTGAGCATGAAGTGTTAGTTTTCCCCCAAAAGGGGCTGCCAAAAGATAAGTGCTTGGAAATGGCAGAGAAAAGTCATTGAGACTGTTTACTGTAGGGTGGTGATTTGCTACCTCCTGATTTGGAGGTGGAGATGCCTCATTGTTTTGTCCTGTAAGATCCTTGTGACTGAAACCTGGAGCCTTTGGAACATCTGGGTTTGAACTGAGCGGCTCTGCTGGACACTGGAAAGGACCAATTCTTAGCAGGCCAGTGCCTACTGAACCTGGGTGACTGCACAAGAAATCTTTCACAGTTTGCATAGATTTAGCTTTGTCTTCCATCTTTTTTTAAAACCTCTTCTGCCTTATTACCAAACAGACCGTCCTGCTGTAAAGGAGCATCCAACAATTTAGCTTTAACATGATCAGGCAGATTTTGCTCCTTGAGCCAAGCATGCCTTCTTATCACAGATGCAGTTACGGCGGCCCTGTAAGAGGTTTCCAAGGAATCAAAACCACATTGCAAAGTATACTTTCCAACTTGTTCAGCTGAATGCAATAAATCCTGTAACTCTTTATTTTCCACACAATCAGAAATCAACATAATTTTCTGTTTCAGTAAGCCCATAACATGCTGTTGATAATTAAGCATATGAAATTGGCAGTTTAAAGCCCTGATTGCCAGGGTTGCAGACGTATAAACCCTTCTTACCCCATCTACCCAGCACCCTGGAGTCTCTATCAGAAGGGGTAGGATTTTTGGCTGTAGAAGCCTCAACACCCTTGGGACCCTGATAAATAGTTTCATGGTCAGCAGCAGGATTTTTGAAAAGAAATTTGTGGGAGTCAGGAACACTGTAATATCTGTCTGGCTTACTAGGAGCCGGAGGCAGGGAATCAGGAGCCATGATGGATTCTGAGTAAACATCATCAACAATGTCTAAAACAGGAGGTATAGCCAAAGGCCTATGCTGAGGAAGAAGAAGAAAATCCCTAAGCCTATTTTTGGATTCTGAAAAGTCCTGACTCTCCCAATGAAAATGTTCCCTTAAGGTAGGCAAAGTCTCTCCAAAAGAAAAATCCTCAGGAGGAGAAGCAGAAGGGATGGATTCCTCTGCATCAGAGTCCTCATAAGGTGGAATAGAAAATTCCTGATCAGAAGAAATGGAAACCTGATCTGAAGATTCATAATCAGTGCCTTGCCTAGGCCTCTTAGCAAGGGGGGGGGGGGACCCCTGATCAAGGTAATTCAATTCTCAGCCATTTTGATAATTTGTTTTTTAGGCATAGGGGCCTGAGCACGTGGCTCATGAGTAGGTTTTTTACACATAGAAGTAGGTTCTGGCCTTGTTTTTGATGATGGCGTTGGTTTAATATACAAATGTTGAGGCCTGCTCAGCGGCTCCGAACCCATCCAACGGAGAGACATCCTTGGGTTCAACACTTGAAGAATCTCACGGCATTCTGGACTCTGAATGGGTCTCGGTGGAGGCCTGCGATTCAAAAGTAGTGGGCATCAGGGGCTGCGAAAGCACCTCACTGAGTATTGGCACACCGGCGACTGGCTTAGGAGAAGCTTCATCATTGGTTTTGGACCTCGACGGTCTGTCTCTGTCTTTTTCATTGCATTTTTTGTGAATTCCGGTAGTCGGATTGCTACCCAATGACATTTCAGGATAGTTAAATCTTGAACTAAAGTATTTAGAAGCAAAAATATACAGACGCTTAATAGTGTGTTGTTTAAATTTATCTCAAAACCGACAGCAAGGCATGTTGTGATCAGGGCCTAGGCAAGGAATACAGTACAAGTGAAAATTCTTATGAGATATTTGCTTCCCACAAGTAATACAATTATTAACTTTTACTGACATCTGTAAGGAGCAAGAAAAAAAGTTTCCTCAATGGGGTACTTAGCTTTAGTTCGAAGACTTTGGTTCTGAAACTCGAAAACAAAAATTTCAGGAGGCGGCCAACCAGCACTTGCAAACTGCTTCTGCTTCGGGCACCGCGTGGCAAGAAAGACTGATTAAAATGGGGTTGGCTGCATGTTTTATACCCCTGATGACCTGACGTTATGGAAGAGGAGACAGCAACTGATTCAGGACCTAAGACTTTGTTATTCATGCCGACTGAGGGCAACCTGCCAGAAGATTACTCAAATGTAATGACTGCAACAGTGAAACACGAAGATCATGGGGAGGGAAGGCATACAGAAACATCCCCTTCCAAGGAAAAGAAAGGGCATCCCACCTTCCAAGCCAGAGGACTCTGTTCAGAGATCTGGGATGAAAGAGAGAATGAAATGCCTGAACAGCTAGAAGCAGAGCCATCATCCCCTTTATACTGATGTGGTCTGGCCTCTGATGAAGAGGCCAGAGACCCTGAACCTTGACAGAGCCAAAGGAGGCCCCTCATCCCCTGTATGAGGTGTCTATGAAGAGCACTTGAGTCAGGATTGGAGCTTGGAAAGGAACCTCAATGTTGAGAGAAAGTTGGTGAATCCAGCACTTTAGCTCCAGCTTGAGACAGGGAAGGAAGGATACTGGGAAGTCCATGGGTGGCAATGTTGAAGCCACAATAACCTGAGGAACCACTGAAGCTTTCTCATGTGCAGCTTAGCCAGGAGGAGCATGGGAATGGTGGAAGCCATGAACCTGAGAACCCTGGGAAATTCCCTGACTGTAACTGAAGTCAGAGGAAGGAGACTGGAAAAAAGCAGTGAGAGACAGGTCCATTGGAGCAGGCATATAAGGCACCACAGGGATGGACTGAAACTTGCAATCAAAGAAAATATGACCCTGAGAAGGCGTCAGAGCTGATTTTGTAAGTTTATGGAAAAACCCAGACTCTGCAGCAGGGAAATGGTAAACTTGAGATCCTGAAGTGCGTCAAGGGAAGATGCCTTGAATGAGCAGGTAAGTCCAGACAGGGAAAGATCTGAGCTCCCCTCAACATGCAAAAGGTCATGACAGGAGACGGGCATTTAGTGAATACCCTTAGGGCAGTAGAGGGGCTAAACAGCAGAAAAGGCAACTGAAAATGCAAGAAGAAGAAAGAAACAGAGAAACGTAAACATTTCCTGAAAAGGAGAAGGATGGAGACATTAAGGTAGGCATCCTTGAGGTCTAGACAGACCAGAAAGGACTGTGGTAGAAGAAGGGCAAATAAAGTTCAAAGGGACAACATTCAAAAGGAAGAAATCTTGAGAAAGGTATTGAGCTGGGAAAGATCCAGAACTGGTTACCAAGTGCCCTCTTTCCTTGGGAACCAAAAGCATTCTTGAATAAAAACTTCTCCCTACCTGAGCAGAAGGCACAGCTTGAATAGTGCTCTGATCCAAAAAAGAATTGAGCACTTCTTCGAAATAGGAAGTTGTTCCCAAGAAGGTTGAAGAAAGGATTTCCAAACCATGAAATATCCCTGGCAAATAATAGACAGAACCCAAGTGCCTGTTATGATCTTTAACCAATTTAGAAGAGACAGGGAAAGATAGAGGGATAAGAGAACCTGGCTGAGGGAAAGGGGAAACACATTGTTAAACAAAACCCATCTTATCCTGAAAAGCATGTTTCTGGGAGGAAGGGGTCTGCACAGACTTAGCAGGAGGCACACGTCTAAAACCTTTTTTCTCTTAGGCAAAGGGCAAGACTGCCTACGAACAAAAAAAGATTTGGAGGGGGTAATTCCTCAGAAACTTGGGAATAGGAAAAACTCCTGCAAGGCTATACTCTTATCCTGGAGAGACTTGAAAAGCTCAGACGTAGGAGCACCAAAAAGACATTTTATGATCCAAAGGAGCATCCAAATGTTTGGCCTTTATGTCATCAGACAAAGCCAAGAGTAAAGCCTCATAACTGAATCAAAGGCAGCAGCCCCAGAGGAGGCATCAGCTGCATCACAGCTGCATTTAACAGAATGGGGAGTGATTTGAGAGTTAGAGCTCAGCAGAAAAGGACAGAAGCCTTCCCCTCAGAGTCAGGAAGGTCAGAAACCACTTTGGAAATCTGAGAAAGGAGGGCCAAAAAATACCGTGCCATATGAGTCTGGTAGTTCATGGCCAGAAATGATAAAGTAGCAGCAGTAAAAACGTTTTTGCCCAGCTTTGCTATAGGCCTACTATCCTTACCTGAAGGGAGCAACTTGGTATAGGCAACAGCATGGAGGAGTTCGTCAGAAAAGACAGACACTACAAAAGGGTCAGCAGAAGGGCATTTATAAAGAAATTTACAATTGTCAGGCACTTTGTAAAATCTATCAGTTTTTTCAGGTGCATGGGGACTGAAACTGCTGTAAACATCTAGTGTGTGTGTGTGCGTCTTTTGGCTTTCCCCGGTTAGGGGTCGCCACAGCGGAACTCCGGTCCGCTAATGATTGACAGTAGATTTTTACGTACAGGCTTGCTGGGCCTAACGCACAACCTTCAATGAAGGAACACCCATTCAAGCATGTCACTACACAGAAGACGCGCTAACTGAGAATCAAACGGGCAACGTCTAACTGTGAGGCGACAACGCTACCACAGCACCACCACCGCTGTAAACATCTAGTAAGGCATCCAAAACAGGGGGGACAGAAGATGGCCAAGAATACTCCATCTGGAGAAGTTCATAATAACTTTTCTGAATGCCTGAGAACAATCCCACTTAAACTCCATCATGCTGGCTATAGCATCCCCAAAGAAGAGTTCTTCTAAAGGGGAATCTGGACTAACAGAATCCTCTTCCTCTGAACCGCAGTCCAGCGTGGAAAGAATTACAGAAGAATAAGCCAGTGACTCTTCCCCAGAATCTGGATCTTCATCCAAAGAATCCAGTTTCTCGGGTCTTTTAAGAGGAGTGGAAGACCAGACAGGTGCAGGCGCAGACACCCTTTGAGGAGGCTTGAAAGCCATTAAAGCATTGAATAACCCCCTGAGTAAAATTCTGCCACTCACATTGGGGATCAGGAATCTTCTCTCCAACTAAGATCTGTGGAATCCCTCTTGGTCCCTCACAAATAATTTGCCAAGGTTCCCCTCAATGACAGGAGCAGACATTTGTAAAGTCTCTGAGGATGTATGAGAATTCAGATCCATGCCGACCTCCAATGGGCACATGGTAGAGGAATCTGAGGCAACTACCTGACAATCTTATGGGCTGTCATTAGCCCCAAGACAGACACCTGGGGGAGGCTGGACAGCAGCCATATCAGCCCTAAGTTATAGCCTTTTTCTTGGCAGAAGGCTGACTCTTGGAATGGGAAGATTCTGCCTTACCCCCTTGAACCAACAGTTTAAGACATGGGTTTTCAAGGTAAATAGAAGAGAGACGACTATACAGGGTCTTAGAGATAAAGGCCTTGCAGACAGAACACTGCGTTTGGTTGTGGGAAGCACCCAAATAAAAAAGACATCGGTCATGACAGCCTTTGTAGGGAATTTGCCTCCCACTGGCTCTTTCCCTTTCTGGAGGGCATTTAAACAGCAGCACTAAATAAAAAAGGAAGACAAGAAGAAACCACAACAGGGCATGTATCTGAAATGTAGCTTGGTACCCAGCACAGTTTCACCTTTATGCCCTAAGCCTTTGGTATATTAGGCTATCCTTGGCAGGAGATTCTTTACACTATGAATACTACAACAGTAAAAGGACATCTGTATGAAGCCTGCAGCCAAGAAAAATATGATCCTGGTAAGGCATCAGAACTGATTTTTGGAAGTTTATGGCGGATCACAGACTCTGTAACAGGGAAGTAGCAAACTTGGGGTCTTGAAGCAAAATGCTGGAGGAAGGAGCTTGAATAAGCAGATCGTATAGATAGGAAAAATCTGAATTCCATGAAACCTTGAAAAAGCAACAACAGCAGTGAGACATTTGGTGAATACCCCTGGGGCAGTAAAGACTCCATACTGCAAAGCAGAGAACTGAAAATGCAAGGAATACACAGAGAATTGCAAACATTTCCTGACCCTCTTCATGGGGATGGATGGGGATGTGAAGGTATGAATCCTTGAAATCTAGAAATAACATAAAGGCCTGGAAAAGAAGAAGAAGAAATAATGTCTGCATAGATAACATCTGAAAGAAAGGAATCTTGAGAAAAGTGTTCAGCAGGGAAAGATCCAGAATTGGTCTCCATGTGCACTCTTGTCATGGTACCAGAAACATCCTGGAATAAAAACCCTTTCCTACCTGGGGGAAGACATGGCTTGAATGGTGCCCTAAGCCAAAAAAGAATGAAGACCCTCTGAGAAATGAGAGTGCTGTTATTGTGGATGTTGAGGAATACTGACAAGGGAGGAAAGGACTTCCAAACCATGAAATATTCCAGACTAACAAAACAAAAGAATGCAAAGTGATTTGAAGCCAGTTTGGGAGAGACAGGGAAAGACAGAGTGATAAGGAAACCTGGCCAAGGGGAGAAGGAAGCAAACTGTCAAACAAAACCAGGCTTGTCCTGGAAAGAAGGTTTCTGGGCAGCCAGAGTCTGAGTAGGCTTAGCAGGAGGCACACACCTAGAACCCTTCTTGCCCATGGGAGGACGGCAAGATTGCCAATGAACAAAGGCAGATTTGGAGGGATAATTCCTCTGAAATACAGGAATAGGGAAAGCAAAAATATGTCTCAGTTCCTGTAATATTTTGTCATTGTCTTGAAGAAACTTGAAAAGGCCAACAGCAGCAGATCTAAAAAGGCTTTTATTATCCAAAGGATAATAGCTTGAAGACGAAGCCAAGAATAATAACTGAACCAATGGCAGCAACCCTTAAAGAGGAATCAGCTGCATCATTGCTGCATTTGACTGAAGGTAGCACAGCATACCATGGAAAGGGCAAAGCCTTCCCCTCAGAGTCAGGAAGGTCAGAAACCACCCTGGAAATCTGAGAAAGAAAGTACAGTTTTGTACCCACCATAAATGTAGATGTTTGAGTGTCTTCACTGCTGCAGTCATTACACTTGGGTTATCCTGCCATCAGGCGGCCCTCAGTCGGCCCAAGTTCCAAAGTCTTGGCCCGGCATCGGCTGCTGTTGCCTCTTCCCTGACGTCAGTGCGCCAGGGGTATATAAGAAGCAGCCGACACCATTTTCCTCAGTTTTTCTTGCCCCAGATGTCAGGTGCCCCCAAAAAATGGTAGGCAATACATATTGTTAATAAAACATGTAAAAAAGGAAAAATAAAACCTTCATTAACCAGCAAATACACCACATAGGTAGTATAAGTTAGTCACAGATAAGAAAGAGAGGCTGACGGGTGGGTAACCTGGACTGCAGCAGTAAAGACACTCGAACATCTACATTTATGGTAGGTACAAAACTGTACTATGTTCATCATTTGTTCATCATGTTTCACTGCTGCAGTCATTACACTTGGGTAGAATCCCAAAGCTGAGTTTGGGTGGCTGGCTCTGTAGAGGATTTGGTGTGGCTATGAGGCCCTGCAGCACTGCAGTGGCAAAGCCAGCTCTGGATCGAGAATAAAGAGGCAAATGGTAATGCCTGATGCCTGGTAAAGGTGTGCACTGAACTCCAAGATGCAGCTTCCAAGATATCTTTGGTAGGTACTCCTCTAAGGAAGGCAGTAGAAGTGGCAGTTGCCCTAGTGGAATGTGGTCTAATATTACTAGGTACAGTTTTCCCATATTGTGTGTAGCAGACCCGGATACAGTGTCCTATCCACTTTGAAATGGTCTGCTTTGAAATTGCCTTTCCCTGTGATCCTGCAGCATACGATACAAACAGTTGTTCAGATTTTCTGAAAGCTTTTGTTTTGTCCAAGTAGAAGCGCAATTGCCTGTGTATGTCCAAAGAATGTAGAAGTCTCTCCCCTTTATTTTGGGGATTTGGATAAAATGTTGGCAAGTGAATAGATTGGTTAAGAGCCACACTGGAAACCACCTTAGGCATAAAGGAAGGGTTTGTTCTTAAAGAAACCCTGTCGTGGTGGAAAATGATAAAAGGCTCCACTGCCATTAGTGTCTGCAGTTCTGAGACTCCTCGTGCTGATGTTATTGCCAGAAGCAGAGCAGTTTTCCATGATATATATTTTACCTCTGCTGAATTGGCTGGTTCAAAAGGAGGCAAAGTGAGTTTTTCCAAAACTAAATTGCGGTCCCAAGTTGGTGTTGGTGCTCTCTGGGGCGGTATTATGTTTTTAGCCCCTCTGAGGTACTGCTTTAGCAAAGGATGAGAAAAAATAGGAGGATCTGTGTTGTAATGAGCCGAGATGGCAGAAGCGTGAATCTTAATGGATGAGAAGGATAGTCCTTTGTCCAGCATCTCAGTCAAGTATTGTAGTATCTGAGGAATGTTAGGGACCAGAGGATCAAGGTTTTGAGCCTGGTTCTAGGCACAGAATCTCTTCCACTTTTCTGAGTAAGATTTCCTGGTGCTAGGCCTCTGGCCTCCAAAATGACATCCATAACAGCTTTAGAGAGAGAAGTTGTCTGTTTGGCTAATGAATCTGCCATGCAGCCAGGTTTAAGGTTTTGAGCTGACTGTGCAGTATCTGATTGTTTTGCTGAGTCAGAAGGTGTGGAATTTAAGGCAAAATCCAAGGTGGGTCTTGAGCTAAGTTCTTTAAGAGTGGGTAGCAATGCTGGCGTGGCCAGTCTGGTGCAATCAGAATCATCTGTGGTATGTCTAGTCTGGCTTTTAGGAGTACCTTTGAAAGGAGAGGCAGTGGTGGGAAGGCATAAACGTTTAGGCTTTTCCAGCTGAACGAAAGAGCATCCACTTTCCATGCTTGTGTGTGATAAGTCCTTGTGCAGAATTTTTGTAGTTGGCAATTCAGTGGGGAGGCAAACAGATCAGCCCAATTTTTGCATTATCATGCTGAAAACTTGTGGATTTAATTTCCACTCGTGAGAATCCATGATGTTTCTGCTTAGGTCGTCTGCCAGAGTATTTATCTTTCCTGGCAGGAATTGTGCTTGCAGATGAACTTGATAAGTTATAGCCGTGTTCCACAAGGTCATGGCTTGCCTGCATAGGGGGTAAGAATGAGTGCCTCCTTGCTTATGTATCACATCACTGTGGTGTTGTCTGTCCTTAATAATAATTGTCCTGGATGCAGAAGGTCCTTGAAAGCTGTTAGGGCATTTTGTACAGCCAACATCTCTTTTTGATTGATGTGAAGAGGCATTTGTTCTGTGGTCCATTTGCCCTGAACACATTTTCCTGCCATGTGTGCTCCCCAGGCGTAATCAGAGACATCTGTTGTTATAGTCTGCCTGGCTGTGGGAAGAGTGAAAGGCCAACCCTTGTTGAGGTGACATGCCTGTGCCCACCATCGAAACTTCTGTTGTAGGCAGGGAATTAGAGGTATTACTGTCTCTAAGCTGTGAGAATGTTGAGACCAAACACTTTTCAGGTACCATTGTAATTTCCTCATATGCAGTCTTGCATATGGAATTAGTAGAATGCAGGATGCCATGAATCCCAAGGCCTGCAGAATCTTTCTTGCAGGGAGTTGGGATATTGTTGCCATCAATTGAAAATACTAAGTCAGTTGTCCTTGTTTGTCTGGCATGAGATAAGCCATCTGGGCCGTTGTATTTAAGCTGGCACCCAGGAATATTATCTCTTGTGAGGGCACTAGTTTTGATTTCTTTTCGTTTACTGTGTACCCTAGGCAACTTAACAATCTTTTTACGAACGCCAGATGTTGTAGAAGAATGTCCTTGCTCTCTGCTTGAATCAGGCAGTCGTCCAGATATGGATATATTTGAATTCCTTTTTGTCTGCAAAATGCAATTACTGGTGCCAGGCACCTGGTAAAGACCCTGGGCGCAATAGATAAGCCAAAGGGCAGTGCAGAGAATTGTTAGTGCATTGAACCAGCTATGAATCTGAAGTATCGTCTGCAATTTTGTCTGATAGGGTCATGCAGGTATGCCTCTTTGAGGTCCAAAGTAACAAGCCAAGCTTTCTTGCCCAACATGGGAAGGAGCTGTTGTAGTGTCAGCATTTTGAATTTCAGAACACCCAGGTAAATATTTAGAGTGGAAAGGTCTAGAATGGGTCTCCAGGCTTTGTCCTTTCTGGGTACCAGGAAGTCTTGAGTAAAATCATTGTCCTTTTCCTGCTGTGGTACTTTTTGGATAGCTCTCATGTCCATGAGAGCTGTAATTTGTTTTTGTGCCTCTGCCCATTGATTTTGTGGCAGGTCTGGCATTCCTTTTAGCCTTGGTAAAGTGTGAAAGTGGAACCTGTAACCTTGAGACGCAATATTCAGTACTCATTTGTCTTGGGTGATTGCTTGCCAGTTTTGAGAAAAAAGTGCTAGTTTCCCCCCTAAGGGAGCTGCCAAAAGGTAAGGGTTTGGCATTGGAAGGGGGAAGTTATTAGGACTGTTTCCTGTAAGGTTGTGACTTATCCTCACCTTGTTTTGGGTTTGAAGCACCCCACTGTCGTGGTCTGTAAGAACCTTGTGACTAGGATCTGCCTCTTGGGCATCTGTATCTGCCTCTTTGTGGCCTGTCTGACACTGGAAAGGACCGATTCTTAGTAGGCCAATTTCTGCTAAATCGTGGTGGCTGTACCTGTAAAAAATCCTTTACTGTTTGCATAGATTTTGCCTTATCCTCCATTTTCTTTAATACCTCTTCTGCCTTAATACCAAATAAATTATCTTGCTGCAAAGGAGCATCCAATAATTTTGCCTTGACATGATCTGATAAACTTTGTTCTTTTAACCAAGCATGCCTTTGAATCACAGATCCTGTAACTGCTGCTCTACAAGAAGCTTCTAATGAATCAAAACCACATTGCAAAGTATGCTTTCCCACTTGTTCGGCTGCATGCAATAAATCCTGCATTTCCTTAAAGTGAGGTTGTTCTGCATTTATAATCATTTTCTGTTTTAATTGAGACAGTAAGTATTGTTGATACTTAAGCATGTGAAACTGGCAATTCAGAGCTCTCACTGCTAAAGTTGCAGAGGTGTAAACTTTCTTTCCCCATCTGTCTAATGCTCTAGAGTCCCAATCCGAGGGAACTGGATTCTTAGCTGTGGAAGCCTTAACCCCTTTGGGACCCTGGGAAATAATTTCTGGGTCTGCAACAGGGTTTTTATAAAGAAATTTGTGAGAATCAGGGACTCTGTAGAATCTGTTGGACTTGACTGGAGCTGGGGGTAAAGAATCAGGGTTTAAACTAGATTCAGAGAACACATCATCCACAATGTCCAACACTGGCAGAATAGCAAGGGGCCTGTGCTGAGGCAGCAAAAGAAAGTCTCTGAGCCTTTTCTTGGATTCTGAGTAATCCTGGCCCTCCCAATGGAAATGCTCCCTCATGGTATGTAATGTTTCCCCAAAAGAGTAATCCTCAGGAGGAGAGGCTGAAGGAATGGATTCTTCAGCATCAGAATCCTCATAGGGGGTAAAGAATATCCCTGATCTGAAGAGGAATCAGAATATATAGAAACCTGGTCAGAGGAATCATAGTCTGTATCCTGCCTAGGCCTTTTATCAGGAGGGGGATGGGAACCCCTGATCAGAGTAATCAAGTCTTTGGCGATCTTGGGCATCTGTTTTTTAAGCATGGAGGCCTGTCCAGGTGAATGCTGTACTTGCTTCTTTGTCTTTAGTGTAGGCTTGGTCAGGCTGTAGTTGTAATGGTAAGTTGAGTAGGCCTGAAAACACCCTCAGAAGCCGATGCCTGCTCAGCGGCTCTGGATCCATCTGAGGGGTTAATCTCCGCTGGCCCAACACCTTGAGGCTCCAGAGGCCTAGGCACCTCCACGTGGGAGTCGGACGCGGCCTGTGGTTCTGAGGTTGCGGGTGTCAGGGGCTGCGAAAGCACCTCACTGAAAACTGGCGAGTGGCCTGGAAGAGGCTTCGTCGTCAGTTTTGGGCCTCGGATGCCTTTCCTTATCTTTACCTTTGCGCTTTTTATGCATTCTGGTCGTCGGTTGTTCCAATGGCATTGTATAATTAAACCTTCGCCCAAAGTAATGGCAAGCAAAATCAAACCGACGTTTAATAGTGCGTTTGTTAACTCTAGCACAAAACCGACAACTAGTGACGTCGTGATCTGGGCCTAGGCATGGAATACAGTAAGAATGAAAATCCTTATGAGGTATTTGCTTCCCACAAGAAATACAATTATTAACTTTTTTCTGACATCGGTCTGAGGCAAGAAAAAATTTCCCCAACGGGGTACTTAGCTTTATTGAAGACTTTGGTTCTGAAATCGAATCTGAAATCTCAGGAGTTGGCCGACCAGCACTTGCGGACTGCTTTTGCTTCGGGCACCGCGCAGCAATAAAGACTGAGGAAAATGGCGTCTGCTGCTTCTTATATACCCCTGGCGCACTGACGTCAGGGAAGAGGCAACAGCAACCGACGCCAGACCAAGACTTTGGAACTCGGGTCGCCTGACTGCAGGATAACCCAAGTGTAATGACTGCAGCAGTGAAACACGATGAATATCAGCCAAAACACACCTTGTCATACAAGTCTGGTAGCTTATGGCCCTAAAGGACAAAGTGGCAGCAGTGTAAACCTTCTCACCCAGCCTTTCCATTGTCCTACTGTCCTTATCTGAAGACAACAACTTGGTGGAGGGCAAAAACTTGAATGGCTTGTCAGATGAGACTGACACTGTAGAAGGGTTGGCAGAAGGACATTTATAAAGAAACTTACACTCCTCAGTCACTTTATAGAACCTGTCTGTCTTCTTACGTGCAAAAGGCTGAGAGTCAGGGGCTACAGAAGCTGCCAAGAGGTATCCAGAAAGGCAGCCAGAACAGTGGGAACAGCAGATAATACCTTTTTTGAATATCAAAGACTTGAGAACAGTCCCACTTAACGTAATGTATCATATGGGCAACAGAATCCCCCAAAATAATCCTCCTCTTCTGAACCAAAATTCAAGGGGGGAAGAGATTTGGGAAGAGTAAGCTAAGCATTCTTCCCATAAGCCTAGATCCACATCCGAGGAATCCAATTCCCTAGACCTCTTCAGTGCAGTGGAACACCAGGGAAAAGCAGGAACAGACATTTGTTGAGGTGGCTTCAAGGCCATCAAAGCATTAAATAAATCCTGAGTGAAATCTTGCCATTCTCTTTGGGGATCATTCACAACAGGGGAAATGTGCTTTGTTTTCTGTTTCTTTTTCTGTGGGACATCGACACAAAACAACCTCAGTTGGTCAGACCCCCAAAGTGACTCTACAATGGTAGTAGGAATCTCCTTCCTTACTAAGATCTGAGGAATCTCCCTTGGTCCTTCAGATGTACTCAGCCAAGGTTCCTCCTCAACATCAGGCACAGACATTTAAAAAGCCTCTGAGGACATGTGAAAAGCTGGATCCATGGCAGCTACTGACTGGGTCATGGCAGAGGAATCTGAGGCAACCACCAGACAGTCTTCTGGGCTTTCACCAGCCTCGAAAGAGATGTTTAGGGGAAGCTGGACAGCAGCTGAATCAGACCTAACAACTTTTTTGGCCTTCTTCTTGGCAGACAGCCCTCGGGACAGGAGGATTCTGCCATAGCACCCTGAACAAAATTAAGACATTGGTTCTCCAGGTATATGGACAAGGAGAAGCAGCAACAATGGAATACCTTAGGTACAAATGCCTCGTAGACAGGACACTGTGTATGGTTGTGAGAAGCACCCAAAAAAAAAAAAAAGAGAGACACTGATCATGATAGTCTTTATGGGGAGTCTGCCTCTCACACTGACAGTTTCCCTTTCTGGATGACATGAACAACAAAATTAGAAGAAAGAGAAGAAGGCCCAATGGGACACTTGTCTGAATAAAATGACTTGGTAGCCAGCACAGTAGAAGGGTGTTCAGACTTGTGGCAAAGAGGTTCTGAGTATCTGCATCCATATGTCACCTATATGCCCTACGTCATGTGCAGGAAGCACACGTGTCAAACGGTGCCTATAAGGGCTGAAGGCTTTGGTACACTGGCCGGATGTTGGGCTATCTCTGGCAGAAGAACCCTTAGGTGAAGAATAATGTAACTGATATGGAAGGATATCTCCCTCTATGACCCAAAAATGCCACAACACCTAGCCTATTAAACCCAATATCATTTTCCTAAGTGATTTAAACTATTCAACTACAGACCAGGAAACCTGCACCACCATTAGTGCACAAGCATAGAGATTCCTGGAATTTGTCAACAGAAATATTTTGAAACATTAGACAGCGTTCCCACTAGGAAAACAACATCTTTCATCTTGTATTTACTGATACAGGGGCATCTTGCACCATCCCTTGCGTTATGTTCATCAATTAAGGTCTGACCATGAAGCAGTTTTCCTCAAAATAAACTGCACCAAGGACCCTTTCCTCCCAAAGTACCTTTAGAAATTTCTCTTAAGACATATACCTGCTCTTAAGTGAAACACTGGCAAGCTACAAATCCCCACCAAACCCTTTAACTCCTATGAATACATGGAAACATAAACAACCACACCATACCAGCATGTAAACAGCTGCACAGATTCAGCTGTACCCGTTAGGAACAAGTGCAGGGCAAACCTCAGGAAAAAAAAACACATGGTGAAACCATAATATCAACAAGCTTTACAATAAAAGGATGAGAATTTTGACCAAAAGGTAAGAAGACTGTTAGAGCCTCCTCACTGAAATACACAAACTCAGGAACTTAATAAAATCCATCAAAGTAAAGTTTGGGGTTAAAATAGCTACCCGAGTCAAAGACAATCACAAGTCCTTTTTAGTTATATCCATAATCTCAGAAGCACAGTCCAGCAATGAACTGACCTGATTGTGAACAATGTTATCTACACTGAGGCTGAAGATGTAACAAACCTACTGGCCGATAAAATCAGCTCTAACTTTTCCCCCTCTTCCCTCTGTCTGTCCCACAAGATATACCTGAAACTGGCTCACCTTCAGCTATCACACAAAACAAAATCTTAAATTTGCTATCAAAAGCTAAAATATTGTGCAACAGTGAGTCCTGACAATATCCCTGGATACTTCTTAGACTGCATAAAGCACAATTTAGCCACCCCCCTCCAAACAACACTACTCAGTGTCAGTCTCCATACAGGTTTTGTACCAAACAAATGGAGAACAGCTACAGTCATTCTCCTGCAGAAGGGAGGTTCTTCAATAGACCCAGGCAATCGCAGACTTGTAATTCTGACCAGTCTCGTATGCAAAGTCATAGAAAGACTTATGGAACTAATCAATAAAGGGGAAGTCAAGTTTACTCGTCCAGGTGAACTTTTTTGAAAATAAAATCAAAGCAATGGATTAAGGTAATATCACCCAGGCATATCAAGAAAGCTAGATAAACTGAGATTGCCAACTGGCTCACAGATAGGATGTAGCAGATCAAAGATGGGGAAGCCCCCCCCTACAAAGAAACCAGTCATAAGTGGACTCCCCAACGGTTCAGTGCTGGGACATATCTTATTTGGCATCTACGTTTCTGAAGTAAAAGGCATACTAGAGGGCTCTGACTGACTATGTTTGCAAATGACTGCAAGCTAAAAGCAATCACTGAATTCCCTATTTCTTAGTCACCCTGCAGGAAGGTTTGTCCCAAATAACTGGTTCAAATATCATGGACTGAAACAAAATGTCAAAAAATGCATTACTGTATCTTGTGGGAATTCATCTACCCTGGGGCAACAACCACATTGGCAATATGTCCCTAAGAGTTAACCCAGTTGTTCGGGATTTGGGAACTTAATATGGACAGTGACCTAATTTTCCATCAGTATGTGTCCATCCTTGTAAGAAAGTCCTTCTATTTTGCGCAGCTTATAAACAAAGTGAGTGTGTCTAGATCTAGGGATGCCACTGCTGCCCTTTATTCAACCCACATTAGGGCAATCACTGAGTATAATGTCCCTTTGTCATGTACCTGGACAGACACACGCAATAACTGAACAGCCACAGAGAAGAGATATTACTGAAAGGATAAAGGGCCTAACAATATCTCCTTCATGGACCAACTCAAAGCCCTGTCACTATAGTACCCTACAGTCTGATGAGATGTGATCTGTGTCTGGCAATACAAGGCAATTCCCAACCCAGTACTGATGGACCTACTGCACATCATCTAGTCAAAAAGTATCAGAAATACTCAGTCTAGGGATTTAAAACCTCTTCTGCAACATCAACAGAACAGTTTGAAGGGACAGGTATATCTCACAGAGGACAACACTGCAATGGAATAGGACTCACTGTCCATATTCAACAGCAACATGGATTTACAGATGGGTAACTGAAAATTTATCCCGGATCTGCCCTCCTGTACTACTAATGGACAGAGGAAGCTCCGAAATGCTTTTATCCCATCCATGGTTCTCCTCAAATTATCAATGTTATGATCCCAGTTATTCTCACTAGGGCGAATAAAAAAGAAGCTATGTCTTACCATAACGTTCCATCTGTCTTGTCAATCTTCACTAATCCTTGACTGTAGGCTCAGTTCTGAGCCTCAGAATCGACTTGGTCATTTATTTCAGTTTGCGCCTTCCAAACTCTTGAGCTAGGCTTTACCTATAATGCTCCTCTCAAAATTACCTCAGATCGAGTTTGCCCAAAAAGAGTATCAGACAGATAGCAAACAAAGTACAGTTGTGTACCTACAATAAATGTAGATGTTTGAGTGTATTCACTGTTGCAGTCATTACTCTTGGGTTATCCTGCCGGCAGGCTACCCACAGTTGGCCTGAATTCCAAAGTCCTGGTCCGGCGTCGGTTGCTGTCGCCTCTCCCCTGACGTCTGTGCGCCAGGGGTATACAAGATGCAGCCGACGCCATTTTCTTCAGTTTTTCTTGCCCCAGATGTCAGGTGCCCCCAAGAAGGTAGACAATACATATTGCTTACAAAAATATACAGTAAAATAAAAACAATACCTTCATCTACAAGCAAATACACCACATAGGTTGTATAGGATAGAGAAGTATAGATAAGTCCCAGCAAAGAAAGTGGGATGGAGGGTGGGTAACCTGGACTGCAACAGTGAACACACTCGAACATCTACATTTATGGTAGGTACACAACTGTACTATGTTCATCATGTTTCACTGTTGCAGTCATTACACTTGGGTTGAATCCCAAAGCTGAGGTAGGGCGGCTGGGTCTATATAGGATTAGGAGTGGCTATGAGGCTCTGCAGAACTGCAGTGGCAAAGCCTGCTCTGGATTTAGAGTAAAGAGGTAAGTGATAATGCTTGGTAAAAGTGTGCACTGAACTCCAAGTTGCAGCCTCCAAAATTTCCTTGGTTGGTACTCCTCTGAGAAAGGCTGCTGAAGTGGCTGCTGCCCTGGCCTAATATTCTTAGGCACTGACTTGCCATGCTGTGCATAACAGAAACGAATACAGTGTCTTATCCATTTTGAAATAGTCTGCTTTGAGATAGCCTTTCCTTGTAATCCTGCAGCATATGCTACAAACAGTTGCTCAGTTTTTCTGAAAGCTTTTGTTTTGTCCAAGTAGAAGCATAGCTGCCTGTGTATGTCCAAAGAGTGCATAAGTCTCTCCCCTTTATTCTGGGGATTTGGATAAAATGTTGGCAAATGAATGGTTTGGTTAACAGCCACACTGAATACTACCTTTGGCATAAATGTTGGGTTTGTCCTTAGAGAAACCTTGTCCGGATGAAAAATGATAAAAGGTTCCACTGCCATTAATGCCTGTAACTCTGAGTCTCTTCTTGCTGAAGTTATTGCTAGGAGCAGAGCAGTTTTCCATGATAAGAATTTTATGTTAGCTGTATTGGCTGGCTCAAAGGGAGGTAGTGTGAGCTGTTCTAAGACAAAGTTGAGGTCCCATGTAGGTATCGGTGCTCTCCTTGGGGGTCTTATGTTTTTTGCCCCTCTGATGTACTGTCTTAGCAGTGGATGAGAGAAAATAGGAGGTTCCGTATTGTAATGAGCTGAAATGGCAGAGGCATGTATCTTAATTGATGAGAAGGATAGGCCTTTGTCCAGCATCTCAGTAACGTATTGTAAAATCTGAGGAATATTTGGAACAAGTGGTTCAAGTCCTTGTGCCTGGTTCCAAGCAAATAATCTCTTCCATTTTTCTGCATAAGATTTCCTGGTGCTGGGCCTCCTGGCTTCCAAAATGACATCCATAACAGCTTTAGAGAGAGGTGTGTTCTGAGTGGCTATATTATCCGCCATGCAGCCAGATTTAAGGTTCTGAGTTGGCTGTGCAGGATCTGATTGTTTTGTCGAGTCAGAAGATGAGGAATTAGAGGTAAAGTCCAGGCTGGGCCTTGTGACAAGCTCTTTAGGACTGGGTACCAGTGCTGGCGTGGCCAGTCTGGGGCAATCAAAATAATTTTTGGCTTCTCTTGTCTGACTTCTAGGAGCACTTTGGGAAGGAGAGGCAGTGGTGGAAAGGCATAAACTGTTAGGGTTTTCCAGCTGAAAGATAGAGCATCCACTTTCCATGCTTGTGAGTGATAAGTCCTTGTGCAGAATCTCTGTAGTTGGCAGTTGTAAGGGGAGGCAAAGAGATCTATGTCTGGGCATCCCCATTTCTTTGTTATCATGCTGAAGACCTGTGGATTTAGTTTCCACTCGTGAGGGTCCATGAGGTTTCTGCTTAGTTCCTCTGCCAGAGTATTTTTCTTTCCTGGCAGGAATTGTGCCTGCAGATGCACTTGATAGGTCAGTGCTGTGTTCCACAAAGTCATGGCTTGCCTGCAGATGGGGTAGGAATGTGTGCCCCCTTGCTTATGTACCACATAACTGTAGCATTGTCTGTCTTTAGTAATAGTTGTCCTGGATGAAGTAGATCCTTGAAGGCTGTCAGGGCATTCCGTACAGCTAGCATCTCTTTTTGATTGATGTGAAGATGCATTTGGTCCTTGGGCCACATGCCCTGAATACATTTTCCTGCCATGTGTACCCCCCAGCCATAATCCGATGCATCTGTTGTTAGTGTCTGCCTGGCTGTGGGTAAAGTGAAAGGCTGTCCCTTGTTGTGGTGGCAGGAGAGTGCCCACCATCAAAACTCCTGTTGCAGGCAGGGAATAAGAGTTATTATTGTTTCCAGGCTGTGGCAATGTTGAGTCCAAACACTTTTTAGGTACCATTGTAGCTTCCTCATATGCAGTCTTGCATATGGAATTAGCAGGATGCAAGATGCAATGAAGCCCATAGCCTGCAGAATTTTTCTTGCATGTAGCTGGGTCTTTGTTGCCATCATTTGAAAGCAATGAGTCAGTTGCCTTTGCTTGTCTGGCGTGAGATAAGCCATCTGGGCAGTTGTATTTAAGGTTGCACCCAGGAATATTATCTCTTTTGAGGGCACTAGTTTTGATTTCTTTTTGTTTACTGTGTACCCTAGGCAAATTAGTAATTCTTTTACAGATGCCAGATGCTTTAGTAGAACGTCCTTGCTCTCTGCTTGAATAAGGCAGTCGTCCAAGTAGGGATATATTTGAATTCCTTTTTGTCTGCAAAATGCAATTACTGGTGCCAGGCATTTTGTGAAGACCCTGGGCACAGTAGATAAGCCAAAGGGCAGTGCAGAGAATTGGTAATGCATTGAGCCAGCTATGAATCTGAGGTATCTTCTACAAGACTGTCTGATTGGGACATGCAGGTATGCCTCTTTGAGGTCCAAAGTAACTAGCCAAGCCTTCTTGCCCAGCATGGGTAGAAGTTGCTGCAGTGTCAACATTTTGAATTGTGGAACATCCAGGAAAGTATTTAGAATTGACAGGTCCAGTACTGGTCTCCAGGATTTGTCTTTTCTGGGTACCAAGAAATTTCTTGAGTAAAATCCTTGCCCCTGTTTTTCCTGTGGTACTTTTTAAATAGCTCTCATGTCCATGAGAGCAGACATTTGTTTTTGTGCCTCTGCCCATTGGTTTTGTGGCAGGTCTGGCATACCTTTTGACCTTGGTAGGGTGTGAAAGTGGAACCTGTTACCCTGAGAAACAATATTCAGTACCCATTTGTCCTGGGTGATCATGTGCCAATTTTGTGAGAACAGTGCTAGTTTTCCCCCTAAGGATGCTGTCAAAAGGTAAGTGCTTGGCTTTTGTAGAGGGAAGTCATTGTGACCGTTTCCTATAAGGTTGTGATTTGTCTTATCCACCTTTGGGGCCTGCAGCACCCCATTGTTTAGTCTGTATGAGCCTTGGGGCTGAGATCAGCCTCTTGGCCATCTGTATCTGCATCTTTGTGGCCTGTCTGACACTGAAAAGGACCGATTTTTCGAAGGCCAGTTCCTGCTAAATCTAGGTGGCTGAACCTATAAGAAATCCTTTACTGTCTGCATTGACTTTGCTTTATCCTCCATTTTCTTTAACACCTCTTCTGCCTTAACACCAAACAAAGTATCATGCTGTAATGGAGCATCCAATAATTTTGCTTTAACATGATCAGGTAAACTTTGTTCTTTTAACCAAGCATGGCTTCGAACGACAGAGCCTGTAACTGCGGCTCTGCAAGAAGCCTCTAAAGAATCAAAATCACATTGCAGAGTATGCTTTCCCACTTGTTCAGCTGCATGAAATAAATCCTGCATTTCCTTATTGTCAGGACATTCTGAGCTTGTAAGTATTTTCTGTTTTAGCAAAGACATTAGATATTGTTGATATTTAAGCATGTGAAACAGCTAAAGTAGCAGAAGTGTAAACTTTTTTCCCCCATCTATCCAGTGCTCTAGAATCCGTATCAGAGGGAACAGGATTTTTGCAGTGGAAGCCTTGACCCCTTTGGGACCCTGAGAAATTGTTTCTGGGTCAGCAACAGGGTTTTTATAAAGAAATTTATGAGAGTCTGGGACCCTATAGTACCTATCCGGCTTGATTGGTGCGGGGGGGGGGGGGGTAAAGAGTCTGGAGACAAACTGGATTCAGAAAAAACATCATCAACAATATCTAGTACAGGGGGGATAGCAAGGGGCCTGTGCTGAGGCAGTAAAAGAAAGTCTCTGAGCCTTTTCTTGGATTCTGAATAATCCTGGCTCTCCCAATGTTAATGCTCCCTCATTGTGTGCAGAGTTTCCCCAAAACAGTAATCCTCAGGAGGAGAGGCTGAACGGATAGATTCTTCAGCATCAGAGTCCTCATAGGGAGGAAGAGAATATCCCTGTTCTGAAGAGGAATCAGAGGAAATAGAAACCTGGTCAGAGGAGTCATAGTCAGTGTCTTGCCTAGGCCTTTTATCAGGAGGGGGATGGGAACCCCTGATCAAAGTAATTAGGACCTCGGCCATTTTAAGCATCTGTTTCTTTGGCATGGATGACTGTCCAGGAGAATGCAGTACTTGTTTCTTTGTCTTTAATGGTGTTTTAGACTTTGCCTTGGCTGCTGAAGTGGATTTGACAGTAAGCTGTGTAGGTCTGAAAACACCCTCAGAAGCTGATGCCTGCTCAGTGGCTCTGGACCCATCTGAGGGAATAGTTTCCATAGGCCCAATACCTTGAGTTTCCAGAGGCCTAGTTGTCTCCCACGTGGGAGTCGGAGGCGGCCTGTGGCTCTGAGGTAGCGGGTGTCAGGGGCTGCGAAAGCGCCTCACTGAGAACCGGCGACTGGCCTAGAGGAGGCTTTGTTGTCGGTTTTGGACCTCGGATGCCTGTCCTTTTCCTTGTCTTTGTGTTTTTTATGAATTCCGGTCATCGGCTGTTCCGATGGCATTATGTAGTTAAACCTTCGGCCAAAGTAATGTAAAGCAAAATCAAACCAACGCTTAATAGTGCGTTGGTTGAATCTAGCACAAAACCGACAACTAGCAACGTTGTGGTCTGGGCCTAGGCAAGGAATACAGTAAGAGTGAAAATCCTTATGAGGTGTTTGCTTCCCACAAGAAATACAATTGTTAACTTTTACTGACATCGGTCTGGAGCAAGAAAAAGTTTCCCCAATGGGGTACTTAGCTTTTTTGAAGACTTCGGTTCTGAAATTCAATTTCGAAAATCTCAGGAGTCAGCCAACTGGCACTTGCGAACTGCTTTTGCTTTGGGCACCGCGAGGCAAGAAAGACTGAAGAAAATGGCGTTGGCTGCATCTTACATACCCCTGGCGTACTGACGCCAGGGAAGAGGCGACAGTAACTGATGCCGGACCAGGATTTTGGAATTCAGGCCAACTGCGGGTAGCCTGCCAGCAGGATAACCCAAGTGTACTGACCGCAACAGTGAAACACGATGAACATCAATAATAATAATAATAATGAGAGACCAGATATGTCTCTCTAATATGAAGCCGGTTCTGGAAAAATTCGATCCACTAAGAGTCTCAGGCAGGGGAAGGGGGGGGGGGGTCAAGGATTAGTGAATATCGACAACACAGACGGAACATTATGGTAAGACAACTTCTTTATCTGATGATGTCACTCTTCACATAATCCTTGACTGTGGGACAGAGTCCCTAGTTAACTGAATCTTGGGAGGTCTCATGGAAATATATTCCTAAGAACCATCAAACCAAATGATGCTCATCCCCTAGACACCTGATCCAGTTTATAATGAGTGATAAAAGTATGAGGAGAAGACCAAGTGGCTGCTGCACAAATATCATCTAAAGAAGTTCTGGCATGAAAAACCACAGAAGTTGCCACTGCTCTAGTTGAGTGAGCTTTTACTGGGCCTGAAAGGCGGAGCCCTTTTGAATGACAGACAAATGTGCTACAATCTTTGAGCCATTTCGCCAAGTGATCTTAGAAACTGGGTTACCTAAAGAAAGTAAGGAAAAGGCGACAAACAATTCGTCAGATTTTATGAAATCCTTCATTGTGTGGAGATAAAAACGTAGCTGTCTGTAGGTACAAGCAAGCAAAATCTGAGGGTAATGCTAATCAATGCTAGAAGTCTAAACATTAAAATGCACTCACTCAAGGCACTCCTTAAAATGGAGAACATCGACATCTGTGCAGTGACAGAGACCTGGTTCAAGGCTCCAGAGTGCACCCCTGCATTACCAGGCTATAATTCATACCACACCTTTTGGCCACCTAACCTGGACAGACACACTAAAGACCACACCTCCAGGCTAGTTGCTCAGCATAATGCATCCAAGATTATCCAAGTGCAACTAACTCTGGGCAAGACCGCAATCCAAATTGCAGCTTGCTAAAGATCCCCCACCATGACCCAGGACTCCCAAACCTCATTTCTTGATACACTGGAAAATATTAGGGTACACCCTAATGATGGTAGATTTCAACTACCCCACTATTAACTGGGAAAACTACTCATGTACCAACTCTTTTGCTCAACATTTTCTGGAATTCATAAATTCCAATGCCTTGGATCAACTTATCCACACCCACACCAGGGGCAGCAATATCCTAGACCTGGTCATTACTAACATGGGCAACTGGTGTTCCACACCAGAGGTCAATTCCTCATTGGTCAGATCAGACCACAAGCTAATCACCCTAGACATCGACATTCCGCCCCCAACCCCCATTAGGGAAACCACCGTAAAAAATTTCTCCAAAGCCAACTTCATGCTTCGTAAGAAAGAAGTAGCAAACTTCACGACACCCATGCGGACGGACAATAGAGGTATGACTGCTGAATCCTACACAAATGCACTTTATAAGCACTTACACGAGTGCATGGATCGTGCAATCCCTAACAAAACCAAGATGCTATCCTCCAAAAAAAGGAAGCCAATCTGGTGGTCCCTTGCCATAAACAAACTTGACAACAGAAGAATGAAACTGTTGAAACTGTAAAAAAAAAAAAAAAAAAAAAGAGTAAAAAGCCCATGATTGGAGGAACTCCCTGGTCAGCCTCAGTAAAAAGCTGAGACCCCCTCATAAAATCCTCCAAAGCTAGTTACGACAACAAAGTCGCCACTGATTCTAAAGACAACCACAAAGCATTCTATAGCTATGTCACGAATCTCAATGGCAACACTCAGATCTGCTCTGAGTTACAGCACAATGGCACTAAATATACAGAACCAACTGATATTGCCAACATCCTGGCATATAGGTTCAGTGCTAACTTTACCCCCCTCTCACCCCCTAAAGCGACCATCTCTATACTGGAATAATACAAAGTTCCTGTAATCATGGCTGCACAGGTAAAAACCACTCCAAAGCCAAGAACACAGCATCCATGGGACCCGACAACATTCTAGGCTGCATTCTACACGAACTACAGAATGAACTGGCACCTCACCTAAGTACAATGTTCAATCATAGCCTCACCTCAGGCTTTGTGCCCACTGAATGGCGCACAGTGACGGTTATCCCACTCCACAAAGGGGAAGCGACCATGGACCCCGGGAACTACCGCCCCATTAGCCTGACGAGCCTGGTCTGCAAGGCTATGGAATTTATCATCATGGAACTTATAAACAATGACACTGGTAATCTCCAAACTCTGGACCCCACCAAGTTCGGGTTTGTAAAAGGCAGATCATGTCTCCTAAACCTGATAGACTTCTTTGAAGCGGTCACCAAAGTTGTAGATGAGGGTAATGTGGCTCACACAGACTATCTAGAACTCGCCATGGCTTTCGACACTATCCCCCACTCTGGAATTATAGATAAACTCACTAAACTAGGTATAAATCCCTATGTCACAAGATGGGTTGCCAACTGGCACACTGACAGAACCCACACTGTGAAAGTAGCAGACTCCAAATCCGACTTCAGACCAGTGACAAGTGGAGTACCACAGGGTTCAGTCCTGGGTCCTCTCCTGTTTGGTATCTACTTCTCAGAAGTACAGGCTAACACAGAAGGTCTTTGGATAATGAAGTTCGCAGATGACTGCAAACTAGGAGCCATAATCAAAACTCCTAACGATGTGGACATCCTATAAAAGGGCCTCAGTGAGACAGATGCCTGGTGGCAAAGCCATAGCATTGTCAACCCTTTTGGTAAAAACTCTGTACCCATGAACTACCACATAGGCGGTAGTCTACTTAACACCGAAAGTGTGATAAGAGACCTTGGGACACAGGTGGACAGTAGTCTCTCCTTTGATAATCACATTGCCACAGTAGTCAGGCAATCCTTCTATGTGGCACACCTCATCACAAAAGGTTTCTCATCCAGGAAAAAAGAGGTCATTGTTCCCCTCTACTCGTCACTCATTAGACCCATTATAGAGTACAACGACCCTTTTGGTATGTACTTCACAAGACATCTACAACAACTGGAAAGGCCACAGAAATACCTCACAAAGAAGATTATCGGCCTCAAACAAATGCCCTTTTGCAGACGGTCTCAAAAAACTTCGGCTTTACTCCGTTGCATATTGCCTACTCAGAGGTGATGTCTGCCTAACATACAAAGCTATATCAAAAACCCACAGCTGCTAGACATGCTCCACTTAAAGAAATCCCAATCCCTCCGAGTTACATGGTCTAGGGACCTAAACCTTGTCACCACAATAAATAGAACACACTGGAGGGATAGATTCCTGACCCAGACACTTCCCATACTCTGGAACAAACTACCTATCTGTATCAAACAAAGCTCCTCATTAGCACTCTTCAAGAAAAATCTTGATGATTGGATGGGAGATAAGAAATTCACCCTGGGGATCACTTCTGTGGCTCTGCTCGACAGGGGCACAGGAAAATAATTTTCTTGGGTGGCAAAAGCCAGGGTATCTTTTTGGTTAGGCTTATACAGGCCCTAGGGCCAATAGCCTAGTACCTAGCTATGGACATCTAATAAATAAAGGGAATATTCCCCTTTATTAGACAAATTAGGGAAAAAGACCAGCAGCTGAAGTGTCCGATTAATATTAGATTCTGATACTTTGGTAAAAAGGGAGGATTACTCCTAAGGGAGGCCCTGTCTTAAATATTATGTAGGGTGGTTTGCAGGACAAGGCTTGAAGTTCACATACTCTTCTGGCAGAAGTGATAGCTGCTAAAAATAAAGTTTTCCAAGTCTGAAACTTTAAGTCACAAATAGTTCATGGTTCAAAAGGAGACAAAGTCAGGGACTGAAGAATGAGTGTTAAGATCCCATGGAGGAAAGGGTTCTAACATTTGGGCTCCCTTTAAACCAGATTGATAGAGGTTAGCTAAAAAATCCAAAACTTTATGAACAGGGGTCGTATAAGGATCAAGTTCATTCATAAGGGCCCAACTTGCACATTTTTCCCATTTACTTTGATACAATTCCCTAGATGAAGGTTTGTGATGGCCCGCAATGATTTGATGGACAGGAGAGGAAAGGGAAGGATGCATGGCAATCATGGGAATTGGAGAAGCCATGTCCTGAGCTTGAGACGACGGAGGTTCGGATGAACCATGCCCTCCGGATGAGACAGCTGACCCGGAACTGGGTCCAGTATCCATGACTTCCAAAGTAGATGAGGCCAAAAGAAGGGAAACCAAACCTGTCGAGGCCAAAAGAGGGCAATGAGGATTAGTGAATTCTCCAACCTCTTGGATCTCTTTAGAAACCGTTATATCTAAGGAGTTGAGGGAAAGGCACAGAGAAGACTGAGCGGCCAATCGTGGAGAACAGCATCTCTGGGTGACTCTCCTGAGGTGGGATCAGGGCAAAGTAAATGTTGCACTTGTTGTTCAGAGGGGACGCAAAAAGATCGCAGCAAGGTTGGCCCCAGTGATGAAAAATCTCTTTCACCACCACAGGATTAAGAGACCACTCGTGAGGCATAAGAATGATTCTGCTCAGCTTGTCTGCTATCATATTGGAACTCCCCGAAATGTGCGCTGATGTGAGAAAGTGGTTGGAAGAAATCACCCATTGCCAAACTCTGAAGGCTTCTCAACACAATGGGTAAGATTTGGTTTCCCCTTCTTTGCTGATATACCAGACTACCGACATGTTGTCCATTACTGTTCCTAGAGGTAGGGCATCCTGAAATGCTCGCAACGCTAACACCACTGCCCTCATCTCTAGAATACTGATATGCAAGTTGGCCTCCAGTTGGGACCACGTGCCTTAGACTGTCCTTCCCAAATAATGCCCCCCCCCCCATCTGGGAAGCATCCATGGTCACTATGGCTTGAGGTTGCAGAAGGATGAATGGTCAGCTCAAAAGAATCTCACTGGAGCGGAGCCACCTCAAAAGATCCTATTTGCAGTGATTGGTAATTAAGATGAAGTGAGACATGGGCTAATCTATCACTGACCAATGGGAAGCTAGCTACCATTGTAAGATTCTCATGTGATATCTTGCTAAGGGAACAAGAGTGATTGAGGCTGCCATTGAGCCTAATGCTTGAAGGACTAATCTGGCTGGAACACTTCTGCTCTGGATAATCTGGCTGACCTGAGATCTGATCCTTTGTAGTCTTTCCAGTGGGAGTGAAGCAACTCCTGCAACTGTGTCTAACAGGGCTCTGATGAATTCTAGTTGTTGTGAGGGATGTAAATTTGACTTTCATAATTTATTGTGATGCCTACAGATGCACAGAGACACAGAGTGTAATTTCTTGCCCGTTCTGTTTGATACCTGGTGGTAGTGGTGAGCAGCCAGTCATCGAGATATGGAAAAACTCGAAATCCTTGTAGTCTGAGATAAGCTGCTACCACTAACATGCATTTGGTGAACACACCCTGGGGGCTGAGGTGAGTCCAAAGGGCAGTGCTCTGAATTGGAAATGACTGGCTCCCAGATGGAAGGGCAGGAATCTCCTAGAGCATTTGTCCATTTTTATGTGGTAATCCGCATCCTGGAGGTCTATAGAGCACATCCAATATTCCTTTTCCATGAATGGAAGGACAGACTGTACCAAAACCAACCATGCAAAATTTGGTTTGTTGAACTGGCTGAGATCCAAAATGGATCTCCAGTCCCCTGTCTTTCTGGGCACTAAAAAGAGTCTAGAGTAAAACCCGGATATTATTTGGTCAGGTGGGACTTTTTGGATGGCTCTTTTGTTGAGCAGTTTTTGAATTTCTGCTGCTGCTTTCCTGTGATTGGGTGGAACATCTGGGATTCTTTTTTGGGGTTTTGGAATTACAGAAAGTGGAATTATGTAATCTCTGGATAGGATTCCTTGCACCCATTTGTCCAAAGTTATCAGTTGCCAGGCAGGTTGATGCAGGGATAACTGTTCCCCGACTGCTTCCAGAGGAAGGCAATCATGCCTCTATTCAGGAGTGCTGGTAGGAAGTACCAGAGAAGGAATCTCTGAATCCCTGGTTCTGCGGGCCACTTCTGCCTCGAGGGAGGCATCTTCCATTACTTCCCCCTCTGCCCCAGGGGAAGCCTTTGCCACGTGAATCCTGGAAAGGCCCTTGGGATTTTTTTAAACCATAGTCTCCCACTTCTCTGGTTCCTAGAGTAGGGCCATTGAGGAGTGGAAAAACGTATGCCTATGGCAGAAAGAGTCCCCCCCATCCTTCTCATATCTGGTCAGAGTGTCTTTTACATTGGGATAAAAAAGGGATGATCCGTCAACTGGAGCGATGATGAATGATGCTTTAAAATGGCTCTGCAAAGTCACACAAGCGCATTCCAATGGCTATGCCTGAACCCGCCGCTATTGTCGTCCTTTCAGGTGCCTGGGCAATGAGCCTCATGGATGATTTAAGATATTGCTTTAAGGGTGGCAAGCTGAAAAGCAACTTTGTCTTGTACCTCTTCAGCTACTGCTCCTGAGCGGGTATCTGAGAGCTCTTTGATTAGATCCCTCTGTAACCTTGTAAAGAGCACCATGTAGTTCAAGGACCTGAGAGCAACGGTTGATGAAGCATAAATGCACTTCCCAAACCTATCCATAGTCCTAGACTCCTGGTTAGGAGGATGGATAGTTGGACTTTCCTCAGTAAGTTCCTTCTTAGTGGCTGCCGCTATCACCATGTTGTCCATGGGTATGCTTTTGGACCAGTGTTGCTCTTCTTTGGGGTGGACAGGATTGACTCAGGTTTCTTGGGGATTGATTTGATGGCGTTGGGCATCTTCCACTCCCACTGAGCGATCAGCTGGTCATCAGCAGGTGAAGAGATCCAAGAGGTAGAAGGTTAAGCACGAAAAGCCTCAAGGTATACAGACTCCTCTGAAGAAAGTCGGAGGGAAGACCAGGCACCCCTCTGCTTCAAGATCTCTAGGATATCCCCGAAGAAAACATCATCACGGGGTGACCTTGGGGAACCTTCCCCTTCATCAAAGTTGGTATCTTTGGTGAAAGACTCCTCCAGGGAGTCTAAGTGCTTCCTCTTGCACTTTTCCTTCACAGGTACTTCCTCGGGGGGGGGGTGTTCTGGGGAAGTGTTCGAAGAGGAAGCCACCAAAGAAGGTCTTTCCTGGGGCTTCTGTGCCCTCTGTCCTGGGGAAGAGACTGATGGAAGCTCTGGTTGAGGAGATGTGGAAGTCTGGCCCGACAAGGATGACAGAGTCCCCAATGGACAAGGCCTTCTCCATGATTCGGAAGGCAAACCTCCACCTTGCAAAGGGATGGGAGCCCAGAATTGAAATACACTCCTTCAGAACGGAGGTCCCACTCCGCACCAAGAAGGCGACCTCTGAAACCAAAGCCTGGGTTGATCCAATGAAGGTCGAAGCATCGAGGGTCACAGAAGGCTCTGAAATTAATGAAGTTGATCCATGCACCACAGAACCAGCCAGGGAGTCTCGACCCCAGGAGACCTCCAGTGCTGAAAGCCCGGAGGAGCTCAAGGCAACCTTCAGTTCCGAAGAAGAAGAAGTTGCTACTGGAACCAAGACAGTCAATGCCAGGAATGTCAGAACCATGAGCTCCAATGACTCAATAGGAGTTTGAGGAGGTTGGATGGTGTCATAATAGGGCCGGTCCCAGTGCCAGCTTGGCTAGGAACCGAGGACAGTCCTCTCACCATCAGAAGCTGTTCCACTGGTTTCATAATGTCAGCTTCAGAGGGACTCTTAGTGGAACAAACCGAAGAAGTCGAAGGAGACCAAGGGAGCCTCGCATCGAAAAGGGGCTCATTGATCTATCCCTGAACATTTCTACAGAAAGTGAATACCTCGATCTTGGGACAAAAATAACCTCAGACTGCTCCAGTATAGATAAGTCTCTTGGTGCCAAGGCAGATGAAGTCAACTCTGAAGTACTGGTAGGTGACGAATCTTTTTTTCCATTCAGTGCCGAGTAATTCTGACACTGAAGACTGCTTAGAAAACTTTGTAGGTGGTTCCAAAGTGATTGGAACCGAAGAAGGTCACTTCTTGGAAGAAGATGATAATGATGATGATGAAGAATAACTGGCTTCCGTTTTGGACCCAGAAATGGCCTCTTCAAAGTCACCTTTTAGTAGTCCTTTAAGAGTAAGTTTATTTCTCCATTCGAAGAGCGTCCTACCATGGCATATTGAACAGCCCCTCCTGCAGGTGAACTTTACCTAGGCAGTAGACACACTACACATGCCAATCTGAGTTGGGCATTTCTCTTTCAAATTTCTGGCACCTTTTAAACCCCGAGGTGCCCTTAGATGACTTGTCTAGGAATTCAGATTTATCAGCCATAATGAAAACCAACACACACTCATCCAGAAAGGAAAAACACTGGAAGCTTTTTTTTGTTTGTTTTAATAAAGAAAAAATACCAAAAATGGTATTGTAAGAATACCTGAAAAGGTACAAAGTAGTACCAGCAATGGCACTGGGAAAGAACTACCAACAGTAGTGAAAACAGAGTGAAGGAGACAGACACGCTACTAGAAAAATGAGAGCAGCGGGTATAGATAAAGGACACTAGAGTAGAAGGGAGATTTATAAAAAAGAAAAAATTATATTTTTAAGGGGAAAAAAACTTACTTTAACTATATGCCAAAGGCTGTTTGTACACATCTGACAGACAAAGTGACAAATGAAATTTGAGGTAATTTTGAGAGGAGCATTATGGGCAAAGCCTAGCTCGAGAGTTTGGAAGGTGCAAGCTGAAATAAACGGCAGATTCAGTTCCGAGGCTCGGAACTGAGCCCACAGTCAAGAACTATGTGAAGATTGACAACATCAGATTCATTTTTTTTTTATTCACATTGGCTAATTTTACTGACAACAGCTCTTAATTTTATCTTTGCCATAGAAGATGTCTATCTGTTCTCTGTACACTTCAAGACATCAAGCCATCATTCCTCATTATTTAAGAGAACTCCTGATCAGTCAAACTGATTTTTCATCTCAAGACATGAACACAACATGTACAGTGATGATCATAGTTCTGAAAAATAAATGTTATATATTTGGTATTTTTTTATCTGGCAACTGGTGCTGCAATGGGAGAAGTTTCTACTCCAGTTTTCAACAATGTTATGGAATTCATTTTAGTGACAGACCGTATGGTTCATACAAAGACAATTGTTTTATATTGCACAGAACTGAAGAAACGTTTAAGATGTTTGTAGAAAAATGAAATACTACTACTCGATTTTTATATTTTACATACACAGCATCCAAAAGTATAAAGTTGTTTTAGGTTTACAGCTTAATTACTATAGTTACTATAGTGTTTTGGGCCGTTTTTGTCTGAAATTTATACAAATTAGATGTTTATCAATAATTGTTTGCATGCAAAAGTTATCACCCCTTACATACTAAAAGGAATATGATTAGGAATCAAATAATCAGAACATCTACATTAACCCCAGACAGCAGTCATTTTAATAAACAAAGTTAATAATTAAAATGTGCTTACAACAAGACGCTACAAACTGGATTTTTTTTGACAGCATAGCTATAGATATCATTGATAAATGAGAGACAATGTTCACACCAATTTTATCAGAAAACAAAAGGTGATGGTGGTAATGACATATCATTAAGATTTAGTTTTTAGCATAAGTGTTAACATATAGTTTAACAAGTAATACATTTGCAAAGCATAAGGAATAATTGGAAGGTGATTACAAGAAATGCTTTTGGGAACAATCTTGGGAAATGAAACGTTTTATTAATAAAAAAAAAACTAGAATCGAACAATACATTGGAAACAGACACTAACAATTACGTTATTTCCTCCATGAATAAACAAATACGTTTGTTTACAACTGGACATTATGCAAATTGTAGGTTCATTAATGAAGTCACCTTCATTTATTTGTCCAATATTAGCAACACTTTTGGTGTTAAGGGATGGTTCAAATTGTAACAGTACAATGGTAAATATGCTGCAGTACATTTAAGTTGTCAACAATTTTATGTGGGTAAAAACTCAAGAAGGTTGAATAAGAGAATACATGAGCACTCATATGTCACTGATAATAAAGATTAAAATAATGCATTATTTTAGCGGACCTTAAATGCAGTTCTTTCAAGAAGTCTTTGTTTTTAGTTCTGGAAAATGTTCAGCTGGTTATGAAACACCATTGGAAAAGGAAGGAGCTCCATTGACACCTATTTCTAGATGCCACAAACAATGAAGATTCCTCATCTGAAGGAGGGTCCTCTACAGGACCACTACCTTCTTGCTGAACTCTGAATAGAGGGAACTTGGGTAACTCCCTCCTCAGCCACCCCACACCTTTAAGATAGGCAGCCCAGGAATAGAAAGGTCTTTTACAGCCCCAGATATTCTAATCCAAGCCCAAGGTGGGGTGAAAAACAGCAGACAACCACACTTGGGAATAGACAAAGGTAGGCGTAGTGGTGGTGGGAAAAGAAAGTGTATCTGGCAATTGTCTGGATCTCAGCTGTTGTAAATTAAAGAAAAAGACAGAGAGGGAGAGGACACTAACAATGATCAGGCAACTGGAAAATGGAGTTAGATGAAGCAAGAAATGGTAAGAGGTGGGAAGCAGACACTTAAGTAACTTCAGGGTAAACTGACATTTGCAAGTAAACTGATGTCAGGACAGATCTGAATCAACCCCAGATATATTAAGGGTGTCAGGCTTGTGTTAAATGTAGTAAAAACTGACAACGTTACGTGTAATCACTAACATGAATACTGGGATATATTTATTTATTTAATTCTCAAGACTGCAGTAATATGGGGATTTTATTTCTCCAAGATATATCTATCATGGGGGTGTGCAATGTACCAATCCCACACTGGAGGATGCAGAAGACTTGTCGCTCTGCAGAAATCTTTTGTTTTTTTTTCAGTGAGTTTTTTTTTTTTTTTTTTTAATTTTAACAATTGTTGATGGTTACGTGTTTGTGATATTTTATGATCACACTTATGGAGGTCAACCACAAAACAATTTCTTAGGGAGTCATATGTTAAAGCTGGGCAAGTGGCAGGAAAAGCTGATGCTATTACTAGCAGAAATTGCAGGCCAATGTGAGAATAAAACAGCAGCAAAGATGAGCTCCTTGCCTGATACTGAAGCTGTGAAGCTGGCACCAGATCATTGGTCAATGCCACATCAGCTACTTGGCAGTGTTAGCCACGACAAGCAAAAACATCTTCACCTGTACTAGTCTTGTGGAAATGTAGCCACAAAGACCAAAAACCAGATTTAATCCTGCACCTGTAAACCGGAGCCCTACTGAATAATTGGTTTCCACAGAATTCATCCTTGCAGACTGGGGTGGGAGGTGACTAACAGCAACAGTCTGGGCACACTCAATAATGATCCACAACCACAATTACTACTGAGGAAGAGGCAGACATTTTGGAACTCAAGCTAGCTGGACATTGGGAGGCAAAATTAGCTAATGATGGTCCTGTGGCTGTGCTAGTAAAACATAGGCTATAATACCTAGAGATCAATATGGCAAACAAAGAGAACCTGCAGTTAAGGAAAGCAGCAATTTCCAGAAGTTGCTTCAAACTACTAGTAACCATTGAGGAAACTCCCAAACTGCCACAGGATTTGGTTATAAATAAACCCTGGGAGGGGAGACAAAAAGGTCCACAACACTAAAAGAAGCAGCAGGAGGCGTCTGAAAGAAAGTGCTCAGGTTGATTTTCCTTGATAGGGTTGCCTCCCAGATTTGGAGTCCCTGACTGGTTTACCTTGAAATCTGCCTAGGCATTTTCTTCGTCCTCTGTGGGGCTCTAGACTCCCTGTGACAGACGGAGGGAAGTCTTGCTTGATAATTTATTTGATATCCAGGCACAGAAGTTAAGAAAATTTGTCTGCAGACCATAATTTTCCCATGGTCTTGTAAAGTTTTAAACAAGTCTGCTGCATCAGGGCCAAATAATAGATCCCTATGCAAAGGGGAATCTAGTAGCTTGGCTTTGATGTCCTCAGGTAAGGACCAACAGTGAGGGTATGCATACCTTCTGATGACAGAATAAGAAGCATTTGCTCTGGAGGAGGCTTCCACTGTGTCATAATTGCAGTTGATGCTATGTCTAACCATCTGTAAAAGCTTCAGCCACCACAGACATGGCCTATTGCTTAACGCCTGGCCAATTCCATAGAAGCTAAGCTTTGATTCAAATTATCCAAAATAGACAGTAAATATTTAGTCAATTGGTTCTGTTAGTTCAGAACTCTGAAAGCCAAAGTGGAAAAAGTGCATACCTGTTCTCCAACTCTATCTATTGCCCTGCTATCTTTAACAGATGGAAGGGCCTTAGTAGCAAGAAGATGGAAGACTTTATCTGCAGAAATGGAAAAATCAGAAGGGTCAGCCAAAGGGTTCTTGTACAGAAACTTTAGATCTTCAGGCAATTTGCAAAATCTATCAGGCCTTTTAGGAGCCGATGGCCGAGAGTCAGAAGCAGTGGTAGTACAGGCAGAGGCATCCAGAAAGATCTCCAAGACAGGAGGGACTGGAGCAAGTGCAGAAGCACCTACCTCCAGCAAGTTATATCTTTTTGCATATCATAAATGTATTCCCACTCAAAATGCTTCATCGTGTTAGAAATAGTTTCTCCAAAAGAAGCTTCATCTATAGGAGAATCAGGGGATAGTGAGCCCTTGTCATCAGAGGCCACTTGGCCTCAGGAGAGAATCTGGGAAGAGTATGATACAGAATATTCATCAAAATCAGACTCTGCTTCATCATTCTCTGATGATGCTGCCAAATGTCTTTTGTGAGGGGTTGCAACAGTAGAGGCAAAAGTGAAAAAGGATGGCGGTTTGAGTGCCACAATAGCCTTAAAAAGGTCTTGGGAAAAATCCATGCACTCCTCTTCCTGGGATGTCAGAGAAAAGGAAACATTTTTGGGTTTTCTGTTTTTTGGAGTGACATCTTCTTTAACCAGTAGATCCAATCCCTGATGTAGCTCAGTTAAGGACCGAAGTATTTCTTGTCTTACTGAAATTTGCAGAACACCTTTGGGTCCTTCTGAATTCATTAAATGGGATTCCCTCTTCTCGTCAGCATTGGTAGGATCACTTGTTTCATACATGCATGAGTTAGAAGCCATACCAACCTCTGGCAGGGTAATGGTAGCAGGAGTCAAGTAACAAGCATACATTGGGTTCTTAAACCTCAGTGGGTATATGTCCAAGTCCGACTGGGCGATCATAATGTCAAGTCTAGGCTTCCTGAACTTCTTCTATGGGGTAGTTCTTCTATGGGGTAGGCAGGAAGTTGGGGGGGGTGGAAGAATCCTTCATCTTAGCTTGGGCGAAGTGCTTAAGGTGCTGGGTCTCAAAGTAAGTGGCAGAGAGATGAAAGTCATGTACATAAGGTTTTAGGTATACAGGACTAGCAAATACTGCAATTTTTATAATTGTGCTCTGCACCTAAGCAGAAAAAGGCACTTGGAGTGGAGATACTTGTAGGGAACTAGCCTACCACAATTTCACTTTACCCTCCTAGCAGATATCTATTAGAACTGCAAATATCAAAGCTTTTAAGAAAAAAAAGAAGGTTCCACAATGAAGCACTTATTTGAAACAATGAAGGCAAAAGATAACCAATGATCATGCATAGAACTGACCAACAAGTATAAGACCTGTGTTTGAGACTGGTGGCATGAAAGTCTGATGTTTTAGTGCTCATATATTCACTTATATACCCCGTATGCCTGCAAGCTTATGTCATATGTCAGATATATGGTTCTATGGAAGGTTTTGGCTTTGGTACTTAGGTTAAACATCAAGGTTATTTTGTGAGATAACCCAACAGTTTGGAATACTGTAACAGTGATCTAAGGAAGGACATCGTCTTAGACAATGTCAAGCTTTGTTAAGTCTTGTGTCTTCGATACTTCTTCCACAATTAAACTGAAGACTGAGGAACATGAAGCAGAACCATGGTCTAGTCCCAGATAAGTGGGTTACTTAGTGTGCTGACTGGTGAATAGAACGTGGCTTCTCCAAGCATGACATATTAATGTGTGAAGCCAGAAAAACACCAAAAACCTCATCAATAATGTTGAGAAGTACTACCAACAAAAATAATGAATGAAATCAGAGTTCTGTCCCTGCCAGGTGGCAGTATAGAAAGAATACAAGACAGAGGTTAGATGACCAAAATCCAATTGCTTTTGCTAGAAGGGGGGGGGGGGGTCAAAACACTAGGGAAACCAGTAGGAGCTACACTGACATGCTGTGCATAGTCACACAGTTCTAAGACTACAGTGCTGTGACTGCTCTGTCTCACAGCAAGACCCAGCCTTTCTAAAAATGTCTTTACTATAGCGATCCATGCATTGCCAGCAAAGGGGGGGGGGGGTAGAAAAAAACATAAAACATTACTAACAACAACTCAAGTGATGTGAGAACACTTGTGAAGCACTGATCAAGACACGCACTAAAATAAAAATATAGAATACCAAAAATCGTAAGCAATCACACAGATGCGTATTTTACCTAAAACAATGTAATGTGGAAAAGGTAAACCACGTTTTATTAGTTGCTACTAGAAAAACACTTATCAGCAGTTTAAAAAACACATCTTTGGTGGCATAAATGAAACTGTAAAATAAAATGTACCTATCATTATCCTTGATGGAGTTAGGTGAGTTTCTGTTATAATCGACAAATTCAGCCCAAAACCTGTTATCATCAGCAGGACTGCACCTTTCCTCAAGCCAGGCTAAACATTTTGTCTTTCTTCTCTCCTCCTTTTTGTCCACATGTACAGTTTCTGAGTCCTCAAAGCTCAAGAACTTACCAATATCATTTTTTACTTCAGTACTATTCGATGTATACTCTGTGGCACTTTGCAGAGGTTCAGAAAGTTCCACTGAATTGTTCCCAGTGTTAGTACTCCTAGTAAAGTCAGTGCTAGAAAGTTTCCTTCCGTCATATGGCTTCTCCTTTCGAACTTTAGGTCTAACAACCATTTCTGAGGAATTACTTTGGTCAGCCTTATATACATCAGCATATGGGCCACTACAAGCTCCCACAGGGGAAGTAACCTGATGATCCTCTTCACATTTTCTTTTTTTCTCACCGGTGCTAGTAAAACAGTTCAACTTCTCAGTATCACCATCAGTAAGGGATTTTCTTCTTTGTACGGTCCTCCTATTTTGAGGAGTCAATTCCATCTGTACACTAGAATGTGTCCTTGATGATAATGGTTCCCATTCATCTAAGTCATCTCTGTTAGTATAATGAATTACAGTAGAAAAGTAAGACTCAAAATCACTGAGGTAGTCTACTCCTTTCCCCAGCTCTGAAAGCATGCTATCCAGCCTCCTCTGTATTCTGTGCCCTACCTTAAGGGGTTCGTTGTTACTTTCAATGCTATCTGGCTCACAAGAATCAGGACTGACAAAACCCACTCCTCCTTGGCAAACTGTTTCACTGTCTGAAGTGCAGATCACTGGAAGCACCTCTGAGACCTCTTCAGTACTACAGAAATTCACTGATGACATTTTATCTTTTCCAGGCAGTAAAGTGGTGACAACTGCTGCCTCAGCACCATGCAAGCCTGCAGTTGCTGTACAGTCTTCTGATATAATTTGAGAATCTGAAGCAAGAACTGCGCCTTTGAATAAAGAAACAAAAATTATTAAAAATATTTCAGCACAAGTTTAAACCAATACTTTCACTGAGTCTAATGTCACGTCATGCTTGCAAGCTCTGCTCCATTTGACTAAGCATTCAAACAGTGAAATCATAACCTGCTTCTCCACAAACTTAGCAAATTCAAGATGGTTTTGAAGTTATATCCAAACAGAACATTCCAAATACCTGCCATTTGAATGAAGGCACTGTTAACACAAGAGTCCCACAAGGATCCATCCTTGCACTACTGTTCTTTTCCTAATTCATAGATATATATATATATATATATATATATATATATATATATATACAGAATCCGCAGTGGTGGTGCTGCGGTAGCGTTGTCGCCTCACAGCAAGATGTTGTCCCGTTCGATTCTCAGCTAGAGCATCTTCTGTGGAGACATGCGTGAATGGGCGTACCTTCATTGAAGGTTATGCATTAGGGCTGGCAACTCAGCACGTAAAAATCAACTAGCAATCATTAGCGGACCAGAGTTCCGCTGTGGCGACCCCTAATCGGGAAAAGCCGAAAGACTCAATATATATATATATATATATATATATATATATATATATATATATACACACACACACATATATATACACACACACACACACACACACACACATAAATGTAGTTAAAATGCCCCATCTCAATTTGAAATGTTTTTTGTTTTGTTTTTTTTTTTAAATCTGAACTTGAACTGTTACACAGATAATACTTGACTACTTGAGTCACATAAGAACACCTTGACCCTTCACCAGTAGGTATGATCTAGCATTACAGGTTTATGTCACTGGTCAAATAGCAGCATGCTCCTAGTCAAGCCCATGAAGTATATCATCATAAGAACACAGGAACATACTAGGCAAGTGATTATGGGGACCATAAGATGCCTATTCATATACACTTTAAACCAGATAAACTTAAAAGTTCAAGCACTTAATAGTGCTCACTTCCCAAGTCAAGCAGGGCTATATATCTTATGTGCAAAGTCTTTATATCCTCCCTGCATTTACATGGGTTTCCTCCCACATTCCAAAGACATGCGTCTGGAGCCGTTCTCCCTGGGTCTCCCCTGAAAATGGCCCTGGTCCCAGTTGGACTTTCCCAGTAAACAAATGTTAAATAAATAATAAAATAAAATATAACAACCCTGGTGTAAAATTGTGTCCCCTAGCCAGTCAAGGCTAGCCTTAAAGGTATCCAAAGTAGCTGACCTGCAATGGTAACTTACTCCTGGGGTTAGAAATATGCTGAGTTGGAAATGTAGAGTTGTGTCACACTTATCATAATTGCAAATGTTCACATAGATCACTGATGCAGTACTGACTCTTGGGTCTTCCTGACATGCAGAAAACTGTGACTGGCCCGATTTCCACAGTCTTTTCATCATCCCTAGCCAAAAGGCATCTGACGGCAGATGTCCAGATGTCAGGGTATAAAAAGGGGCATCTCTTGATGCCACCATCTACAGGTCTTTGTAGGCAATGAACAGCAGTCTGACACCTGAAGACGGCACAACCCTTCCAGATGTCAACTTTGTAGTCAGGGATAGGTGAAGATTCCAATTATATGATAGAGTATAAGTACGGAATGACGGTGGATAACAACTACTCTTCTGAAAACTGCTGCTCCAGGTATGGGGGAGAGGCCAGCAGATAGAGGGGTTAGAAGGGTTGGAGTTTGTACTCCAACACTGATCCACTCAAATTTTTACAACTATGGTAAGTGTGACACAACTGTACTATGTTCTTCGTAGTCAATGTTGCAGTACTGATTCTTGGGAGGACTCCCAAAGCTACAAGTTGGGGGGCAGGTTGTCTGATGGCCCATAAGAAAGCAGGTTCTGTAGGGTAGCAATACAAAAACCTGCCCTAACCCTGGAGGCATTGACTAAATGGTAATGTTTAGTAAAGGTGTGGACAGATGTCCATATGGCAACTTCCAGGACGGCCTGTGTAGGGACACCTTAGAGAAAAGGCAGTGGTGGCTGCACTGTGTCTGGTGGAATGGGCTTTGTCATGGGCTGGTATTGGCTTACTATGATGGACAAAGCAGAACGTAATCTAGTTAGCCAATCCACTTAAAGATAGTCTGTCTGGAGACAGGTCTGCCCTTTTTTCCCTTCTGCAAAGGCCACTAGTAGTTGCTCTGTTCTATTTGGAAACTTTACCCTGTCCAGGTAATACCTGATCTGTCAGTGTACATCCAGGCAATGCAGTATTTGCTCAGCTTTATTCTGTGACTTGGAAAAGAACACTAGGGAGTGAACACCTCAATTCAAGAAGAGTTCTGAGACTAGTTTGGGCATAAAGGAGGAGTTAGTTCTTAATGTTACCCTATTCCTATGGAACACAGTGAAGGAGTTTGCTTTTGTACATCAGGGCATGTAGCTCTGAGAACCACCTGGCTTAAGTGATGACTATCAGTATGGTGGTCTTTTAAGTGAACATCATTAAGGGAGCAGAAGCTGATGGCTCAAAAGGTGGTAATGTAAATTTTTCTAATACGTAGTATAAATCCCAGGTACGGACAGGGTTTCTCTTGGAGGCCTGAGATGCATGACCCCTTTTAGGAATTGTTTCAGGTGAGGGGTGAGAATAGATGGGGGAACAGATAAGACAGGCACTGACACAGATGGCTGAAGTATGCACCTCAACAATGGAATAAGAAAGGCCATGGTAAAACAATTCCGAAAGGCATTACAACAATAGGTTTATGTCTGGATGGTGTCTGCATGAAGAGGACTAATGCATTTGTTTTTGTACCAAAAGAAAATCTTTTCCATTTGGATAAGTATGATTTTCTAATATTTGATTTTCTTGCCTCTCTCAGGATCAGTATCATTTCTGTTGAGTAGTTTACATTATTTGGGATCAAAAACCAATCCTCCAAGCTGTTAGTTTGAGGGTGATCAGATGAGGATGAATGACAGACCCCTTTAGCTGAGTGAGCAGATCTATCACTTGTGGAAAAATGTAATATCTACCCTCACTGAGAGTGAAGAGAAAGGAGAAAAAATGTTATGTGCTCACCATAACAATCTATCTGCGTTGTCCATTTGTATTCTTCCTCAACTGATGGGTCTCAGATCTGCCTCAGCCACTTCACTAGATTCACAGATCCAACTCTCCAGCTCCTTCCTTACCCATAATGCCCCACCAACCTAACATACCCAAGATCAGGTTTACTGCCCCCAGAAACAATAGTTTATTCTACACAGAATACATTGAGAAGTAACAGCAGAGATAAAACTGCAGCTCAAATATGGAACGATAGGTTCCCAAGAAAAATCCCTTAGGTGTCCTCCAGGAAGAAAGGAAACTGGGTTAGGAGGGTGGAAAGTTGTAGAAGAATGAAAATGGACAACACAAATTCATTGTTACGGTGAGTGCATAACTTTTGTATCTATTGTCATTTTCATTTGTTCATCAATGATGGGACAAAGTACTCCGCTAGATGAACCTTGGGTGCTCCTCAAAGAAGGATATTTTGGAGTACTGCAGAGCCAAAGGCAGCTGTGTTTCTAGAAATTAAATCCAGTTTGTAATGAGCAATAAAGGTATGAGCATTGGTCTGAGTGGTCACTGCACAAGTGTCATCCACTGAAGCTCTTGACCAAAAGGCTGAAGAGGTTGTCACAGACCTCGATGCATGTGCTCTTTGGGGATTAGACAAAGACAAACATCTCTGCTTAGAGACAAATGATATGCAAAACAGTCAACCATTTGACTAAAGTCACTTTGGAAACTGCCATGCCGAATCTGTTATGAGAAAAGGAGACAAACAATGGCTCAGATTTTCTAAAATCTTTGTTTTGATGAAGATAAGGGTGGCCTATTGGTTAAGGTGTTTGCCTTGCAAGTACAAGGTGCAGGGTTTGAGTCTCACAAGGGATAATTGGCTAGGCTTAAAATGGCTCGCAAGAGCAGTTAGCTTAGTGCTAACCTATAAAAATGAAGTTGCGTGTGTACATCCAAAAATACAGCACATATTCACCTTTACTGGAAAGGTTTGGAAAAGAAGACAGGGAGGTTGATGACCTGATTAATGTTAGACTCAGAAGCCACCTTAGGAAAAAGGATGGGTTAAAATATAAAGACATCCTACCTTTATGAAAGATCAGGAATGGAGGCTTGCAAGAGTTAACAGCCTGCATATCATTGCTGGAACCTGTGTCTAACAGAGCTCTTTTCAAACTATCAGGAAATATGTAGAGCTAAGTATATTTTTTTGGTTCTTCAGAATTGTGTACTGTAAATTGTTGCTGGACTAATTTTATTCAGAGTTGTGCACTGTTATTTTTGATTCACTGTATAGTTTTTCAGATCTCTGCTGAAAGTGTTTTGTCACACCTCCCCTTATTTTCTGCAGTAATAAGTTGGCATAACTGCTTTTTACAGCTTGTGTCATCTGATTGAAGGATTACTTACATAATAATAGACCATGTTAGTTAACAGCCTGCATATCATTGCTGGAACCTGTGTCTAACAGAGCTCTTTTCAAACTATCTGGAAATATACAGAGCTAAGTATATTTTTTTTGGTTCTTCAGAATTGTGTACTGTAAATTGTTGCTGGACTAGTTTTATTCTGAATTGTGCACTATTTTTGATTCACTGTATAGTTTTTCAGATCTCTGCTGAAAGTGTTTTCTCCCACGTCCCCCTATTTTCTGCTGTGTCTTAAATTGGTGTAACTGTTTTTTACAGCTTGTATCATCTGACTATCTGAAAGATTACTTGCATAATAACAGACCTTGTTAGTTAACAGCCTGCATATCATTGCTGGAACCTGTGTCTAACAGAGCTCTTGTCAAACTATCTGGAAATATACAAAGCTAAGTATATTTTTTGGTTCTTCAGTATTGTGCACTGTAAACTGATGCTGGACTAATTTTATTCAGAATTGTGCACTGTTACTTTTGATTCACTGTATAGTTTTTCAGATCTCTGCTGAAAGTGTTTTGTCCCACCTCCCCCTATGTTCTGCTCTGTCTTAAGTTGGTGTAACTGTTTTTTAAAGCTTGTGTCATCTGACTGTCTGAAGGATTACTTGCAGAATAATAGACCATGTTAGTTAACCGCCTGCATATCATTGCTGGAACCTGTGTCTAACAGAGCTCTTTTCAAACTATCTGGAAATATACACAGCTAAGTATATTTTTTTTGGTTCTTCAGAATTGTGTACTGTAAATTGATGCTGGACTAATTTTATTCAGAATTGTGCACTGCTATTTTTGATTCACTGTATCTTTTGTATCACTATATCGGCTTTTTCACATCTCTGCTGAAAGTGCTTTGTCCCATGCACCCTCCCTATCTCTGGTTTGTTGTTTAAATTTGGTGGCTTTTTCAGTTGCCCGCCCTACTATAGATTTGATCTGGAACACTCCCCCCAATCTCATCTCTCTACCACATTCTACCGAATATACTCCTTCTGCACTTGTTTTTAGTCCTTTTTAATTTAGTTGCAATTTTAAACTGTGTTTGGTCTAATATTGCTGCATACTCAAGTGTGCTAGCTTGCACTGCATTTGAATTGTCTTTACTGCTGTTTTAGCTACTTTTCTGTAACAAAAAAAAAAAAAAAAAAAAAAAAAAAAACTGTAAGCCTGTTTCCTACCTTTCCTGTAACTAGTGTAGTCCATATATAGATTTTCTTCATCCCGGACTGTATGTAAGCTTCTAAGCCCCCTAAGCCTTTCTGTGTTGGTAGAAGCCTTCTAGCTTGTCAGTGGGAGTGGTAAGCACTAGGTAACCTGTCTACCACATAAGGAGTGGTTCTGGCCCAGAAATTGTAGTTATTGGCTGTCTGGGCAATCTTTTCCATCTCTCTCAACTTTCTCATTTGAAAGCCAGCATTTGCACTTGTTTCTTTCCTGTAACTAGTCTAGTGCAGATACAGATTCTTAGTTTTAGCACTTGAATTTGCTTATTCGTGCTCAGCACTTGTTCAGAACTTGTTGTAAGCACTAAATAAGCTACTAATTACTATAGCACTAAACCTTCCAACATTACCTAGAGGAAAACAGTGTTTGCACTTACTTTCCTTACTTGCTTAGAGAAAAATAGCTTTTGTATTAATTTTCCTTACTTATCTAGAGGAAAATAGTTTTTTTATTCAGGCATGTCCAAGGGTCAGCTCCCAGTGTTCTGTCCTGTCTATCTGATGAATCTGGGCATCTTGGGGCAATGAAGAAATTGCCTCATGTACACAGACAACCCTTTCCTCCTACCACCCAACACTACAACCTGTGACAGATGCACTTATCTAGCTAAACTGCAGGTAAAGCTCTCTCCAACCAAGACTGAACTTGACATTCAAGAGGAGAAGGTAAACACTTGCACCACACCACACATCACATAGTCTCACTAAATCTACACCACCAAAATCCACACATAGAAATACAAAAACATTCACAAATGCTCTCAATAATAATCTGCCCAAGAACAGGGACCTCCAAAGCAGAAACGCAAGCAACTTCTATCCCCTAAAAAAAACCCAAATAACACATAGCCCACAGAATCAGTGTGCCACTCAACCACAGCCAGTAAGGCAAAACAACGTATCCAACACACTAGTCATAGGTGACTCTACAGTCAGGCACGCTGATGTCCCATTCACCAGGCTAAACAAGGAGAAGGTTACTGTCAGCTGCCTGTTGGGTGCCAGGATCCCCCACATAACCCACTCAATCAGGTCACTCCACAACAAGTACAAATATGACTCTGTCATTGTCCATGTTGGTGTGAACGACCTGAGACGTACCTCCCTGGACTACATGAAAAGAGACTTGGAAGAGCTCTCTGATCTTGTAGCCCAGGCAGGTATGACCCTAGCCCTGAGTAGCATTCTGCCATCGCCCAGAATGATACCGCAGTACAAAGACAAAATGACTGACTTCAACAATTGGCTAAGCTTCTGGTGTCATTCTAAGGGGATCCAGTATCTGTCTGCTTGGGATGACATGGTCGACAGACCACGATGCTTTGCCAGAGGTGGCCTTCACCTGTCACTTCTGGGATTCCGGATACTGGCTAAGGCTCTTGCCGCCCCTATAGTGCCTTTTTTAGGCAAGGTTCAAATGACAAATTCACCACTATCACAGAACAGGCAAGCAAAAACTGAGGGTAATACTACTCAATGCTACAAGTCTAAATCTCAAAATGCACTCACTCGAGGCATTCCTTAAAATGGAGAACATAACTGTGCAGTGATTGAGACCTGGTTCAAGGCTCCAGACAGCACCCCTGCAATACCAGGCTATAACTCATACCACACTTTTCAGCCATGTAACCCGGACCGGAACACCAAAGGCTGAGATGTGTCCATACTCATTAAGGATATCCACACCTCCAGGTTAGTTGCTCAGCATAATGCATCCGAGGTTATCCAAGTGCAACTAACTCTGGGGAAAACTGCAATCCAAATTGTAGCTTGCTACAGATCCCCCACTATGCCCCAAGATTCCCACTCTTTTCTTGATGTAGTGGAAAATATTAGAGTTCAACCAAACACCCTAATAATGGGCGATTTCAACGACACCACCATTAACTGGGAAAACTACTTGTGTACCAACTCTTTCACAAAATGCTTTCTGGAATTCATAAACTCCACTTCCCTGGATCAACGTATCCACACCCCCACCAGAGGCAACAATATCCTAGACCTAGTCATTACCAACATGAGTGTCCTGTGTTCCACATCTGAAGTAAACTCCTCGTTGGTCCGATCCGATCATAAGGTAATCACCCTTGATATCTACATCCCTCCCCCACCCCCATTAAGGAAACCACGGTAAATAATTTCTCCAAAGCCAACTTCATGCTTCTTGAGACAGAAGTGGTGAATTTCATGACACCCATGCAGATGGACAATACATTTATGACTGCTGAATCCTACACAAATGCACCTATAAGCACTTACATGAGTGCATGGATCATGCTATCCCAAACAGAACCAAGACACTATCTTCCAAAAAAAGGAAGCCAATCTGGTGGTCCCCTGCAATAAACTGTACAACAGAAGGAAGAAATTGTTGCAAAAGAGAGTAAAATCCCATGAGTGGAGGAGCTCCCTGGTCAACCTCAGTAAGAAGCTGAGATTCCTTATAAGATCCTCCAAAGCTAGCTACGAAAACAAAATCACCACTGATTCTAAGGACAACCACAAAGCATTCTATAGCTATGTCAAGAATCTCAATGGCAACACCCAGATCTGCTCTGAGTTACAACACAATGGCACGAAAATTACAGAACCAACTGATACTGCCAACATTGTGGCAGATAGGTTCAGTGCTAACTTTACCCTCCCACCCCCTAAAGGGCCCATATCTATACAGGAAGAATTCAGAGTCCCTTAATCACAACTACGCAGGTAAAAGGTGCATTCTCTAAAGCCAAAAACACAGCATCCATGGGACCGGACAACATCCCAGGCTGCATTTTAACTTCAGAACGAACTGGCTCCCCACCTAAGCACAATGTTCAATCATAGCCTCACATCAGGCTTTGTGCCCACTGAATGGCATACAGCAACAGTTATCCCACTCCACACAGGGGGAGCCACCACTGATCCCGGGAACTATCGCCCTATTAGCCTGCCGAGACTGGTCTGCAAGGCCATGGAACATATCATCATGGAACTCAAACAAAGACATTGGTAACCTCCAAACTCTGGATCCCACCCAGTTCAGGTTTGTGAAAGGCAGATCATGTCTCCTGAACCTGATCAACTTCTTTGAGGCAGTCACCAAAGCTGTTGATGAGGGTAAGGTGGTTTACACAGCCTATCTTGACCTTGCCAAGGCTTTCAACACCATCCCCCATTCTGGAATTATAACTAAACTCACTAAACTAGGTATAAATCTCTATGTCACAAGATGGGTTGCCAACTGGCTCACTGACAGAACCCACACTGTAAAAGTTGCACACTCCAAATCTGACCTTATACCAGTGACAAGTGGAGTACCACAGGGTTCAGTCCTGGGACCTCTCCTGGTTGGTATCTACTTCTCTGAAGTGCAGGCTAACACAGAAGGCCTCTGGCTAACAAAGTTCGCAGATGACTGCAAACTAGGAACCATAGTCAAGTCCCCAAATGATGTGGAAATCCTACAGAAGGGCCTCGCTGAAACAGATGCCTGGTGTAAGAGCCATGGCCTCAAGCTCAATGCCAAAAAGTGCATTGTCATCCCCTTTGGTAAAAACTCTGTACCCATGAACTACTACATAGACAGCAGCAGTCTACTTAACACTGAATGTGTGATAAAACACCTTGGGACCCAGGTGGACAGTAGTCTGCCCTTTGATAGTCACATCGCCACAGTAGTCAGGAAGTCCTTTTACATGGCACACCATCATAAAAGGGTTCTCATCCAGGAAAAAAGAGGTCATTGTTCCCCTCTACTCGACATTCATTAGACCCATTATGGAGTACAACGCCCCTTTTGAATGTACCTCACAAGACATCTGCAGCAGCTGGAAAGGCCACAGAAGTACCTCACAAAGAAGATTACTGGCTTCAAACAGATGCCCTACACTGACCGTCTCAAAAAACTCCAGCTTTACTCCGTAACATATCGCTACCTCCGAGGTGATCTCTGCCTATCACATAAAGCTACGTCAAATCCAGAGCTGTTGGACATGCTTCACCTAAAGAAATCCCAAACCCTCTGAGCTACATGCTCTAGGGACCTAAACCTTGTCACCACAATAAACAGGACATGCTGAAGGGATAGATTCCTGTCCCAGAGACTTCCCATACTCTGGAACAGACTACCCATCTATGTCAAAGTGCCTCATTAGCACTCTTCAAGAAAAATCTTGATGAGTGAATGGGAAAATAGGAAATGCACCCCGGGGATCACTACTGTGTCTCTGCTCGACAGTGGCACAGGAAAATAACTTTCTTGGGTGGCATAAGCCAGGGAACCCTGTTGGCTAGGCTTACATAGGCCCTTGCGCCGTTAGCCTACTACCTACCTATGAACCTAAGAAAGGGCCTGTAGTTCAGATACTTCTCTAGCTGAGGTAATGGCAACTAGGAAAAGGGTCTTCCAGGACAGAAATTTTAGGTTTGATTTGGCAGAAGGTTCAAACAGACTTTGAGCCAAACTTGAAGTAAAACAGTCAAGCCCCAAGGAAGAGTAGGGTCCTTGACTGGAGACTTAAGTAAAAAGGTGCCTTTCAGAAAGATCGTGCATGACTTAGAAGAAGCCAAAAAAGCGTGGTTTTTGCCAGAATGAAAATCAGATATAGCTGCCAGCTGGTCTTTGATAGTAGAAAAACTAGCCCCCTCTTGGAAGAAGAATGCTAAAAAAATCTAGGACGGCAGAAGTTGTTACAGAAAAGGGATTCAAATCTCTTTGGAAGGCCCAAACAGAAAATCTTTTCCATCTGTCTAGATGAACTATAACCACAGGATGGGACAGGAGGTGTGGAATCGGGTCCAGTATCCAGGGTGGATACAAAAGATGAAGCCACAGAAAGGAAAACAAGATTTTATGAGGCTAAAAGGGTGCAACAAGGTTTACTGAGCTCTTTAACTGGTAAACATTCTGCAAAAAGATGGGTAGTACAGGTAAAGGGGAATAAACATAGAGGAAACAGGGCGGGGCAACTGTGGACTACAGCATCTCTTGGTGACTCCCACGGAGGAAGGATCAGGGTTGTTGAGGGGGAAGCAAAGAAATCTCAACATGGCTGGAAAATTCTTTGTCACTGTGACACTGACAGACCACTCATGAGGCATCCAAATGGACTTGCTTAATTTGTCTGCAAGCACGTTGGATTTCCCTGCAATTAGTAAGCAACTGGAAGAGATCGCCCACTGCCACACTCTCACTACCTTGATACAAAGAGGATAGGATCTGGTTCTCCCCTGTTTGTTGACGTACCAGACAACAGATATAGTGTGTCTGATTGGACCGCAAATATCCTGGATGGCAGAGCATCATGGAAGGCTTGCAACACTAGAAGGACAGCTCTCATCTCCAGGATACTGATATGCTAATGGCATCTTCAGGAGACCATGTGCCTTGGACTGTCCTTCCCAAGCAATGACCCCCACCACAGATGGGGGATGTCCGTCATCACTATGGCCACTGGGAGAGGTAAAACAAAAGAGTGGCCTTAAGAAATTTCATTAAAATGATCTACCACTGCAGGTGTTCCTTGAAAATTTGTGTAGTCCTGAATGGGGTGCATAAGGGCTGTTAAAGAACAGACCACTGTAGTGATAGTGCCCACTATAGAATCTGCATATAATACCTGGCCATGGGATTAGAGTTATTGTTGCTGCCATCAACCCTAAGGTCTGTAAAACAAGTTGTGCTAGTAGAGACAAATGTCAGATCACTTCCTTTACCTGGGACTTGAGGGTTTGTAATCTTGTTGGTGGTAGAGACACTACCTGATTGATTGCTTCCAGATGAGCACCTATGAATAGATTCTGTGTAGGAATGAGATGTGATTTGTTGTAGTTGACTGTGATGCCTAGATGGTGGCACAACTGTAAAAAGTAGTCCCTTGTTTGGAGAAGATGATGCCTGGTTGGAGCAGTCAGGAGCCAGTTGTCTAAATATAAAAATATCCAGAATCCTAGCAGTCTTAGGCAAGCTTCTACCACTGCTATGCATTTGGTAAACACCCGGGGGCAGTCAGGAGACCAAAGGGCAGTGCTCTAAATTGGTAATGACCATCTCCCAGCCAGAAATGGAGATCTCTTCTGCAGCACCTGTTCATTTTGATGTGATAGTACAAATCCGGAAGATCTGTTAGCACATCCAATCATCCTTTCTCAACAGTGGTAGAATGGAGTGAACCATAACCATCCAGAACTTACAGTATCTAACTGTATTGATTAAGGTTGCTGAAGTCCAGAATGGGTCTCAAAGTCCCCTGTCTTCTTTGGCACTAAAAGTAATCTTGAGTAAATGCCAGATCCAATCTGGTCTGGGGGTATTTTTCCAGCAGCTTTCTTACTTCCAGAGCTGCTGCATCCCTCATTTTTATGGGGCAATTTGAGAAAATGGTATGAATAGTCTCTAGACATGATCCTCTGCACCCAGGAATCTGTTGTGATGGAAGCCCAGGCTTCGAGGTGCAGAGACAAGCACCCCCAACTGCCTCCAGAGAAAAACAGCCAGTCAGCCTTTCAGGAGCACTGATAGGGTTTATCCGAGAAGAAATCCCTGAAACCCTGGTATCACAGGCCACCTCTGCCATTAGGACATCGTCTTATGTTAGAGTCCTCCCCTCTGCCTCTGGGAGAACCATCTCCTTGCAAGTCTTGGAAAGGACCTTGACATTTAGAAAACCACATTTTGTTTTACCTCCTCCTTGATTTTGTGAAAAGGGTCTCTGAGGGGTAGAGCAATGAGTCCCAATGGCAGATAAGGTATTTCCTTCCTGCTTGCTTCTGGAGAGCATTTCCTTCACTTTTGGGCCGAATAAAGAAGACCCATTAAATGGAGCACTGATAAACGAAGACTTGAAGGACTCTGCAAGATCACACAAATGCATCCAGGCATGTCTTCTGATAGCTATGCCCAAACCCACTGCCCTTGCAATGCCCTCTGCAGCATGGAAAATCAACCTCATGTATGCATTAGACAGGGACAGAAGGGTGGCTAGTTGTGAAGAAAAAGAAGTTATGTACTCACCATAACGTTCCATCTGAGTAGTGCTACTTCATTTGTCTTCAACCTGTGGATCCTCGGATCCATATCAGATCCAACACGGCCGCATCTTCTAGCTACGGCTCTGAGCTCCATGCTTCTCCCCCTACCCATAATGCCCCCCAGTCTCCCTTCTCCCTTCAGATCGAGTTTGCTGCCCAACATATAGCAATTACCCGACTACCAAACTTATCCTCAAGAGAAAAAATACCACAAGACTCCTTAAATCCTGGCACAAGCAAGGATCCCAACAGAAAATGTCCAGAACAAGGGACATATAGCATTCTGAAGGATAAGGCCAGGGGAAACGGGGGGGGGGACAGCTAAAGACAAATGAAGTAGAACTACTCAGATGGAATTTTATAGTGAGTACATAACTTCTTTATCTGAAGTAGTTTACTTCATTTGATCTTCAACCTGTGGGACAGAGTCCCCAGCTACCTAACCCTTGGGAGGTCCTCACTGAAGGATTTTCTGGAGCACTGGAGAGCCAAAGGTTGCTCTACTCCTAGAAACCAAATCCAGTTTATAGTGAGAAATAAAGGTGGGATATGAGGCCCAAGTAGCAGCTGAACAAATATCATCCAAGGAGATTCAAGACCAAAAAGCCGCAGACAAAGCCATTGATTGGGTCGAATGAGCCTTCACTTTTCCTGAAAGAGACAAACCTTTATCCAAGTAAACCCGGACAATGCATAGAGAAATCCAGCGAGCAATAGCCACTTTTGAAACAGGTTTGCCTTAAAAAGGCTTGGCGTAGGACACAAAAAGTTGATCAGACTTGAGGAAGGACTTAGTCCTATGCAAATAAAATCTCAACTGCCTGTGAACATCCAAAGAGTTTAATTTGTGTTCCCCTTTATTCTGATAGTTCGGGAGAAAAAAACTGGCAAATTAATAGTCTGATTGATATTAGCCTCCGAGGCTACCTTAGGGAGAAAGGATGGATTAGTACATAGCGAGACTCTAACCTTGTGAAAAATCATATAAGGGACTTTGACAGAAAGAGCTTGGAGTTCCGACACCCTTCTAGCGGATGTAATGGCAACCAAAAAGGCAGTTTTCCAGGTCAAAAACTGCAGGTTGACAGAGGCCGCAGTTCAAAGGGAGGGGAGACCAACTCCTGCAACAACAAAGTGAGGTCCCACGGAGGAATGGGATCCTTGACCGGCGGTCTGAGGAGAAAGACACCTTTGAGAAAAGACAGTTGTGTACACTTCCCATAAATGTAGATGTTCAAGTGTATTCACTGTTGCAGCCATCACACTTGGGTTATTTCTTGCAGGTAGCCCTCAGTCGGCCTAAATACCAGAGTCTTGGGATTTCTGCATTGGATGCTGTCGCCTCATCCATGACGTCAGGTCATCAGGGGTACAAAACATGCAGCCGATGCCATTACATCATTTTTTCTTGCCCCAGATGTCAGGAGCCTCCAAAATAGTAAGCAATCAAATGGTGTGGAACACCTCCAGTAAAAAGTAAATACAATTTCCATATGATATGACCAAAAAAGAGGATAGGTAGAAAGTACAGAAAGACAGGGGGCTGTAGGGAGGGTAACCAGGACTGCAACAGTAAATACACTCGAACATCTACATTTATGGTAAGTGTACCACAACTGTACTATAGTCTTCATGTTTCACTGTTGCAGTCATCACACTTGGGTTGATTCCCAAAGCTGAGGAAGGGCGGAGTCAGTCAAGACGTAGTAGGGCTGGCTAGTAGGCCTTGTAAGACTGCTGTGGCAAATCCAGCTCTGGATTTGGAAAAAACAGGTAAGTGGTAATGCTTGGTGAAAGTGTGTACAGAACTCCAGGCTGCAGCTTCCAGGATGTCCCTGGTAGGGACTTCCCTGAGAAAAGCTGTAGAGGTTGAGGTAGCCGTAGTGGAATGAGGCCTGATCCCCTGTAGGATTTTCCATGGTGTTTGTAGCAGAAATGGATGCAATGTACTATCTATTTAGAAATGGTTTGTTTCAAAATGGCCTTGCCTTCTGCCACTGTAGCAAAGCTGACCAGCAGCTGGTCAGATTTTCTGAAAGGTTTAGTCCTGTCAAGGTAGAACCTGAGCTGTCTGTGCATGTCCAAGGAGTGCAGGATCCTTCCTCTTTATTCTGAAGATTAGGAAAAAAGGTTGGCAAATGGATGGATTGGTTTAAAGGCACACTGGATACCACCTTGGGTATAAAAGATAGGTTAGTTCCGAGGGAAACCCTGTCTGCATGGAAGATAATGAAGGGTTCCACAGCCATAAGGGCATGTAACTCAGACACTCTTCTTGCTGAAGTGAGCGCTAGCAGTAAGGCTGTTTTCTAAGAGAGGAATTTTAACTTTGCTGTAGCAGCAGGCTCAAAAGAGGGAAGTGTAAGCTTCTCTAGTACAAAGTTAAGGTCCCAGGTAGGAGTGGGAGCTCTCCTTGGGGGTCTTAAAATGTTAGCTCCTCTCAGGAACTGTTTGAGCACAGAGTGAGAGAAGAAGGGTGGCTCAGTATTGTAATGAGCTGAGCTGGCAGAGGCAAGAATCTTAATTGATGAGAAGGAGAGGCCCTTGTGGATCAGCTCTGCTACATAATCTAGGATTTGAGGCAAGGAGGGCATGGCTGCGTCCTTCTCTTGAGACTGGCTCCAAGAACAGTATCCATTCCACTTTTCTGAACAGGATTTCCTAGTATTGGGCCTCCTGGCCTCAAGGATAACATCCAGCACCTGTTTGCTGAGGGTTGCTGGTGATGTATTCAAGGAATAAGCCAGGCTTCCAGGTTCAGGGTTTGCAGCTGAGGATGCAAAATCTGGGACAGCAGAGGGTGGGGGGTCTGCTGTAGGTGCCAGGGTGGCACTGCTGTCAGACTACGTAGGAGTGGGTGCCAGTGCTGGCGTGGCCAGTCTTGTCCATTAAGAATTGTCCTTGGCCTGTCCTGTTTGATCTTGTGGAGTACCTTTGGAAGGAGGGGCAGAGGGGCAAAGGCATAGATTGAGTGGTTTTCCCATATGAAGGATAGGGCATCCACTTTCCAAGCTTGGCTGTGAGGAATTCTGTCGCAAAATCTGTTTAGTTGATGGTTTTGGAGGGATGCAAAGAGGTCCACCTCTGGTGTCCTCCACCTGTGTATTAGAAGTTTGAATGAGTTTGGTTCTAGTTTCCACTCATGTGGGTCCATTAGATTTCTGCTTAAGTCATCCGCCAGTGAATTTTGTTTGCCTGGAAGGAATTGAGCTTGCAGGTGCACTTGGTTGCTTAAGGCTGTGTTCCACAGTGTCAGGGCTAACCTGCAGAGTGGGTAGGAGTGAGTTCCCCCCTGCTTGTTTATGTACCACATAACTGTGGTGTTTGTCTGTCTTTATCAGGAGTTGTCCTGGCAGGATAAGGTATTTGAAGGCTGTCAGTGCATTCTGAACAGCAAACATTTCTTTTTGATTAATATGCAGGTGAATTTGTCCTGGGCTCCATTTGCCTTGAATGCATTTGCCTGTCATGTGAGCCCCCCCATGCATAGCATCAAGTGTCAGAGTTTGGATGGCGGGGGGGGGGGCTGTGAGAAAGGGAGTTCCTTGTTGTGGTTGCAAGCCTCTGCCCACCAGAGGAACTCTGTCCTTAGGCAAGGAATGATAGGAATCACTGCTTCCAGGTCCTGGGAATGTTGACACCAGAGACTGTTATGCAGTCTTGCATATGGAATCAGTAGAATACATGAGGCCATGAACCCTAGAGCTTGCAGTATTGTTCTTGCAGACAGCTGGGTTTGGGTGGCCAGTAGTTTGAAATAAGTTGTCAAATAAACCTGCTTTTCTGGAGTGAGGAATGCCATCTGGGAAGCTGTGTTCAAGCTTGCTCCCAGGAATACAATCTTTTGGCTGGGTACCAGAAGTGATTTCTTTTCAGTGATGGTATACCCCAGAGAAGTTAGGAGTCTCTTTACAAATGTCAGGTGCTGAAGTAGCAATTCCTGACTGTCTGCCTGAATCAATCAGTCATCCCAGTATGGGTAAATTTGAATATTTCTCTGCCTGCAGTAAGCAATGGCCAGGCACTTTGCGAATACCCTGGGCGCAGTAGATAAGCCAAAGGGAAGTGCAGAGAACTGATAGTGCATACAGCCTTCCCTGAAACATAGACATTTCCTGCAAAATTCCCTTATGGGGATGTGCAGATAAGCTTCTTTTAAGTCTAGGGTGACTAGCCAGGAGTCCTTGGCTAGCATAGGAAGGAGATGCTGGAGTGTAAGCATTTTGAATTTTGGTACCACCAGGAAAGTGTTTAGGGCTGACACATCTAGAATAGGGTGCCAAGAGTTCTCTTGCCTGGGCACCAGGAAGAGCCTGGACTAGAAACCCTGTCCCCTTTGCTCTGTTGGCACAGGTTGAGTAGCCCTGATAACGAGAAAAGAAAGTACTTGCTTTTGGGCCAATGTCCACTGGTTTGGAGGAAGGTCTCGCAATCCGCTTGGGGTTGGCAGAGAGTGGAAATAGAATCTGTATCCCTGGGATACAATGTTTAAGACCCATCGGTCCTGGGTAATATACTCCCAGTTTTTTGCATGCAGGGCGAGTTTTCCTCCTAGGGGAGCAAGTACTTGGGCATGGGTGGAAAGGGTCATTGTGAACTTTTTCCATTGGGGGTGGCTTACCACTCCCAATTTTTGATGAGGGAGCACTCCTTTGTTTAGATCTGTGCATACCCTGAGACTGTAGTCTTTGTGGTCTATTGCCCCTGGGTTTGGGCTGAGAAGGTCTGAAAGGGGCTGGAAAGGACCAATTTTTTGAAGGCCAATGCCTACTGAATCTATGTGGCTGTACCTGTAAGAAATCTTTAACAGTTTGCATGGATTTAGCTTTTTCTTCCATCTTTTTAAGAACTTCTTCTGCTTTAGAGCCAAACAAACAGTCTTGGTTTAATGGAGCATCAAGTATTTTGCCTTGACATGGTCTGGCAAGATTTGTTCCTTCAGCCAAACATGCCTTCTCAGAACAGACCCAGTGACAGCAGCCCTGCAAGATGCTTATAAGACATCAAAACCACACTGCAAAGTATGTTTACCAACTTGGTTTGCAGAATGCATAAGTCTTGTAAGTCCTTATTTTCTGCACAATCAAGAATCAACAACATTTTTGTTTAATTAGATCAATAATATGCTGCTGGCACTTTAACATGTGAAACTCACAATTTAAAGCCCTGATGGCAAGAGTTTCAGAGGTATATACCTTCTTACCCCATCTGTCTAGAGCCTAGAATCGCTGTCCGAAGGGGTAGGATTTTTGGCTGTAGAAGCCTTAATACCTTTAGGTCCTTGGGAAATAGTCTCTGGAGCCGCAGTGGGATTTTTAAAGAGAAATTTGTGAGAGTTAGGTAGTCTCTAGTATCTGTCAGGCTTTCTAGGAGCAGGTGGTAACGTATCAGGGTAAGGCTGGATTCCATGAAGACATCATCTACAATATCCAGGACAGGGGGAATAGCTAGAGGCCTATGCTGAGGCAAGTCTAAAAATTCCCCGAGCCTCTTTTTGGACTGTGGTAGTCCTGGCATTCTCAGCAGAAATGCTCTCTTAGGGTATACAAGGTTTCACCGAAAGAAAGGTCCTCTGGGAGGGAGGCTGAGGGAACTGACTCCTTTGCATCGGAGTCCTCATATGTAGATAAGGGTATGTCCTGGTAATCACAGGGATCAGAGTCATGGTCTGAAGAATCTGAAGGAAAATCAATTTTTTGTCTTTTAGAGGGGGAAGGCTGGCTTCCCCTAATTAAAGTAATAAGGTCTTCAGCCATTCTAAGCATTTGTTTCTGTGGCATGGGAGCTTGAGAATGTGCTTTGGTCATCGGTTTCCTAGGTGTAGTGCGAACTCTGGGCCTGAGAAATTCAGTAGAATTAGTCATTAATGAAGTAGTCCATTTAATACGAACATCGGTAGGTCTGAATACACCCTTAGAAGCCGATGCCTGCACAGCGGCTCCGGACCCATCCAAGGTATAGACATCCGCAGGTTCCATAGTCGAAGAAGTATCTCGTGGCATACCAGACTCTGAATGGGTCTCAGTAGAGGCTTGCGAATCTGTAGAAGCAGGTAACAGGGGCTGCGAAAGCGCCTCACTGAGTACCGGCAGACTGGCAACTAGCTTAACGTCAGCAGTTTTGGACCTATGCGATCTGTCTCGGTCTTTATCTTTGCGTTTTTTTGGAAGGTCGGTAGTCAGATGGCTTACCAATGCCATTTCGGAATATGGAGAACGAAAGCAAAAGAATTTAGAGACAAAAATAGCCCGCCAATGAATAGTTTGGGCGTTGAAGAAGGCACAAAACCGACAGCGAGGGACGTCGTGGTCTGGGCCTAAATAGGTGACGCAGTAAGAATGAAAATCTCTGTGAGGTATTTGCTTTCCACAGGCAAGACAATTGTTAACTTTTTCTGACATCTGTTAGAGCAAGAAGAAAGGATCCCCAACAGGGTACTTAGCTTTAGAAGACTTCAGGTTTGAAACTCGAAAAACGAGAATTTCAGGTAGCTGCCAACCGGCACTTGCGAACTGCTTCTGCTTCGGGCTCCCGCATGGCAAGAAAAGCTGATGTGATGGCGTCGGCTGCATGTTTTATACCCCTGATGACCTGACATCATGGATGAGGTGACAGCATCCGATGCAGAAATCCCAAGACTCTGGTATTCGGGCCGACTGAGGGCTACCTGCAGGCAGATAACCCAAGTGTGATGACTGCAACAGTGAAACACGAAGAACATAGGTTTTACAAAGTTTCGAAGAAACTAATGAAGACATATTCACCCCAGCATGAAAATTAGAAATTGCGGCTAGCTGGCCTTTCACTGTAGAAGAACTAGCACCTTGATAAAAAATGCTCGCTAAAAATTCTAGAACCGCTGGAAGTGGTGCAGTGAAAGGATCCAAAGACCTCTGAATGGCCCACATCGAAAAACGTTTCCATTTACTACAATAAACTTTCCTGGTTTTATGAGCTGCCACCAGAATGGATTTAATGGGAGAAGATTGACCGGGAGTCCTAAGAATCATGGGAAAGATAGCAGCCAAGCAGTGAGCTTCAGACTGTCCAGATCTGGGTGAGGAATCCCCGAGAGATGAGAGCAGATCTGGGACCGGATCCAAGATCTGAGTAAGGGGAACCAAATCTGACGAGCCCAGAATGGGGCTATGAGGATCACAGTGCTCCTCAGCCTTTGGGCTTTCTGCAGAAACTTTGACATGAGGGGAAGAGGGGGATAAGCATTAAGAAACTCGGGAGGCCAAGCATGACTCAGAGTGTCTCTGGGGACTTCCCCCAGGGGGGGGTCAGAGTGAAAACTCGCTTCATTTCGCATTGGAAGGAGATGCGAAGAAATTGCAGCAAGGACGACCCCACTCTAGGAAGTTCTGTTCTGCTACTGAAGGTTTCAGTGACCACTTGTAAGGCATCAGGATGGATCTGGTGAGCTGCCCGCTAAGATGTTGGACCGTTCCGGGATGTGCATTGCCACTAGAAAATGGCCGGTGGAGATCGCCCATTCCCACACTCTCATGGTCTCGGCATAATGGGTAAGATCTGGTTCCCCCCGTTTGTTGATATACCAGACTACTGACATGTTGTCTGAACTGCAATCATTCCCCGAGGAAGATGAGCATATAGGGCTTGCAACGAGAGAAGAACCACTCTCATCTCTAGGACGTTGATGTGCAAAAGGGTCTCGTGAGGGGACCAAGTGCCTTGGACTGTCCTTCTTGAGCAATGCCCCCCACCCAAGCAGGGAGGCGTCCATAGTCACTGTGGTTTGGGGCAGAGGAGGTTGATAAGGATGTCCCTTGTGGAGGTACGGAGACTGAAACCACCACCGAAGGGAGCTTTTGCATGCTTTTGAGATCCTCACTGAAAAGGACAAAGGGAGATCTAACAGAGACCACTGTACCACCCTCAAGTGAAGGCGTGCTATGGGGAGATGATTTATTGTGGCCGCCATAGAACCTAAAGCTCTTAAGACTGTTTTGGCTGTGGGTGAGTGGGTCTGTAGAATATGTGACACATGTATCCTGAAGGTGCAGATCCTGTCTGAAGCGAGGAAGACCATAGCCTGTACTGTGTCCAGCCATGCCCCAATGAACTCTAAAACCTGAACCGGGTGAAGACCTGATTTGTTCAAATTGACAGTAATGCCCAACATGTTGGCTAACAGAAGGAAGGAGTCCCTGGCTTGACATAGTAGATGCTTTGAAGGGGTGGTAAAGAGCCAATTGTCCAGGTACAGAAAGACCTGAATGCCCTGAATCCTCAGGTGAGCTGCTACAACTGCCTGTACCTTGGTGAACACCTGGGGGGGCTGTGGTGAAACCAAAGGGGAGGGCTCGAAACTGTTAATGATTGGCTCCCAGCCGGAAGCGAAGGAACCTCCGGAGTGCCTGTGCATTTTGATGTGATAGTACGCATCCTGGAGATCTATATAGCACATACAGTCTTTTTCCTGCAAAAAGGGCAGAATGGATTGGATCATGACCATCTGGAATTTTGTCCTAGTTACTGACAGGGTCAACTGGGACAGACCCAAAATTGGTCTGAGGTCCCCTGTTTTTTTTTTTTGGCACTAAAAAGAACCTGGAGTACACCCCGGATCCAGATTGGTTTTGGGGGACCGGTTGGATGACTCGTTTTCTTAGCAGTGATTGTATCTGTACTGCTGCTGCCTCTCACTGCATGGGTGGAACGTCCAGGAGGGTTTTGTTGGGAGGGGCTTAGTCCTTGAAAGGGACGAAATAGCCTCTGGATATGACTCGTAACACCCACTGATCTGTTGTGATGGACTCCCATCCAAGCGGGTGGAGCGACAGATGACCCCAGACTGCCTCCAGAGATGGACAGCTGGGCAACCCTTCAGGGGTGTTGACCGAGTTTGTCCAAGAAAGGTTTTTGGGATCCGGAATTCCTAGGATTCCCCTCTACCTCTAGGGCTGCATCTATCATATCCCCCTCTGCCTCTGGGGGAAGGTCCTGAACATCCTGGGAAAATGCCTGAGATTTGTGGAACCACATCTTCTTCTGACCTCGCCGGTTCCTGGAAAAGGACCTTTGAGGTGGAGAGAAGTGGACTCTGATGGCAGACGGTGTCTTTTAGTCATTCTCGCACTGGACTAAAGTCTCTCTGACTGTCTTCCACAGAGGGAAGAACCACCATAAGGGGTGTTGGTGAAAGACACCTTGAAGGACTCTGAGAATTAACATAAGTGGAGCGAGATGTGGTACCGAATAGCAACGGCTGACCCTGCCACCCATGCGGCTCCCTCCGTAGCATGGTAGAGCAAATGCATGGACATACTGGCTACAGATTTGAGGGTGGCCATTTGTGCGAACTTCTTCCTGTCCATTGACATGGACCCTGGGATCTTTCTTGGCCAGGTCTCTCTGGAGCCAAATAATATATGCCATGTAGTTCAGCGCTCTCACGCAGAAGGTCATTGAAGCATAGACACGCTTCCCAAAAATGTCCAGTGTCCCCGACTCTTGGTCAGGTGGGTGGACCATGGAACTTTCCTGGGAGAGCTCCTTCTTGGTGGCAGTCACCAGCATCATCGCATCTACAGAGGACCCCTTATGCCAGTGAAGTTTATCTGCAGGGGGGCTCAAGACCTTGTCTGGGCATTTGGGTATAGGCTCTATGGTATCCGGCTCCTTCCATGCCCCAGATGTTATCAAATCCATGAGTGGATCAGCAGGAGGGGGACACCCAGGAGGTAGATGACCTGAGCCGAATACCTCCAGGAACACGGACTCATCGGAGGTTGGTTTTGAGGCAGACCACCCCCCCCTCTGGCTGAGGATCTCCATGATGTCTACAAAGGAGACATCCTCAAGGGGTGATCTTGGGGGAACCTCCCCCTTCATCCAAGTCCATGTCCTCTGTGAGGGACTCTGGAGGAGAGTCCAAGAGCCTCCTTTTGCATGTATTCTTGTGGGGGAGCTCCTCAGGGGGACTCTCTAGGGAGTCCTTGCAAGCGGGTTGTTCCAATACTGGAACATCCTGGGGCAATACGGCTACAGGTTGTCCATGAGAGGGCAAAATGGTCGGACCTGCACTCAAGGCCAGGGGGGGTCTAGGTGGAGTCCGAAGATGAGACAGTCAGAGGCCTCGACCCTGCGAGAACCCTCTCCACCACTATGAATGCAGAGGGAAAACAGACCTCCTGGGGTGAACTAGTGGAGACCGTTCCCCTCTGATCCAACCACAGTGCCAGACCAGAGCCTCTAGGAGCAGAGACGTTGAGGGAATGCTCCTCTCTGACAAGCCTGGAGCCGAAAGCACCACCTCGGACCGAAAGCACCACCTCGGATTTGACTCCAAGGCTACGGCTCCGAGAGCTCTGGTCCAATCTAGTTGGGTCGGACACACTCGGGGCACTAGCTGGCATCGAGGTATAGGATACCATTGCCGCTGACCCCTCGACTCTGACCGTTCTTGGATCCGACAACTCTAAAACCGCAGGTTGGATCTGAGAAGGAGAAATAGGTTTGAAAACTGGTTGGAAGGTACCTGCTCCTGTGGGAGAAGGCCCTGGCAAGACCCCCATCTGTATTTGAGTGTGGATAAATCACCGCATCATCTTGTCCATCTCTGCTTCGGAAAAGCTCCAGGTGGAGCAGGGGTATGCCACCAAAGTGGGCCGGGATAGCTGGTGAGTGGAAGGCCTATGGGGTGACCGGCGAATCAAGACCTCAGGCTCAGGGGAAAACCTCAGGGATCTGAGCTGAGGGGAAGCAGGCCTGGAAACAGGTTTGGTCTTCGGCGGAGGGCTGGTCTCAAACAAGTGGTCAGGGAAGCACTTATGACGCCGGTCTTTCTTGACCTTATCCCATGCCCCGGACCTCTTGGTGGGAGGGCGAGTTCCCGAAGCTGAGGAGGGGGAAGAAGAAGCAGCTGGTTTGGCTGGTGAAGGTGGGACGTCTGTCCCAGACGTGGAGGGCAATAGGCCCTTCTCAATGAGTTTGTCCGACCTGTCCTTAAGGGCTCTGGGGTTAAACCCAGTGCAAATAGGACAGGGGGGACTGGAGGTGAGCCACCCCCAAACAAACCACACAAAGTGTGGTCATCCGGCAAGGAAAGCTTATGGCCACACTCTGAGCATCTTTTAAACCTAGGTTTTGGGGCATCTGCCATGCCAAAACACAGAATCTAATCAAACACACGGGAACACACGGGAACACACACACACACACACACACACACACACACACACACACACACACACACACACACACACACACACACACACACACACACTCTAAGGAAAAGAGGGAGGAAAGAAAAGCCTACAAGGGGAGAGACAGCTATGGAGAAACCCGGGAAGTACAGGAAAGGTTTAGAGGACAGAAATTTCAAAGGTTTTTAACCATTTTACTTAAAAACTAATGCTGGAGCTCGGACCACATTGCTAATACTATGGTGGCAAACGAGATCTGAAGGGAGACTGGGGGCATTATGAGTAGGGGGAAGAGCATGGAGCTCGGAGCCGTAGCTAGAAAATGTGGCCATGTCAGATTCAATATGGATCCGAGGACCCACAGGTTGAAGATCAAATGAAGTCAACTACTTCAGATACCTTATTCTGGTCCTTCACAGACATGGAACCAGAGAGACATCTGGAAAGCTCCTTAATCAAATCTCTCTGCAATCTGGTAGAATGTGCCAAGTAATTTAATGACCTCAGGGTAAAGGTCACTGAAGCATAGACATGCTTCCCAAATCTGTCCAAGGTCCCAGACTCCCTGTTAGGGGAAATGGACAGATGTGTCTATGAGATCTTTTTTGGTGGCTGCTGTTACAACCATAGCATCTACTGGGGTCCCTTTAACTCCAGTGTGCTTTGTCTTTGAGCTAAAAATCTGTCAGATCATTTGGGAATTGGCTCCACAGTATCAGCTTCCTCCCATGCGTAGCATGAGACCAGATCTATTAGCTCATCAGCCAGAGGGGTCACCTAAGACATAGATGAGCTAGACCCGAAGGCCTCCACAAACACTCACCCATCCTGGGAAGGGGGTTCAGAAAACCATCCACCTTTCTGCTTTAAAATTTCCAGTATTTCTCCAAAGAAAATATATTCAGGTGGAGATCTGGGGGACCCTCCCCTTCATTAAACTCAGTGTCTTCAATGAAAGATTCCAGAGCAGAATCCAGGTGTCTCCTCTTACATGCCCTCATCCTAAGGACCTCATCAGTGGGATGGTCTGGTGAGATATCTGAAGTGGCATGGGAGTCCCTAGGGACTGATTAGAGGTTCGATCAGGTATGCTGTCTTGGTGGAATAGAGGTGAGAGGCTCAGAATTCAAACCCAACAGTGGAAAAGAAGCAGAATCCAAGGGGTGGGCAAGGGTGTCCTACCTCTAGGCGGAGAAAAGCCCTCTCCACTACCTCAAAGGCAGAGGGCTTAGGAGAAAGAAGCCCACAGCATCAGAGCCAAAGACTCCTGCACAGACGAGCCCTGAACTCCCCCAGAACCCCACCTCAAAAAAGGAGTCAGACTCAAGCTATTCAGAGCCAAAGCCCATAGAGGCAAAGATGGCTCCAATAACATTGGAGTCAACTCCAACCCCCCCCCCCCCCGAACCAGCACTGACACTTTGGCTTCAACAGTCCTCCCTCTCTGAAGACATCAGAGCCGGCTGATGCAGAGATACTGTTGGAGTTGAAGAACTACCTGTCTTTGGATTCAACAAGGACATCCTTACGGATCTTGGATCTGAGGGCTCCGAAACCACAGGACAGATCAGAGAAGGAGATGATATTATTGGTTCAGAGGAGGCAGAGTTGTTATGGGTCCGATGAGAGACACAGCTGGGATACCCCCATCTGGATCTGAGGAACTTTCCCATCATCCTATCCACCTCTGCTTCAGACAAGCTCCTGCAGGACCTAAAGGAGGATCTGGTTGGTGGCCTGAAAAGTCTCCTAGGTGCTTTTGAAGAAAAGGAGAGTGAGATGAGGGGAGAATGACTCCATCAAAAACCTAGGTGACTGGATATGAGGTGACCTCGGCTTCGATGAAATAAGATCCGAAGGTGTCTGATCCAATTTACTGTACATCTTGCAGGAGGTTCAGAGGACGGAGCCGATGTAGAACAGTCTGCTGACCTTTTCTTCGGGTCTTTATCCTTGAGAATCAAATCAGTTTTCCCCTTTTCAGACCTCTTTTGGGGAGCTGAACAGCAGTTGCTAGGGAAGAAGAAGAAAAGGGAAGACCACCTTTCAGGACCAACTTAATTTAACTGTCATTATGAGCCCTGGAATTAAAACAAGCACAAACAAAACAGTCCATGTCTAAATGGTCTATACCCATATAGTACACACATTCCCTGTGGGCATCTTAACTGGGGATCTTATGCCCACAGGAATTGCATTTTTTAAAAATAGTAGGTTTATCAGCAATTGAAAACAGATAATGAAGGAAATAAAGTATAGCAATAAAGTTTTTTTTGTTTCTTTTAATAGTAAAAATACCAACAAAGGTAACTACAAATACCCTCTAAAGGGCAGAAAGTGAAGAATTAAGATGAAAAAAGAGAAAGCACCAACAATGGTACTTAAAAAATACCTAAAAGTAAACGGGTAGGAAAAGAATACAGATGACAGCCAGAACTCAAAAACTTATGGGAACAAGGGAGAGAGAGTGCAAGAACAATATAGTTTAATTTAACAAGAATAAACTAACAACTGTAAAATACTGAAAAGGTTCACTCTAAGGCTTGAGAGAAGGAGATCTACATCTGAGTGATATGGCAGCAAACAAGAGCTGAAGTACATTTAGTTGGTGGGGCACTGTGGGTAAGGGAGGAGCTCGAGAGTTGGATCTGTGAATCTAGTGAATTGGCCATGCCAGATCTGAGATCGGATCAGAGACCCATCAGTTGAGGAACAAATGAAAATGACAAAATCAGACCCAATGTTGCCTTGGCCAGAATGGGGCTATGGGTATCGTGCTCAGCCTGACTCACCTTTATTAGTACCCTGGGAATCAGGAGGAAACACTGGAAAAGCATAAAGAAAGAGGCCTCTCCATGTCCCTCTCTATTTGGGTTCTGGAACAGAATCTTTCTAGTGGTCTGTTCTGATTAGAGGTGAAAAGGTCTATACTGGGGTATCCCTATTGATGGATGAGGTCCATGAATATCTCCCTTTTTAGCAACCATTTGCTGGGGACCAGAAGGTCCCGGCTCAAAGAATCTGCTAAGGTGCTGCTCTGGCCCTGGATCTAGGATGCTGTAAGTTTCAGTTGCTACTGCTGTGTCAAGACACAAATCTTTATTGCTAAATTGCACAGGGGGCAAGAATGAGTTTCCCCTTGCTTGTTTATGTACCATATAAGTGTCATCTTGTCTTGTCCAAACCTGCAGTGCTCCTGGGGATAGGTTGCTTTCAAAGGCTTTCATCACTAGAAATACTGCCAGCAATTCCTTCTGGTTTATGTGAAGTTTTCTTTGCTCTGAGGTCCAGATACCTTGCACCTTCACGGGCCCCATGTGTACTCCCTAGGCTACCTCTGAACTGTCTGTGGTGACAGTCTTATTTGTCGCTGGTGCACAAGTTTGCCCCTGGATTCAGCTTGATGGTATCATTCCACCAAGTTGTTCCCTTTTCAAGCAGGGTAAAATAGAGGCATTGGGGTTTCCAGGAGCTGACAGAGCTGTTCCCAAGTGAAATTCAGGAATCACTGGAGCGTTCTCGTGTGTAGTTTTGCAAGAATTATTAGGATGCATGATTTATTTTATTTTATTTATTTATTTTATTTAAATTTGTTGACCGACTGGACGTAGGTCCATTTTCAGCAGAGGCCCGGGGAGAAAAGCTCCACAGTAAAATAAACAGACAGTAGTTACATTGGATTACATAGCGATTAACAATTTAACATAGCAATTACTTACAACATATTTACAGATGAAGAACATAGTACATCAGATCTGTGAAGTACATAACAGACATTAACAAATGTTACAATGAGAAGTTCCTGCTGTATAATAAGTACTAGGCTTATGAGCATCTGAGCTTGCTATAATCAAGGTCGTTAGTGGAGTGGAAAGAAAGGTAGTGGTTGGATGGGGTGGGTGATATTAGAGTGGGAGTTGCAACGGCATAGCCAGCATGTATTTAGGTGCGCTTTTAGTAAAGTTTTGAAGTGGGTGCATGATGGTACGGAGGTAATTGTGGGTGGGAGTGAGTTCCATAATTTGGCTATGGCGCAAGAGAATAGTGCTTCACCAGCAGAGTTATTGGCTTTAGTGATCTGCAAGTGATTTTTGTTGCTGGATCTTAGTGGTCTGGTGGTGCGATAGGGTTGGAGTAGATTCTGGAGGGATGGGACATTTAGTGGATGGTTTACTAGTTTGTGGGCGAGTGAGAGTTGATACCACTGAAGGAGGCGAGGGAGTTCAAGCCAGCCCAGTTCAGCAAGTGAGAGACAGTGCTGACTACGGTAGAATGCCCTGTGGCGAATTTGGCGATTTTGTTGTAGCAGGTCTTTAGCTTGTTTAGATCACATTGCCTTAGGTTGGTATATATTGGAGAGGCATAAAGTAGGGTGGAGATAAGGTGAGAATTTGCTATTGAAATCTCTGCTGCTTTGGTGAGAAATTGCTTATTTCTGTATAACGCTCCTAGTTTTTTGTGGTTTATGGTCATGGATATGTGAATGTCAAAGTTTAGTTTATTGTCTATTTCCACTCCTAGCAATGTGGTATGTTCAGTTGGTTATATAGTGGCGGTGTCTTTTGCTGTGATGTTAAAGTGAGAGCTGTTTTGAGTATGTTTGGTGGGTTGGAAGATGAGTAGTTTAGTTTTGTTTGGGTTGAGTATTAATTGGGCATCGGATAACCATATTTCAACAGAGGAAAAGGCTTCCTGTGTGACTTTTTGCAGTTTTGGTAGGGACTGGGCTGAGCAGATGATGGTCGAGTCATCTGCGTATTGTACGAGTGTGCCATGTTTGGTGGCAGAGGCTAGATTATTGGTGTAAACAGAGAAGAGTAGGGGTCCAAGGATGGATCCTTGGGGAACCCCTATGGAGACAGGTAGTTGGGGAGATATGTCATTCTGCCATACAACGGATTGTTGGCGGTCAGACAGGTAACTCTGAAACCAGTTGGTGACTGATTGTGAGAAGGATAGGTTACTGAGGACAGAGATAAGTTGTATGTGTGGGACCATGTCAAATGCTTTAGATAGGTCTAGGAAAGTAGCAGAGGAGAGATGGCCATTGTTTTTATGCTGAAGGATAGTGTTAGTAAAGGACAGTAAGGCAGTGGTGGTGCTATGGTTTGGTCGGAAACCATGCTGAGTACTGGAAAGGAGGTTGTTAGTAAGGAGGTAGTCTGAGACCTGAGAGTGTATGCATCTCTCTAGTATTCTGGAGAGTGGAGAGAGAATAGCTATGGGGCGGTAATTGGTTAGTTCTGTGGAGGGGAATTATATGTGATACTTTCCACAGTGTGGGAACGTAACTTTCTGACACAGATCGGTTAATCAAGATGGATACTGGGTAGGCGAGAGCATCAGCTGCAATTTGTAGGTATTCACTTGGGAGGTTGTCTGTTGCTAATTTGGTGGGTTTAAGTTTAGTTAAGAGTTTTTTATGTTGGAGGTAGGTACAGGAGAAAAAGAGAAGGTGGTGGGGAGATTACTAGTTGAAGGTGTGGGTTAGAGGGGAGGGAGGTTGTGTTGTTTAGCTAGTGATAGTATGGTTTGGTTGAAGTGTGTGTTGAATGAGGTAGCAATATTTTCTGAGGAGTGAGGGATGTTAGGAGGAGGGGTACTGACTTTACCTGGGTGGAGGATGGAGTTTATGGAGGACCAGAAATGTTTGGGGCTGTGTTGTGAGGAGTCTAGGGCAGACTGGTAATATTGGAATTTGTCCTGTTTTATTAGCTTTTTGACTCTATTGCGTAGTTCTAGGAATTTCTGTCTAGGTGAGGGGGTTTTGGTTTTGCGCCAGTGCTCCCAAGCTTTACCTAGTGGTTTTCTGTAGCCATGGGGAGGGTTGTACTTTGGTTCTGGAAAATCTTATGGGGGCATGGTAATTAAGGATGTTCAGGAAGGTAGTATTAAAAAATTCAACTGCGTCATCTAGACTGAGGTACTTTAGAGGATGCCAGTTACATTCTTTGAGGGATGAGATGAATGTGAGTGGGTTAAAGTTTAGTTTTTTTACTTATTTGACGGTAGATGACAGGTTTAGCTTGGTATAGGTATTTTTTGAGTAGGAATGTTGGGGAGTGATCACTGAGGCTATCTGATAAGCAGCCTGTTATATATGACTGGGGGCTCTTACTGACTAGTATCCAATCCAGGGTAGTCTGCTTGCTGGAGTTTTTATTTATCCTGGTTGGTGACTGGACTAGTTGGGTGAAGCCATGAAGGTGTACATGATGGGTTGGATTGTTACCAGAACAGGATTGCCAGTCAATAATGAAATCACCTAAGATGACAATTTCTTGGGGGAGATGGTGGGTAGACCAGCTGAGGAGGTTTTCTAGTGGAGGGATGTTTTGGCCAGGTGGGAAGTAGCATTCAATTATGTTGATGGTTTTGTTTTGGTTAATTTTGAGGTTGGTACATATTATTTCTTCACTGCCTATTTGTGGAGCTGATGATTTTAAGATCTGGATGTTTAGATGCTGTTTAAATATTATAGCCACACCACCTCCTTTTTTGTTTAGCCGGTCTACTGTTAGTATGCCGTAACCTGTAGGGAGTATTTGCTCACTGGTAATGTGAGGTTTTAGCCAGGTTTCTGTCAGGATGACTATATCTGGGGAGTACAAGTCTATGGTGGCATGGAGTTCATGGACTTTGTTGGATATACTTCTAATATTTAGGCTTAGTAGAAGGAAGTCACTTGGCTTTCTATTGGTTGTAATATGGGAGAAGTTGTGGTTTCTAGTCTGATTATGAGGATTGGGGTTGGAGATGGTAGGGCCAGGGTTGGGGTGGATGTCTCCACTTAGGGCTAGTTTTGATATGCATGAGATTATTAGTTTTCTCAGTTTTGAATGTGTTTGTTTATAAGGGAAACTTTATGATTGTGCTCTGTGGGTAATAGGTATGGTGGGAGGGTTACTATGTTAAGTTGTAGGGATGCTTTATGTTTGAGTAATATAGTTGGTAGAATATGTGGGGGGTGCATAGGGATGGTTCTTGAGCTGGTGCGAGGGGAGCTGAGTGTGGGTGAGACATGAGTGGTGGTATGAGTAGTAGTACAGTGGTAGTGGTTGAGTGGGGGAATGATGGAGCTTTGGTAGGATGTAAGATATGCAAGGAGAGTGCATGCAGTGAGCATAGGAAAGGTATGCTTGTACATGTTAGTTGAGGAGGTGTGATAGTAGTGGGAATATGGAAGAGGTAGTGTTGGGTTAGCGCTGTGGTTGGCTATTGGAAAGATGGGAGGGGTTGGAGTGCAATAAAGGTGGGACCACTGGGGGCGGGAGGGAATAGGGGAAAGGGTGGGGAGCAAAGCGGGTAGAGACCCTGTTAGTTGCTCGTATGAGGGGGCTGGAAACAATCACAAATCAAAGACAAGTATGTGTTAAGAAACAATCACAATTGACCAAGGACTGCTCTGAAACTAAGTCATTTCTTAATTTCTCAGGTGGAAAAACAGGATAGCCTTGTATCAATAGGCTACTATGGTCATAGTTTAAATTAACAAACACACAGTATTGATCAGTTATGGATACTATTTGCTAACAGAAGGGAATAAGAGAAAGTGGAAGATGTGTGTGTGTGTGTGTGTGTGTGTGTGTGTGTGTGGGGGGGGGTGGCTGCTTACAAGCCAAAGCAGAGTGCTCTCTAGGGGAAAATGAATATTGGCTCAAACAGGTAGACACATACTCAAAGTTAACTGTAGCTGTTTGCAGACAGTTCAGACCCGGACTGCGCTTTTCTTACAAGAATGTTAAAGGTGGTACCACAGTTGAATACTTAAGAGTGGTGTTAGGTCTAGAAAAGAAGAGTACAGAGAGGAGTAAGCACTTTTGAGATGGTAAATATATATTATAAAGATTATAAAAAACGCACTGAGCAAATAGCTACCGCATGCAGGACAATTTCTTGAACCAACTACTTAGTATATGCAGATACTGAGCCAATTGGAAGAACATTAGAAAAAAAAACCCCAGACAGTTATGCAGTGACAGATAAAAATATAGCGAGCAGCAATCTGTCGTGGTTCTCTAATGTGATTCTATCCACCAGTAACAGCACAATTATATAGAAATAATTAGACACTAGTATGAGCTGTCTACACACAACACAATTACATGAATAACATTAGTGAACAAGGTGCAGCTATGCAAATAGACCATACATACTATTATACTAAAAACAACTTTGTGCATGCAAATGCTAGCATGCCATAGTAACATCCAATAATAAAGCATAAATCATATTAGATGTCTAACGCAATTCAACAAACATATACAGTTGTAAAATGTCTAATACAATTCAACATAAATAGGCATTTACAGTTGTAAAACACTTACTGGAGAGACACTGAGCCTTCATGGGGCCTGTAGCACAGTGGATTGTAGTTTTAAAAAAATGATGCCATGTATCACAAGGCCCTTACATACTCCTTTACAGTGAGTGCTTTGGGCAATAAGCTGAGATGCAAGAAAGGACACCTTGTGCTGGGGTAGGAAGGCATTTGTTGTACAAAATCTATCGATGCATCATGAAAGAGGATTCTTGACTGATGCTGAGGTAGGCACTTGTAGAGGTTGACAGTGAGTCCTACCTTCTGAAAGCAATCCACAGTAACTTGTAAGGTTATTTGAAGTTCCAGGATGGATTTTCCCCCAAATGAGACAATTGCCCAGGTAAGGTTAAATGTACAGTCCTAGCTTTCTGTAATGGACTATAACAGGAATTCGACAGTTGGTGAAAACTCTGGGTGCAGCAGATAAACAAATGCTAAAGTACAGATGTGGTAGTGCACAGGGAACCAGGGTTATTGCTGCTGCCATGGTTCCTAGGACTTTTAGAACTGTTCCTGCCTTCACTCTGGTCTTTGACAGAAGATTGGAAGTTTATTGTCTGAGTAGAGAAACTCTTTCTGCAGGTAGTTTTGCCATCATAGTGACTGTGTCTAGCTCTTCTCCTAAAAGGTAATATGTTGAGATGGCAACAAGGCAGATTTTTCTGCGTTTATCGTTATTCCCAAGTGGGAGCAAAATGTAAGGTAGGGTCTCTTGCTTGCTGTAGTAGATGCTTGGTGGCGGCAGTTAGGAGCCAGTCATCTAGATATGGAAACACTTGGAATCCTAGCCGCCTCAGGTGAGCCGTGACTACTGCTATGCATTTGGTGAACCCTCTGGAGGCTGTAGCGAGACCAAAGGGCAGAGCTTGAAACTGGTAATGAGTGGCTCTCAGCCAGAAGCCCAAATGACTCCTTGATGGCCTGTCCATTTTTATGTGGTAGTACGCATCCTGGAGGTCTATAGAGCACATACAATTGTCTTTCCTGAGAAAGGGAAGAATCAACTGCAATGTCACCATCCGGAACTTGGTCTTTTTAACAGATTTGTTTAATTTGCTAAGCTCCAAGAAGGGTCTCCAGTCTCCTGTTCTTTTTGGCATTAAAAAGAATCTTGAGTAAGTTCCAGATCCTGTCTGGTCTGCAGGGACTGTTTGGATGAATCATTTGTCTAACAACTTTTGGACTTCTATAGTTGCTTGTTCCCTTTGATTGGGTGGAACGTCTGGGATGTTTCTGATGTAAGAGACGGGAAGAGAAAAGGGTATAGAGTAACCTCTGGATATTATGCTTTGTACCGATCTGTCTCTTATTTCGAGCCGGGCTTCTGGGTACAAAGATAATCGACCCCCGACTGCCTCCAGAGGTGGACAGGTGGGCCTCCCTTCAGGAGCACTGGAAGGGCCTGCCATGAAAGGAATCATGGTCACCCTGGTTTTGTGGACCCCCTCTGCTGAGAGGATGGCGTCTGCCATTATTACTTCCCCCTCTGCTCCTAGGGAAAGATTCAAGACATGCATCCTGAAAAACTCCCTGGGATTTTCTGAACCACAATTTCCTCCTTCTGACCTTTGGGATAAGGTCTCGAAGGTACGGAAAAATGTACTCCAATGGCAGAAAGAGATTTTCCTTTCTGCTCGCATCTGGTGAGTGTGTCTCAGTTTTGTTCCAAAGAGTGAGGAACCATCGAAAGGGACATTGACAAAGTTAGACTTAAAGGGTTCCGCAAAGCTACACAAGCGCATCCAGGAGTGTCTCCTTAAGGAAACTCCTGAACCTGCTGCCCTGCTCACTCCATCTGCTGCATATGAGATGAGTCTCATGGAGGAGTTCACTACTGAGTTTAAGGTGGATAGCGGAGAGGCTACCTTATAAGAGGCCTCTGCAGCTAGTTAATCTTGAAGAGTATATTAAATCTCCTTTAGGAGAACTCTCTGAAGCCTTGTAAAATGCGTCAAGTCATTCAGTCATCTGAGGGTAAAAGCCGCTGAAGACAAAATGCGCTTCCCTTATCTGTACTTGTTTGGTGGATGAACAGATGAGGATGTCTCTGCAAGTTCCTTCTTGGTGGCTGCTGCCACCACCATAACATCTACAGGAACGCCCTTAGAAAGAAAAGGTTTGTCATCTGGGTCTGTAATAAATTAGGCCTCCGAGGGACTGGTTCCATTGAATCTGGAGAGACTCCCATGCCTTTTGACTAACTAGTTCCATGAATTTGTCGAAAGGCAGAGACACCCAAGTGGCTGTAGGGTGAGATCCAAAGGCCTTCAGGTACACTGACTCCTCATGAGAAGGGTTGATGGAGTTTCAGTCACCTCTCTGCTTAAGGAGTTTGAGGATATCTGCAAAGGAGATATCCTCAGAGGGCGATCGTGGGGACCCTTCTGATTTCTCGAGGTCAGTGTCAGATGTAAGAGACTCAGGGAGCCTATATGCTTCCTCTTGCAAGGTCTCTTCTGGTGTCCCTCTTCATAAGGGTATTCTGGAGAGATTTCGGAAGAAAGTTGTTCAACCAATGGGGTATCCTGAGGCCTAGAATCTCCGCTGTCCTGTGGATGAGGGGGGTGCATAGACAGAGGCCGGTGCTTTCAGGGGAAGAATGTCAGAACCCTTGTGTAGAGTTGTATGAGACGACAGCACACTCATCAGCTTGAAAGCTCCTTTCCCCTGATCTGAGGATGCCTCTGGTTCCAAGGGAGCAGAGGAAACCCCCCGGAGCCAAGGGAGCCGGCTCCAAAGGTGATGTAGGAGTCAAGCTCACCTGCATCGAGGCCTCAAAAGGTAAGCTCGGAATCGAGAAATCTCAGGTCTGAGCCTCCCCTCTGGACCTGACCAGAGAGCTTCGGCTCCTAGACATCTCGGATGGCACCAAGGATGTCGGAGCAGACAACGGGTCCGAAAACCCCACAGTGGGTTTCAGAACCGAATCTTCTATCACAATCGGTTCCAGGCATTCCGGCTCTGATGTTCCAGATTGGCTCAGAGGAGGAATCGAAGTGGATGAAAAGGTATTCACTGGCTCCAAAACCAGCTGGGCTGGAGCTGATAGGGGATTTGCCAGCCCCAGAGTCTTCAAAAGTCTATGCACCACCCTATCCACATTGTCATCTTAAAGGCTTCTGGAGGACCTAGAGGAAAGGGATGGTGAGCTAGATCTTTGTAATACAGGTGATCGCAATGTAGGGGAGACTGGGAACAGTTCAGACGAACAGCTCCGACTTTGTATTTCTCTTGGTTCTGAGTCCTTTGGCACCAAGGAAGGAGACTTTTCGGACACAGATCCCTTCAGATCTGAATAAGTTATTTTTGGTATCTTCTCTGGCAGCTCCAAATGGTCTGAAGAAGATGAGGAAGGTCTTTTTTCAGGTCTGTCAGATTTTGAAGAAGGTGACAAAGATGATGATTTGGACTTGCTGGAGGTGCTCTGACCTTCGAAAGCTTTAGAGAAAGGGGTCTTTAGAAGTACTCTCACTATTAATTTATTTTTCTTCTCTTGCAAAACCCTAGAGCTAAACGAGTGACAAAAGGTACATGTCTCTTGCAAATGAATAGCTCCCAGACAGTACACACACACACTATGTCCGTCAGTTAGGGACACTTTTTGGAATTTTTTGAAGCTGGATGGCTTTGTCTCTTTTTGTTCCTTGGATATGATGCTTAGCGAAAGACTAATAGAAAAACACACAACAGGTTTGGCAACTGTTTAACTGTACAAATATCAAAAAAAAAAGGAACCACACTAAGATTATATCTGGAAACACACCCACTAAGAGAATACATCTAAAACCACAGCACACACTAATAGATTATATATATAGGTTTACCTTTAAATAGGCGATTGCACTTTGTCGAACGGCCACTTCTTCGACACGTTTTCCGCGAACCGAAACCGCGAAAATTTTTAAATGTCGAAAAACATTCGATGTTCGACATTACCGGCCGCACAACACCTCCACACCCATGCTACCATGGGTCAAAAAGGGGCGAGGTTTTGCTGTTCGCACATTCGGAAGTCGACTTTGGTGACAATCGCATTTCGGCCTTCGCGCAAGTCGAGTCGCCCATATCAGGATCGGCATTATAAAGGTAAACCTATATATATATATATATATATATATATATATATATATATATATATATATATATATATATGTATATATATATATATCTATATATATATATATATATATATATATATATATATATATATATAAAATACACACACACACATATATATATATATATATATATAAACAACACCACAGAAAAATACAGAGGAAAAGAAGTTAGCTTTGCCCTCTAACTTAAATGAGTGCTCGGCCCTCTAACTTAAATGGGCACAACTCAGCTAACTAACGAGCTAAGTAGAAAATACAAGTAGAGAAAGGTTTGATGCACTTTTAACTTAAACAGTGCACAAAGGAGAGGCTTAACTGAACCCTAAACACAGATTCAAAATTAGTATGGGATAGGGAACAAGGCCTGACGAGAAAAGGACGGCCAAACTTCAAATCCTTTTAGCGGATATTGATTACACTATAATATCTTAAGAGAAACACTTCTAGGTAAATATCTAACTATACTATGCAACACTAATGGAAAAAACTTAGAATAAGTTTGAAAAAAAAGGTAAAATATGCAAACTTAGCCAAGGTCAATATGGAAGAACCTCCGATCTGTTTAGCAGCAAACGAGATCTGGGGAAGTACACCACTGCATGATGGGATAGGGATTCAGCCACAAGTCAAGTAGAAGACATCGAGCTTTAGTATACGGCTGAGTTGGAACAGAGGATCGGTTCCGAACCCAACCAGTAAGAATGAAGGAGAGATAGGACAACATAACATCATACCTCTTCCTTTTACCTGGAAGTTGCCTGTAGTGCCTGATTGGTCTACCTAAATTTCATAAAGGCCATGAATTCCTGGGCAATTTCAAGAGGTCCTGAGTTCCAACATAGGTTGTAGTGGCTGGTCTTTTTTGGTTTAGCTGTCCATTTAGAAAGACAGAACTCAGTATGCAGTCAGGCGATTGCAGCCTCAGTCCAGATTATTGAATTGTGCTCATGCAAAATAGCCAATAAAAGATGTATTATTTCCCCCAGTAACCAATATTCAGATGTCGGAAGCTGAGGCCTGCAGAGCAACTTCAGACCCAACAGATGATGTTGGAGAAAGCAAAATTATCTGGACTGCTGCCACAGCAGCTTCCTAAGGGGTTATGCCAGATGTCTCGAGCTTGATAGTCGTCAAACCTGGAGGCTGCAAAAGCACCTCATTAGAGTCATTGATCGACTTGGAAGCAGACATGGAAAGATCATCATCATCCACAGAATTATTTTCTTTAGACTTTGTGTCTTTGTGTTTCTTTGGCAAAGTAGTGGTCGAAGCCAAGGAAAAAGAAGTGGTGGAAGGAATCAGATCCAAGGACTCCATGTGGGCTGTGAAGACGTTGGTCCTATGCTTAAGTGTCTTAGTTCAAAATCTAGCACAATCCCAACAACTAGAAGTGTCACATAGAGGCCTCAAAGAAAACAGATGAAAACAATGAAAGTCTTTCTGTGTAATTTGTTTCCAATACTTCAAGCAATTATTAACTTTTTTGAACATTAATCAGTAAAAAAAAAAAAAATTCCCCAACAGGTTATTTGCCGGTTTAAGAAACTCAGAAGGAAGAAAGAAAAAAAAACGAAGCTCCCAAAAGAAAGAGTGCCTTAAAAACATAGTAGGGCATCAGACTACAATCAGACTGCATGGCTAGAAAGAACTGAAGATGGTGCCATTGGACTCCCCTCTTATACCCTGACATCTGGACATCAGCCATTGATTGTTCATCAGCTAGGGACAATGAAAAATCTCTGGAAATTAGGCAGGTCTCAGCTCCTGCATGACAGAAAGACCCAATAATCAGTACTGCAACACTGACTATGAAGAAACTTCACATCTCTCCAGTGAGTCTTATTTATTTATTGGTGTACATTCAAGTCCTTAGTGAGGGCATTTGTACAGCCACTGGTTTTGTGAAGTAAAAGGAAGTCATATAGGACCGTCTCAGAAAGAGAGATGCAGATCACCTCTCAGCAACCTGTAGGCTACTGAGTATAAGGAGAGTCATGGTAATCTATAACGCAGTTGAAGGATTCAAGGCCTTTAGCTTTCCTGGTTAGAAACCTTTGGCACTTTTCCAGTTGAGTGATATGCTTGCATATGTACATACCAAAGGGGCACCATATTCAATGATTTATCTGATAAGGGAAAAAGTACATTGGTAGGATGACTTCTATGGATACTGAAGACATTCCATTGGAAATTAACTCAGCCATATAGAAGGATTTCCTGACTATGGTAGAAACACAATGACTGAATGAGAGAGTTATCCACATAAGTACCTAGGTCTCTTATGACCATAAACTGTCGGAGCACCATTTATAACACATAAGGTGGCAGCAGCGCTTATGCCAAATGCCACTATGCTGCACTTTTTTCATTCAGTTTGAGACCGTTTTTTGATCCATCATGTATGTGCATGTTCCAGCACTTGCTGGGGTTGTTTTGTAATAGTACATGAGTGGATAAAAGGACCAAATTTGCACTCACCAGGAAAAGTGGTGAACAACATTTCTGGGATAGTGGCTTGCACATCTGCTAAACAACTTACAAACAGAAGAGGGCCTAGAACTGATCCCTGTGGTATCCCACTAATTACAGTCTGATCCCTCTGGTATCCCACTAATTACAGTTTTACATTCAGAGATTTTTTGTGCAAAACAAAAACTCCATAAATCCCCAAATCTAATTATTACTGATAGAGACAGGCATGCTCTGACAGGCATGCTCTACCATTATCATCAGAACAGAAGTACCTAGGGATAGGATAGTTCTGTACACTTACCATAAATGTAGATGTTCAAGTGTATTCACTGTTGCAGTCATCACCTGTGGGTTATCCCTGCTGTGGTAGCCCTCGGCCAGCCAATGTTTTTGTGCGCCGGCTGCCGTCGCCTGTAGTCTGACATCAGAACAGCCACATTATGAGTGTAACTGCTACACAGAATAATGAGATGACAGAACTGAATGGTTCAGTAAGAAAATTTCTACAGAGAGACAACAATCCATTACTTCAGTTGGTGTTTAATGCACCTTCCACTCTGGGAACCGCTGACCAAACAGTGGAAGACTGAGAAGTTGCTAGACACACTAGAGAAAAAAGTACAAACCTACAACCAACTCCAGTGGCAGCAGTTAAGCTTTCAGGCTTATTTGGAGTTGGGTGTAGCACAGCGAGGATTAAGAATATTAAAAATGCCCTCCTATGTGAACACATATTCAGAACTTCTTGGACAATGGCAGCAACTCAATTTAAAATTGAGTGCAGATTATATGAGACTGATGAATACCTTCTTTGAGCCAGTAGAAAATAAATTAGTACAAGAAATTGAGAAATTAGAGAATGAAATCCTAAATATGCCCTGTTATACAAATTCTAGTGGTTTGTATCAGATAGTGCTAGACCGGCTACACCTGTTTGATGCTAAACTAGAATCAAAGAAAAAATGCATGCTACAGCGAGATATTAATGATTTTAAAAATGGGCATATCTTTTCCTGGCCGAGAAACGAAAATCAAATTTGTTTCTCTAAAAAAGGTACTGTAAATTTAAAAGTAAAAAATAATTTGGATCAACTGGATACATTTGAGGCTTCACCATCAATAGAGGGGCCTCTATCCAATCAGAATGTTGGTGTGTGTACACAGCAATCTACAACACCCAATCAACATGCAGAGATAGCCTTAAAAGACATCACAAATAGGAAGGAATCCAGGAAGTGGTTATGGAGAAAATACGGTACGCCCGAAAGTGAAAGAACACTACAATCCTCAGTGTTCGTCAGTGGAGAAGGATAAGGCATTGTATGGTGAAATAACTCCATTTTCACCTTTTCAGCTAAAGCTACCGGAGAAAATAGCTTTACAACAGAAAATACCAGCGAGGGCCCGCTCGCAACAGCGGGAAGCTCAACGGGCAATGGCAGGGATGAAGAGGAAGAGCAACAGCCCTGCACTTTTCAGCAAAATGACTCAACGCTAATACAGATAATAAAAGGTACTGTAAATCTTTCAACGGTAGTATTAACATCACATCAAATAGAACTTTTAAGTAAAGGACTGAAGTTTATACCTAATTCTTCAGACAATATTAGTGGAGGCGATTACGGATATGAAAATGTTTGTAAGAAGTGTAAGCTTAAAACTAATAATTAAGGATGTGAATTTAGAAGCACCAGTATGTAAAAAATTAAGCACATTTACACCATTAATTTGTCCAATTTTAGTCGCCTTTTCGAATATTGTTGAGAAAGAATTGAGAGTACTTTACTCTAAAGGGAATAGGAAAAAGCTATACAATTTGTCATATGATGAATATGAAGCACTGAGAATGCTGGAAATAGATGATAGGATAGTAGTTAAACAAGAAGATAAAAGAGGTGCAGTAGTGATAATGGATAGAGAAAGATATATAGAAAGTTTTAAGTCAATATTGAGTGATGAGACAACTTTTAAAGAAATAAAATAAGATGAAGTTAAGAAATTTATTTCAGAAGTAAATATGACAGTATATGATTTACAACTAATAATATAACAATTGACCTCTTTATTTTTCTGTACCCTGTCCTAGAATTCCACAAATATATGGAATTCCAAAAATACATAAGAATCTGGAAAACCCACCACTGAGACCTATTGTCTCAGGGGGTGGATGGTTAACTGAACCAATTTCAAAGTATTTACAAATGAAGTTAGGGAAATATTTATGTAAATGTCCCAGTATATTAAAGGACACTAATAGTCTCCTATCTGACTTGTATGACTGATATGATAAATACACTGGTGGAAATTTTATGTTTGTGACACTTGATATCACGTCCCTCTTTACAGTAATTCCAAATGAATATGATGTGGAGGCCATACGTAATTTTTTGAACGTTGAAATTAAAATGCAAGCTAGAGAAATAGAAAATATATGTACATTATTGGAAATGATATTAACAAAGAATGTATTTATTTTTAATAAAGTACCATATTTACAGCTGACTGGGGTGGCGATGGGGACCCCAGTAGCTAATACATATGCAAATCTGGTATTATATGAATGGGAGAAACACTATATTTTCGGTGAGAAGAACAAATTGAGTAACAAAGTTATGTTCTACAGAAGATTTGTAGATGACTGTTTTTTGTTATGAGGAGGTAGTATGGAAGAACTGGAAAATTACATTATATATTTAAATAATTCCACAGACTTCCTGAAATTTAAAATGGTAGCGTCGAATTATAGTATAGTGTTTCTAGATATTCGATTATACAAGAAAGATGATAGAATAGAATCCACTATACACAAAAATAATGTTGCATGCACCACACACTTTTAAAGGAATACTGAGGACTCAATTGATAAGAGCAAGTAAGTTAAATACTGAGGAGGATAACTTTATAAACCAGGCTAGAGAAATGATACAATAATTTAAAGGAAATGGTTATTCAAATCAAATTATAAATGAAATATATGAGGATGTGGTTAGAGGAAGACGTGATGGATACAAACCAATTTTTAGTGTAAAAATGTTACAGACAACATATCCACCAGAAAGAAAAGGCACTATAGCTAGACATGTTACTACATTTAATGTTAATACTAAGGATGTACGTTCTATTATAGAGACAATATTGGACAGCATTAATGGCCATGCCTCCTCCCAACAAATTCCAACACATGTGAGAGATGCAACCATATAGCCAAACTGGAGGCTAAGCTCTCTCAACTCAGTACTGGCATAACCAGTCAGGAGGAGAAAGAAACCACACTCACTACAATTCCAGTCTCACACAGACCTACCACGACAGCAAACCAAACACATAATCACACAAAAACATACTCTGAGGCTCTAAATAAAGATCTGCCGAAGCAGCAGAGACCTCCAAAGCAGACACTCAAGCAGCCGCTACCCCAAAACAAAACACGTGCAACACATATCTCACAAAGCCAGTGTGCCAAACAGTCACAGCCCTTAAGACTAAACAACACACCTGATACACTTGTAATAGGTGACTCTATCGTCAGGCACACTGACGTCCCGCTCACCAGGCTGAACAAGGAGAGGGTCACGGTGAGCAGCCTGTCGGGCGCAAGGATCCGCCACATAACACAAGCACTCAGGTCACTCCAAGGCAAGTACAAATATGACTCAGTCATTGTCCATGCTGGTGTGAATGACCTGAGACGTACCTCCCTGGACTACATGAAAAGAGACATAAAGGAGCTCTCTGAGCATGTAGCCCAGGCCGGTATGACCCTGACCTTGAGTAGCATCTTACCCTCACCAAAAATGATGCCACAATATGAAGACAAGATGATCAATTTCAACAATTGGCTTAAGTACTGGTGTCATTCAAAGGGGATCCAATGCCTGTCAGCTTGGGATGATATGCTCGACAAGCCACGATGCTTTGCTAGGGATGGCTTGCACCTGTCACCCCTGGGCTTTCGGATATTGGCAAAGGCTCTTGCTACCCCCATAGTGCCTTTTTTAGGCAAGGCTCTAAAGACAAACCCACCTCCATAGGTATCACAAGGGATAAGAAACCAAGAGTAATGCTACTCAACGCCAGAAGTCTAAACCTCAAGATGCACGCACTCGAAACTCTCCTTAGCATGGAGAACATCGATATCTGTGCAGTAACAGAAACCTGGTTCAGGGCTCCCGAGAGCACCCCAGCACTACCAGGTTATACCTCATACCATGCTTTTCGGCCCCAAAACTTGGACCGAACCACAAAAGGAGGGGAGTATCGATATTCATCAAAGATACCCACACCTCCAGGTTGGTGGCAAAGCACGAAGCATCAGAGACTATCCATGTGCAACTAACAGTGGGTAAAACTGCCTTCCAGTTTATAGCCTGCTACAGACCACCCTCCCAAACCCAGGAACCCCACTTGGCCTTCCTGAGAACACTGGAAAATATGAAGGTCTCTCCAAACACCATTATATTGGGCGACTTCAACTACCCAAACATAGACTGGGAGCATTACTCTAGCTCCAACACCCTAGCCCAAAGTTTCCTAGAATTTATAAACTCAAATGCAATGGAACAACTTGTTACCACTCCCACAAGAGGGGAAAACATACTGGACCTGATCATCACCAACATGGGGACTCTAGACCAGAAGTGTATCCCTCACTGGTAAGATCAGACCATAAACTAATCTCACTGGATATTCACATCCCGACCCCACCCCCTGCCCAGAAAATCACAGTGAAAAACTTCTCTAAAGCAAATTCCACACTCCTCAAAACTGAGGTGGAATCCTTCAAAGCCCCTGGGCCTGTGGAAAATATGGCCCAGACCGCAGAATCCTTTATAAACGCATTCTATGAACACCTTCAGGAATGCATGGATCATGCAATCCCAAATAAAACCAAGACCCAATCCTCCAAAAGCAGACGTCCTGTCTTATGGACCCCAGCCATAAACAAACTATACAATAGAAGGAGGAAGCTACTAAATGATAGAGCAAAATCCCAAAAAGAGAAGGCATCACTGATCAGTATTAGCAAAAAACTACGGGCACACACAAAATTGTCTAAGGCCAGCTTCGAGAGAAAAATTGCACAGGACACTAAGGATAATCACAAGGCTTTCTTTAGTTATGTTAGGAACCTGGGTGGTAATTCCAAGATATGCTCAGAATTAGTCTAAAATGACAAAAAATACACCGAACCCACAGACATTGCCAACATCCTAGCTGACAGGTTCAGCGCAAACTCCCTCCCTCCACCAAAAGGGCAAATATCTATCCCAGCAGAGTGCTGCCCCCCTGACATCTCAGATGCTCAGGTAAGAGCCACCCTCTCCAAAGCAAAAACACAGCATCAATGGGACCAGATGGTGTCCCGGCTGGCCCCTACATGAACTCCAAGAAGAGCTAAACCCAAACATAAAATTACTGTTCAATCTCAGCCTTACTACAGGATATGTGCCCAAAGAGTGGCGTACAGCAACAGTGGTCCCTCTCCATAAAGTTGGTGCCTTAACGGATCCTGGAAACTATCGCCCCATAAGCCTGACTAGCTTGGTCTGCAAAGCTATGGAAAGGATCATCATGGACCTCATAAATAAAGATATTGGGGACCTACAAACACTGGATCCTACCCAGTTCGGCTTTGTTAAGGGCAGATCCTGCCTCTTAAACCTGGTTGATTTCTTTCAAACAGTCACCAAGGCCATTGACGACGGGAAGGTGGTCCACACAGCCTACCTGGACCTCGCAAAAGTCTTCGATACAATACCCCACTCTGGCATTATAGATAAGCTCACCAGCTTAAATATAAACCCCTATGTTACTAGATGGATTGCAAACTGGCTCAAGGACAGAACCCACATGGTTAGAATTGCTGGAGCCATGTCAGACTCCAAACCAGTTACAAGTGATGTCCCACAAGGCTCAGTCCTGGGACCTCTCTTGTTCGGTATATATTTCTCGGAGGTACAGGCCAACACGGAAGGACTGTGGCTGACCAAGTTCGCAGATGACTGCAAACTGGGTGCCATAATCGACTTTCCAGCCGACACAAGCATCCTCCAAAAGGGCCTCATAGAAACAGACAACTGGTGCCAGAGCCATGGCCTCAAGCTAAACACCAAAAAGTGTATAGTCATCCCCTTTGGCAAAAACAAAGTGCCCACAAATTACCACATAGGTGGTAATCCATTAAGTACAGAAGAAGTAATTAGGGACCTGGGGACCCAAGTTGATAGCAATCTCTCATTTGACAACCACGTGGCCAAAGTGGTTAGAAAAACATTTTATATAGCCCACCTAATCATGAAGGGATTCACATCTAGATCAGGGGAGGTCATCGTGCCTCTTTACTCATCCCTCATCAGGCCCATAACTGAGTACAATGCCCCTTTTGGGATGTACCTTACCAGACACCTGCAGCAACTGGAAAGACCCCAAAAGTACCTCACCAAGAGGATCAAAGGGCTCAAACAGATGCCATATGCTGCCCGGTTAAAGAAACTCCAGCTCTACTCAGTGGCATACCGCCTGTTCAGAGGCGATCTGTGCCTGACTTATAAAGCCATGTCCAACCCAGAATTAATGGACATGCTGCACCTCAGAAAATCCAAATCCCATCGAGCTACGCGCTCGAGAGACTTGAACCTCAGCACTGAAATAAATAGGACATGCTGGAGGGACAGATTCATAACCCAGAGGCTCCCTTCACTTTGGAATAAAATCCCAGTCCTGGTTAGGCAGAGTCCCTCATTGACTCTCTTCAAGAGGAATCTTGATGAGTGGATGGGAGATCGTAGGTTTACCCCGGGTATCACTTCTGTGTCACTGTTAGACAGAGGCACAGTATACTAACCTCGAAAAAGGGCATAGCAAAATAAATTTAAAATGGGTGGCGAAAGCCAAACACATTCTGGCTAGGCTTATAAATGCCCTAGGGCAGATAGCCTAGTATGAACCTATGAACCTATGAAATTAAAAATATAGTTGGAGAGAGACCGCATTTTTCTTGTAGGAATTCTAGAACACTGAAACAAAAATTGTGTTATAAGGACTTTGGGGACTAAAGGAAAAGTTCAAAGTAAAATAGGGACAAGAAAGTGCTATAGCTGTAGTTGTTGTGGTGACATTTATGATGGAGCAGACAACTTTAAACATCCTACAACTAATGAAATGTATACTTTTACAACTAATGTAACTTGTAATACAACTCAAGTGGTACACTTCGCTACATGTATATCATGCACATCATTTTATGTAGGCAAGACTACAAGGAAATTAAGAGAATGAATAATAGGGCACGAATCAGACATCAGAAGGAATCTATCTACAAATGCTCTTAGTAAACACATACCTGAGAAAAATAGGTTTAAATTCAGAGGGATAGATATATGGGAAATAGAGGAGGTGACATGAATAATACGTTGGAATTGAAGGAATATGAATGGATTGTTAGATTCCAGGCAGATGCTGAACAAGGTTTGAATAATACAGTTAGTTTGAAACCTGTATTAGTAAAAAGACAGAGAAAGTACAGTTTTGTACCTACCATAAATGTAGATGTTTGAGTGTATACCCTGCTGCAGTCATCACACTTGGGTTATCCTGTCATCAAGCGGTCCCACAGTCGGCCTGAATTCCAAAGTCTTGGTCCAGCGTCGGTTGCTGTTGCTTCTTCCCTGACGTCAGTGCACCAGGGGTATATAAGAGGCATCCAACACCATTTTCTTCAGTTTTTCTTGCCCTAGATGTCAGGTGCCCCCCCAAAAGGAGGTCAGTAGATAGTATCAATAATAAAAGTTTAGCACAAACAAAACATCCCTCCAGCTACAAGCAAATACACCACAAAGGTTGTATCAGATTTTAAGGTATTGAAAGGTTTTAGTTAGGTCAGAGGGGATGGAGGGAGGGTAACCTGGACTGCAGCAGGGTAAACACTCGAACATCTACATTTATGGTAGGTACAAAACTGTACTATGTTCATTGTGTTACCCTGCTGCAGTAATCGCACTTGGGTAGAATCCCAAAGCTAAGGATGGGAGGTGGAGTCAAACAGGGTTAGAGGAGGCTAGAAGGCCCTGCAAAACTGCAGTGGCGAAGCCAGCTCTAGTCTTAGAGTAAAGTGGTAAGTGATCGTGTTTGGTGAAGGTGTGTACTGAACTCCAAGTTGGCACCCCCCTGAGGAAGGCTGTAGATGTAGCTGCTGCCCTGGTAGAGTGGACCTTATGCTAGCAGGAAATGGTTTTCCATGGTGGGTGTAGCAAAAATGTATACAATGTCCTATCCATTTGGAAATGGTCTGTTTTGAGACAGCCTTTCCTTGTGATGCTGTAGCATAGGATACAAAAAGCTGGTCAGATTTTCTGAAAACCTTAGCTTTATCCAAGTAGTAACGTAGTTGCCTGTGAATGTCATCTGAAAACCTTAGTTTTATCCAAGTAGTAACATTGTTGCCTGTGAATGTCCAAGGAGTGCAGGAGTCTTTCTCCTTTGTTCTGTGGATTTGGAAAGAAGGTGGGTAAATGGATGGTTTGATTTAGAGCCACACTGGATACCACCTTAGGCATAAAGGAGGGGTTAGTTCATAGAGAAACTCTGTCTTGATGAAAAATGAGGAAAGGCTCTACTGCCATTAGTGCCTGAAGCTCTGAGACTCTTCTGGCTGAAGTAATTGCTAGCAGCAGGGCAGTCTTCCATGATATAAACTTTAAGTCAGATGAGAAAGCTGGTTCAAAAAGAGATAGCGTAAGTTTTTCCAGAACAAAATTGAGGTCCCAGGTTGGTGTTGGTGCTCTCCGGGGAGGCCTAATGTTTTTGGCCCCTCTGAGAAACTGCCTTAGAAGTGGATGTGAAAATAAGGGAAGATCCGTGTTGTAGTGAGCTGAAATAGCTGAGGCGTGGATTTTAATAGATGAAAAAGAAAGCCCTTTGTGTAACATCTCAGTTAAATATTGTAGAATCTGAGGTATGTCTGGCTGAAGGGTATTTTGGCCTTTAGCTTGGTTTTAGGCGCAAAACCTTTTCCATTTGTCTGAGTAGGCTTTCCTGGTGCTGGGCCTCCTGGCTTCCAGAATAACATCCATAACAGCTTGTGAAAGAGGAGCTGCCTAGTTGCTTAGGTGATGTGCCATGCAGCCAAATTTAAGGTTTTGCGCTGGCTGTGTAGAATCGGACTGTCTTGCTATGTGAGCAGATGAGCACTTTGGGGTAAAATCCATGGTGGGCCCTGGGCCATATTCCTTAATAGTGGGTACCAGTGCTGGTGTGGCCAGTCTGGGGCAATGAGTATCATTCGGGGTCTGTCCATCCTGACTTTCAGCAGCACCTTTGTGAGAAGGGGCAATGGAGGGAAGATATATACTGTCAGCTTTTTCCAACTGAATGAGAGTGCGTCCACTTTCCAAGCTTGATGGTGAAATGTCCTTGTGCAACATTTTGTTAGCTGGTAGTTTTGGGGGCTGGCAAACAGGTCTAAGTCTGGGTGCCCCCAGTTTTGAGTTATCATTGCAAATACTTGTGAATCCAGTTTCCACTCATGGGGATCCATGATGTTTCTGCTTAGGTCGTCTACCAATGTGTTCTTTTTTTCCTGGCAGGAATTGAGCTTGTAATTGAACTTGGTAAGCCAGTGCTGTGTTCCACAAGGTCATTGCTTGCCTGCATAGAGGGTAGGAGTGTGTACCCCCTTGTTTATGTACCACATTACTGTGGTGTTGTCCGTCCTTATTGTAAGCTGCCCTGGATGTAAGAGGTCCTTGAAGGCTGTCAGGGCATTCTGTACAGCTAGCATTTCTTTTTGATTGATGTGCAGATTCCTTTGATCTGCAGTCCATATGCCTTGAACGCACCGTCCTGCCATGTGTGCCCCCCAGGCATAGTCCGATGCATCTGTTGTCATAGTTTGCCTGGCTGGGGGTAAGGTGAAAGGCTGACCCTTGTTGAGGTGACATGCCTGTAACCACCATAGAAACTCCTGTTGAAGGCAGGGAATGAGATGTATCATTGTGTCAAAGCTGTGGCTGTGTTGAGTCCATACGCTTTTTAGGTACCATTGTAATTTCCTCATATGTAGTTTTGCAAATGGTATTAGTAGTATGCAAGATGCCATGAAGCCCAAGGCCTGCAGAATTTTTCTTGCAGGGAGTTGGGTCTTTGTTGCCATTGTTTTGAAGTATTGAGTCAGTTGTAGTTGTTTGTCTGGCGTCAAGATAAGCCATCTGGGCCGTTGTATTCAAGCTGGCACCCAGGAATGTCATATTTTGTGAGGGCACTAGTTTTGATTTCTTTTCGTTTACTGTGTACCCTAGGCAACTTAGAAGGTGTTTTACAAAAGCCAGATGTTGTAAGAGAATGTCCTTGCTTTCTGCTTGGATGAGGCAGTCGTCCAGGTATGGGTATATTTGAATTCCTCTTTGTCTGCAGTATGCAATTACTGGTGCCAGGCATTTTGTGAAGACCCTGGGCGCAGTAGATAAGCCAAAGGGCAGTGTACAGAATTGGTAATGGGTTGAACCTGCAATGAAACGGAGGTATCTTCTGCAATTTTGTCTGATAAGGACATGCAGGTATGCCTCCTTGAGGTCCAACGTTACTAGCCATGCTTTCTTGCCCAACATGGGAAGAAGCTGCTGTAGTGTTAGCATCTTGAATTTGGGTACTTGCAAGAAGGTGTTTAGAATTGAAAGGTCCAGAATGGGTCTCCAAGCATTGCCCTTTCTGGGGACTAGAAAGAGCTTTGAGTAAAATCTTTGGCCTTGCTCCTGTGTAGGTACCAGTTGAATGGATCTCATGTACAGGAGAGCTGTAATTTGTTTTTGTGCCTCTGCCCATTGATTTTGTGGCAGGTTTGGCATTCCTTTTATCCTTGGCAAGGTGTGGAAATGGAATCTGTATCCTTGTGAGATAATGTCTAGGACCCATTTGTCCTTTGTGACGATGCGCCAGTTGTCTGTAAAAAGTGATAATTTTCCTCCCAAGGGAGCTGCCAAGAGAGTTTTGCTTGGCAGTTTGAGGTTTAAGTCATTGTGTTTGCCTTCTAGTAGCCCCTTGGGCGCCTGTATTTACCCCTCTGTGGTCTGTCAGAAGCTGGAAAGGACCAGTTTTTTGTTGGCCAATTTCTGCTGAAGTGTGGGGGCTGTACCTGTAAGAAATCTTTGACCGTCTGCATAGATTTTGCCTTATCCTCCATTTTCTTTAAAACCTCTTCTGCTTTAACCCCAAATAGGACATCCTGCTGTAAGGGTGCATCTAGTAACTTTGCTTTAACATGATCAGGCAGAGTTTGTTCCTTTAACCAAGCACACCTACGTATAACAGACCCAGTAACAGCTGCTCTACAGGAAGCTTCCAAGGAATCAAATTCACATTGTAAAGTATGTTTGCCCACCTGTTCAGCTGCATGCAACAGGTCCTGCATTTCCTTGAATTCAGACTGTTGAGGGTGCGTGCTCATCTTTTGTTTTATTTGAGACATTAGGAATTGCTGGTATTTAATCATGTGAAATTGACAATTTAGTGCTCTCATAGCTCGAGTAGCTGATGTGTAAACCTTCTTCCCCCACCTATCTAGTGCTCTGGAGTCCATTTCAGAGGGTACAGGATTTTTAGCCATAGAAGCCTTAGCCCCTTTGGGACCCTGGGAGATTGTCTCTGGATCAGCAACAGGGCTTTTGTAAAGGAATTTGTGTGAGTCAGGCACTCTATAGTATCTATCTGGTTTGGCTGGAGCAGGAGGCAGAGAATCTGGATTTAAACTGGATTCTAAGTAAACATCATCCACAATGTCTAAAACTGGGGGGATAGCAAGTGGTCTGTGCTGGGGGAGTAAAAGAAACTCTCGGAGCATTTTCTTTGAGTTGGAGTAGTCCTGACCTTCCCAGTGGAAATGTTCCCTCATGGTATGTAAGGTATCCCCAAAGGAGTAGTCTTCAGGGGGAGAAGCTGAGGGAATGGAATCCTCAGCATCAGAATCTTCATAAGGGGGAAAGGAGTAATCCTGTTCCTCAGAGGAGCCTGAGGAAATAGACACTTGATCAGAGGAGGCATAATCCTCCTCTTGTCTAGGCCTTTTGTCGGGGGGGGGGGTTGGGAACCCCTGATTAAAGAAATCAAATCTTCAGCCATTTTAAGCATCTGTTTCTTAGGCATGGGGCCTTGAACTGGAGACTGAAGTGCAGTCTTTTTTGGTTTTAAAGGAGTCTTAAGCTTAGCATAAGATTTTATGGTGAGAGTAGTTGGTCTGAAGACACCTTCTGAAACCGAAGGTGTTTCCACAGCACCAGCTTCTCCTACTGCAATGTCGTTGGTAGGGCCTAAAGAAAATGGCTGCATCAGCCTAGAACTCTCTGCCAGAGAATCTGAAGCGGTCTGGGGGTCCAATTCTGCGGTAGCCAGGGGCTGCGTAGGCGCCTCACTGAAAACCGGTGAATGGCGACCGGCCCAGCCAGTCTGGCTTGGATCTAGGCTGCCTGTCTTTAACTTTGCGTTTTTTATGCACGCCAGTAGTTGGTTGCTCCAATGGCATAGTGTAATTAAATTTCCTACCGAAGTAGTGTAGTGCGAAATCAAAGCGTCTCTTTATAGTTTGCTTATTGAACCTAGCACAAAACCGACAACCAGTGACGTTGTGGTCTGGGCCTAGGCAAGGTATACAATAAGAGTGAAAGTCCTTATGAGGTATTTGCTTCCAACAAGAAATACAATTGCTAACTTTTTCTGACATCGGTTTGAGGCAAGAAACGTTTCCCCAACGGGGTACTTAGCTTTATTGAAGACTTCGGATCTGAAATTCGACTTCGAAAATCTCAGGAGTCGGCCGACCGGCACTTACGAACTGCTTCTGCTTCGGGCACCGCGCAGCAAGAAAGACTGAAGAAAATGGCGGATGCCTCTTATATACCCCTGGCACACTGACGTCAGGGAAGAAGTGACAGCAACTGACGCCGGACCAAGACTTTGGAATTCAGGTCGACTGCAGGACTGCCTGACGACAGGATAACCCAAGTGTGATGACTACAGCAGGGTAACACGATGAACATCCTTTAGTTTTATAAATTGTATAGTAATTGGTAGTATTTTAAAGATATTTTAACTGTAATATAGAAAAGTTGTCTGAACTTTTATATTTTATGTATTCTCTATATAATTTATGCTATCCATATGCATATACATATATATATATATATATATATATATATATATATATACTTTTTGATATTTGTTGAATTTTAGGTACTGTTGTTTTAAAAGTAATAATTGTTAACAATTAATGACAGGCTGGCTGTGTCATGTGATTTTAAATGTGCCCTATTTAAAAGTGAAGATGAAATGTAGTGTTTTATGTACTGATGAAGGGTGGTTAGCCCGAAAGCTTTGCATTAAATTTTTATTTCTCGGCGTAGTTTACGTGTCTGGCATCAGGTTGTCAGTACTATAAAGCAAGGCAGCTGACATCATTACATCAGTTTTTCATGCCCTAACCCGTCAGGAGCACATGGGAAAAGAGAGAAGTGATCCTGATGGCTAAGAGCCACCTTGGGAAGCATGCGTCCCCCTAGGGGAAGATGTTAAATGGGGGATGGAGGGAGGGAAACCAAGACTGCAACAGTGAATACGCTCGAACATCTACATTGGTGGTAAGTGTACACAACTCTACTATGTTCTCCGTGTTTCACTCTTGCAGTCATCACCTGTGGGAGGATTCCCAAAGGTGAGGTAAAGGGCGGAAGGATAGGTAGAGTCCTAGGTATTGGTCAGGAGGCCCTGCAGAACTGCAGATGCAAACCCTGCCCTAGACTTAGAAAAGACAGGTAGGTGGGTAAGGCTTTGTAAAGGTATGGACAGAGGTCCAGGTGGCCGCTTCCAAGATGTCCCTGGTAGGTACTCCTCTGAGAAAGTCAGTGCAAGTGGAGTTGCCCTAGTGGAGTGGGTACGGATCGACTTAGGGATGGTTTTCCCATGTAGTCTGTAGTAAAAATGGATACAGTGTGAAATCCATTTGGAAATGGTTTGTTTGGAGATGGGCTTCCCCTCTGCCCCTGGGGAAAAGCTTACAAGACACTGGTCAGTTTTTCTGAATGGCTTAGTGCGGTCCAGATAGTATCTGAGTTGCTTGTGCACATCTAGTGAGTGTAGAATTCTTTCCCCCTTGTTTTGAGGGTTGGGAAAGAAGGTGGGAAAGTATATGGCTTGGTTAAGGGTCACATCAGACACCACCTTGGGCATAAAGGAGGGATTAGTCCTCAGGAAGGCTCTGTCTGCATGAAAAATTATGAAGGGCTCGACCGCCATGACAGGTTGAAATTCTGAGACCCTCTGGCTGAGGTAATAGCTAGTAGGAAGGCAGTCTTCCAGGAGAGGTATTTCAATTCTGTTGAACTGCCAGGTTCGAAAGGAGGTAAGGTTAGTTTCTCTAACACATAATTCAGATCCCAGGGTAGAGTAGTAGGTCTTCTGGGAGGCCTGATATTAGAAGCCCCTTTGAGGAATTGCTTAATCAAAGGATGAGAGAAAAGGGGTGGGTCTGAATCATAATGGGCAGAGATAGCTGAGGCATGGATTTTAATTTAGGAGAAGGAGAGGCCACTATTGAGCAACTCTGCTAAGTAATCGAGGATGAGGGGGATGGAAGGTTGGGAGGTACTGCCCTCTTTTGATTGTTTCCAAGAGCAGAATCTTTTCCTTTTCCTGCATAAGATTTTCTTGTGCTGGGCCTTCTGGCCTCTGTGATGATGTCCAGGGCCTGTTTGCTTAACAGTGACTTCTTGTTAGTTTTTAGTGTATAAGCCATGCTGAAAGTTTGAGAGTCTGTTGGTCTGGGTGCAGTACCTTCCCCCTTTCCTGGGTCAAGAGGTCTGACCTTAGGGGAAGCAGCTTCGGGGGCTGTAAGGTGAGACTGCATAGTAAGGGGTACCAATGCTGTCTGGGCCAATCTGGAACAATGGGGATGGCCTTTGGTCTCTCCTCTCTTATTTAGAGCAGAACCTTGGGAATAAGGGGCAGAGAAGGGTATGCATACACAAAGATGGAACTCCAGGGGAAGGTCAAGGCATCCACCTTCCATGCTAGGAGGTGATACTCCCTGGTACAAAACTTGTGCAGCTGGTGGTTGAGGGACAAGGCCAAGAGGTCCACCTCTGGGGTCCCCCACTCCTGTGTGATTTGCAGAAAGATTTCTCTGTGGAGCTGCCATTTGTGGGGGTCCAGTAAGTTCCTGCTTAGGTGGTCTGCCGTGTGCTGTTGATCCCAGGTAAGTATTGGGCAATTAGGTGTAGCCCCATGGAAGAGGCTGTAAGCCAGAGACTCATGGCTAATTTGCACAGGGAGTAAGATTGGGTGGCCCCCCCATGCTTGTTGATGTACCACATTACTGTGGTGTTGTCTGTTTTTATAAGGAGGACCCCTGGCCTGAGATGAGGTTGGGAGGAAGTCAGAGCATTTTGCACTACCATCATTTCTTTCTGGCTGATGTGAAAGTGAACTTGCTGGGCATTCCAAAGGCCTTGGGTACACCTGCCTGCTAGATGAACACCCCTAGCTATGTCTGAGGTGTCAGTGGTGATGGTCTGGCCGAAAGGATGGAGGATGAAGGGAAGACCCTTGTTCATGGCACAGGCCTCTGCCCACCAGAGAAATTTGTCCCTTATGCTACGGATCATTGGGAGAGTGGTTTCTAGGGACTGAGAGTGCTGACACCAAAGGTTCTTTAAGTACCACTGAAACATTCTCAGGCGACAGGGATGAGAAGGATGCAAGATGCCATGTATCCCAGGGCTTGCAGGAACTTCCTCGCAGTGAGGTGACCTCTGGAAGCCAAACTGGGTGAAGTAGAGAGGCAGAAAGCTCTGCTTTTCTGGGGACAGGAAGGCCATTAGGGTTGCTGTGTCTAGCACAGCTCCCAGGAAAACAATCTTCCTGGTGGGGTTTTGCTTTGATTTTTTCTCGTTGATGGTGAACCCTAGAGAAGTTACGAGTTTTTTGACAAAGAGAAAATTCTGGAGCAACTTTTCTTTGCTGTTTGCCTGAATGAGGCAGTCGTCCAGGTAAGGGTAAATCTGTATATTTCTCTGTCTACAGAATACTATAGTCGGGGCCAAGCATTTGGTGAATACTCTGGGAGCAGTAGATAAGCCAAAGGGCAGTGCAGAGAACTGGAAGTGCTGATTGCCTGCTCTGAAGCACAGGAATTTTCTGCTTGATTCTCTGACGGGGATGTGGAGGTAAGTATGCTTTAGGTCTAGTGTCACCAGACAGGCATTTTGTGTGAGCATAGGCAGGAGTTGCTGCAAGGTTAGCATTTTGAATCTGGGGACCACCAAGGAGGTGTTCAGTTTGGATAGATCCAGCATGGGGCGCCAAGTGCCCTCCCTTCTGGGAACAATGAATAGTCTGGAGTAAAAACCTTTTCCTGTTTGATCCGGAGGGACAGGTTCTACTGCCCCATGGGATGTTAGTGTTTTTACCTGTTTTAATGCCTCTGTCCCCTGGTTTGGGGGGGGAGGTCTGGGTATCCTCTTGGAATAGGGAGTTCACTGAAGGAGAATCTGTATCCCTGAGAAATGATTTTTAATACCTACTGGTCCTTGATTATAGAGACCCAATTGTCCTTGAAGAGGGTGAGCCTTCCTCCTTCCTAGTTTTAGATGAGTGAAAGGAGGGCAGAGGAGGGAGGGAGAGTCATTATGAGTGCGTACCAAAGAAGCTTGACTTAGAACTCCCTGCCTTAGAGGCGGACGTGGTCCATTGTTTGCTTCTTTGCTGGGCCTGGATGTCCTGCCCCTGCGGGGCTTACTTTGGCCCTGTCTACTGGGTGCAGGGAAGGCCCAGTGCTTAGAGGGGAAGTTCTTGCTGAATCTGGGTGGTTGAACTTGAAAGAAATCTTTTACTGTTTGCAAAGATTTTGCTTTGTCTTCCATTTTTTTAAGCACCTCTTCTGCTTTCCCCAAACAGGCTTTCCTTATCTAGGGGTGCATCAATAAGTTTAGACTTGACATGATCGGGGAGAGGTTGTTCCTTCAGTCATGCATGCCTTCTAATAACAGATCCTGTCACTCCTGCCCTGCTAGAGGCTTCTAGGGTGCCATACCCACATTGAATGAGTGCTTGGCCACTTGACAAGCAGAGTGTAGTAATTCTGCCAGCTCTTTTGAGTTGGCGCCATCAGAAAAGGTAGCAATCTTTTGTTTTAATTGTCCCAAAGTGTGTTGTTGATATTTTAACATATGGACCTGACAACTGACTGCTCTGACAGCTAAGGTTACAGAGGTGTATACTTTTTTACCCCAACTGTCCAGAGCTCTGGAGTCTTTGTCAGAAGGAAGAGGATTGTTGGCAGAACTAGTCTTAGCTCATTTGGGTCCCTGTGTAATGACCTCAGGGTCTACAGCAGGGTTCCTGTACAGGTATTTGTGAGAATCCGGTACACTGTAGTACCTGTCAAGTTTAGCTGGAGCAGGAGGCAAGGCATCAGGGGCTAAACTGGATTCAAGGAAAACATCATCCACCACTTCTAGAATAGGTGGGATCGCCAGGGGGTCTGTGCTGGGGCAAATCCAGAAACTCTCTTAAGTCATTTCTTTGACTGTGGGCAGTCCTGAGATTCCCATTGAAAATGTTCCCTGAGGGAGTGAAGGGTTTCTCCGAAGGAGAGGTCCTCTGGAGGGGAGGCAGAGGGGATGAATTCCTCTGCATCTGAATCCTCAAACAGTTAAGGGCTGTTCTTCTTCAAAGGCAGAATAATCAGATTCCTCCGACTCTTGGTCTGACAATTTCTGGAAAAGAAAGCCTTTTCCTTTTCGGAGTGGGGGCTTGAGTACCTCGGATAAGGGAGATGAGATCCTCCGCCATTTTAAGCATTTGAGCTTAGGGTGGGGGAGCAATAGCAAGAAGGTGGCTAGAAGCAGATTTTCTAGAAGTGGCCTGGCTTTGAGGCCTGAGAGAATAGTACAGTTTTGTACCTACCATAAATGTAGATGTTTGAGTGTTCACACTGCTGAAGTCATTACACTTGGGTTATCCTGCCATCAGGCAGTCCCGCAGTCGGCCAGAGTTCCAAAGTCTTGGTCCGGTGTCGGTTGCTGTCACTTCTTCCCTGACGTCAGTGCGCCAGGGGTATACAAGCTGCATCTGACGCCATTTTCTTCAGTTTTCTTGCCCCAGATGCCAGGTGCCCCCAAGTAGGTAGGCAGTACATATTGCTAATAAAAAATATACATATAAAATAAAAACAATACCTTCAGTTACAAGCAAATACACCACAAAGGTTGTATAGGATAGAAAGGTATAGATTAGTCCAGCTAGTTCAGAAGGGATGGAGGGAGGGTAACCTGGACTGCAGCAGTGTGAACACTCGAACATCTACATTTATGGTAGGTACAAAACTGTACTATGTTCATCGTGTTACACTGCTAAGGTTGGGTGGCTGGTCTATAAAGAGTTAGGATTGGCTATAAGGCCCTGCAGAACTGCAGTGGGAAATCCTGCTCTGGATTTAGAGTAAAGAGTCAGGTGGTAATGCTTGGTAAAGATGTGCACTGAACTCCAAGTTGTAGCCTCCAAAATTTCCTTGGTAGGTACTCCTCTGAGAAAGGCTGTTGAAGTGGCTGTTGCCCTGGTGGAATGTGGCCTGATGTTATTTGGGACTGATTTTCCATGCTGTGTGTAGCAGTAATGAATACAGTGTCCTATCCACTTGGATATAGTCTGCTTTGAGATAGCCTTGCCCTGTGATCCTGCAGCATATGCTACAAACAGTTGCTCAGTTTTCCTGAAAGCTTTTGTTTTGTCCAAGTAAAAGCGTAGCTGCCTGTGTATGTCCAAAGAATGCAGAAGTTTCTCCCCTTTATTCTGGGGGTTTGGATAAAAAGTTGGCAAATGGATGGTTTGGTTAAGAGCCACACTAGATATCACCTTTGGCATAAAGGTAGGGTTTTTCCTTAAAGAAACCCTGTCCTGATGAAAAATTATAAAGATTCCACTGCCATTAATGCCTGTAGCTCTGAGACTCTTCGTGCTGAAGTTACTGCCAGGAGCAGAGCCGTTTTCCATGATAAAAATTTTAGATTGGCTGTATTGGCTGGCTCAAAAGGTGGTAGGGTCAGTTTTTCCAAAACAAAATTGAGGTCCCAAGTTGGTATTGGTGCTCTCCAGGGCGGTCTTATGTTTTTAGCCCCTCTGAGGTACTGCTTTAGCAAGGGATGAGAGAATAAAGGAGGAGCCGTGTTGTAATTTGCTGAAATGGCAGAGGCGTGGATCTTAATTGATGAGAAGGATAGGCCTCTGTCCAGCATCTCAGTTAAGTATTGTAAAATCTGAGGAATGTTTGGAACAAGAGGGTCAAGGCTTTGAGCTTGGTTCCAGGTGCAGAATCTCTTCCATTTTTCTGAGTAAGCTTTCCTGGTGCTAGGCCTCCTGGCCTCCAAAATGACATCCATAACAGCTTTAGAGAGAGGCGTTGCCTGTTTGACTAATGTATCTGCCATGCAGCCAGGTTTAGGGTTTTGAGCTGACCGTGCAGGATCTGACTGTTTTGTTGAGTCAGAAGGTGTGGAATTTGAGGCAAAATCCATGGTGGGCCAGTCTGGAGCAATCAGGATCATCTGTGGTTTTTCTTGTCTGGCTTTTAGGAGTACCTTTGAAAGGAGAGGCAGTGGCGGGAAGGAATAAACTTTTAGGTTTTTCCAGCTGAACAAGAGAGCATCCACTTTCCATGCTTGTTTGTGATAAATCCTTGTGCAGAATTTTTGTAGTTGGCAATTCAGTGGGGACGCAAAAAGATCCATGTCTGGGCATCCCCATTTTTGCATTACCATGCTGAAGATTTGTGGATTCAATTTCCATTCGTGTGGGTCCATGATATTTCTGCTTTGATCGTCTGCCAGAGTATTTTTCTTTCCTGGCAGGAATTGTGCTTGCAGGTGAACTTGATACATTAGAGCTGTGTTCCACAAGGTCATGGCTTGCCTGCATAGGGGATAAGAATGAGTGCCCCCTTGCTTGTTTATGTACCACATTACTGTGGTGTTGTCTCTCTTTAGTAATAATTGTCCTGGATGCAGAAGGTCCTTGAAAGCTGTTAGAGCATTTTGAACAGCCAACATCTCTTTTTGATTGATGTGAAGATGCATCTGGTCTGTGGTCAACTTGCCCTGAATGCATTTTCCTGCCATGTGTGCTCCCCAGGAATAATCCAAAGCATCTGTTGTTAGAGTTTGCCTGGCTGTGGGTTGGGTAAAAGGCTGACCCTTGTTTAGGTGACATGCCTGTGCCCACCATCGAAACTCCTGTTGTAGGCAGGGAATCATTAGTATTACTGCTTCTAAACTGTGACAGTGTTGAGTCCAAACAATTTTTAGGTACCATTGTAATTTCCTCATATGCAGTCTGGCATATGGTATTAGTAGTATGCAGGATGCCATGAATCCCAGGGCCTGCAGAATTTTTCTTGCAGTGAGATGGGACTTTTTTGCCAGTAATTGAAAATATTGAGTTAGTTGAACTTGCTTGTCTGGCGTGAGGTAAGCTATCTGGGCCGTTGTATTTAAGCTGGCACCCAGGAATATAATCTGTTGCGAGGGCGCTAGTTTTGACTTCTTTTCGTTTACTGTGTACCCTAGAGAAATTAGCAACCTTTTTACAAACGCCACATGCTGTAGAAGAATGTCCTTAGTCTCTGCTTGAATGAGGCAGTCATCCATGTATGGATATATTTGAATTCCTTTTTGTCTGCAAAATGCAATTACTGGTGCCAGGCACTTTGTGAAGACCCTGGGCACAGTAGATAAGCCAAAGGGCAGTGCAGAGAATTGGTAGTGCATTGTACCAGCTTTGAATCTCAGGTATCTTCTGCAATTTTGTCTGATAGGGACATGCAGGTATGCCTCTTTGAGGTCCAGAGTAACAAGCCAAGCCTTCTTGCCCAGCATGGGTAGAAGCTGCTGTAATGTCAAAATTTAGAATTTTGGAATATCCAGGTAAGTATTCAGAATTGAAAGGTCTAGTATGGGCCTCCAGGCCTTGTCCTTTCTGGGGACCAGGAGGAGTCTTGAGTAAAAACCTTGTCTTTGTTCCTGTTGTGGTACTTTTTGAATAGCTCTCATGTCCGTGAGGGCTGAAATTTGTTTTTGTGCCTCTGCCCATTGATTCTGTGGCAGGTCTGGCATTCCTTTTAGCCTTGGTAAAGTATGAAAGTGGAACCTGTAACCTTGAGACACAACATTCAGAACCCATTTGTCTTGGGTGATTGTTCGCCAGTTTTGAGACAAAAAGTGCTAGTTTTCCCCCTAAGGGGGCTTCCAAAAGGGACGTGCTTGGCATACGAAGGGGAAAGTCATTGTGACTGTTTCCTGTAAGGTTGAGACTTGTCCTCACCTCCTTTTGGGGTTGAGGTGCCCCACTGTCATTGTCTGTTTGAGCCTTGGGGTTGAGATCTGCCTTTCTGTGGCCTGTCTGACACTGGAAAGGACCAATACTTTGTTGGCCAATTTCTGCTAAACCAAGGTGGCTGTATCTGTAAGAAATCCTTGACTGTTTGCATAGATTTAGCTTCATCCTCCATTTTCTTTAACACCTCTTCTGCCTTAACACCAAATATCATGCTGTAAAGGAGCATCCAAAAGTTTTGCCTTAACATGATCAGGTAAACTCTGTTCTTTTAACCAAGCATGTCTTCGAATCACAGAACCTGTAACTGTGGCTCTACAAGAGGCCTCTAAGGAATCAAAACCACATTGCAGAGTATGTTTTCCCACCTGTTCAACTGCATGCAATAAATCCTGCATTTCTTTACAATCAGGAGCTTCTGAGCTTGCAAGCATTTTCTGTTTTAACTGAGCCATTAAATATTGTTGGTACTTAAGCATGTGAAACTGGCAATTTAAAGCTACTAAAGTTGCAGAAGTGTATACTTTCTTCCCCCATCTATCCAAAGCTCTGGAATCTCTGTCAGAGGGTACTGAATTTTTTGCAATGGAAGCCTTAACCCCTTTTGGACCCTGGGAAATAGTTTCTGGATCAGCAGAAGGGTTTTTGTAAAGAAACTCGTGAGAATCAGGGACTCTATAATACCTATCTGGCTTGGCTGGAGCAGGGCCCAAAGAATTAGGAGATAAGCTGGATTCAGAGAACACATCATCCACAATATCTAGCACAGGCGGAATGGCCAGGGGCCTGTGCTGAGGCAATAAAAGGAAATCCCTGAGCCTTTTTTTGGATTCTGAGTAATCCTGACTTTCCCAATGGAAATGCTCCCTCATGGTATGTAAAGTTTCCCCAAAAGAATAATCCTCAGGAGGAGAGGCTGAAGGGATAGATTCTTCAGCATCAGAGTCCTCATGGGGGGGGGGGGTAGAGAGTATCCCTGGTCTGAAGAGGAATCAGAGGAAATGGAAACCTGATCAGAGGAATCATAGTCTGTATCCTGCCTAGGCCTTTCCTCAGGAGGGGGATGGGAACCCCTGATTGGAGTAATGAGGTCTTCGGCCATTTTAAGCATCTGTTTCTTAGACATGGAGGACTGTCCAAGAGAATGCTGTACTTGTTTCTTTGCCTTTAATGGTACCTTTGTCTTGGCTGTTGCTTTAATGGTAAGTTGTGAAGGTCTGAAAACACCCTCAGAAGCAGATGCCTGGTTTTTGTAAAGAAACTCGTGAGAATCAGGGACTCTATAATACCTATCTGGCTTGGCTGGAGCAGGGCCCAAAGAATTAGGAGATAAGCTGGATTCAGAGAACACATCATCCACAATATCTAGCACAGGCGGAATGGCCAGGGGCCTGTGCTGAGGCAATAAAAGGAAATCCCTGAGCCTTTTTTTGGATTCTGAGTAATCCTGACTTTCCCAATGGAAATGCTCCCTCATGGTATGTAAAGTTTCCCCAAAAGAATAATCCTCAGGAGGAGAGGCTGAAGGGATAGATTCTTCAGCATCAGAGTCCTCATGGGGGGGGGGGGGTAGAGAGTATCCCTGGTCTGAAGAGGAATCAGAGGAAATGGAAACCTGATCAGAGGAATCATAGTCTGTATCCTGCCTAGGCCTTTCCTCAGGAGGGGGATGGGAACCCCTGATTGGAGTAATGAGGTCTTCGGCCATTTTAAGCATCTGTTTCTTAGACATGGAGGACTGTCCAAGAGAATGCTGTACTTGTTTCTTTGCCTTTAATGGTACCTTTGTCTTGGCTGTTGCTTTAATGGTAAGTTGTGAAGGTCTGAAAACACCCTCAGAAGCAGATGCCTGCGCAGCAGTTCTGGACCCATCTGAGGGATTAGTTTCCGTAGACCCAATACCTTCAGTTTCCAGAGGCCTAGTTGTCTCCACATGGGAGTCAGAAGCGGCCTGTGGCTCTAAGGTAGCGGGTGTCAGGGGCTGCGAAAGTGCCTCACTGAGAACCGGCGACTGGCCTAGAAGAGGTTTCATCGTCGGTTTTGGACCTCGGATGCCTGTCTTTATCCTTGTCTTTGCGTTTTTCAGTATTGAGGTCGTCGGTTGATCCAACGGCATAGTATAATTGAACCTTCGGCCAAAGTAGTGCATAGCAAAATCAAAACATCTTTTTATAGTGCGTTTGTTAAATCTAGCACAAAACCAACAACTAGTGACATCGTGATCAGGGCCTAGGCATGGAATACAGTAAGAGTGGAAGTCCTTATGAGGTATTTGCTTCCCACAAGAAATACAATTATTAACTTTTTCTGACATCGGTCTGAGGCAAGAAAAAAGTTTCCCCAATGGGGTACTTAGCTTTATTGAAGACTTCGGATCTGAAATTCAACTTCGAAAATCTCAGGAGTCGGCCGAACGGCACTTGCGAACTGCTTCTGCTTCGGGCACCGCACAGCAAGAAAGACTGAAGAAAATGGCGTCGGATGCATCTTATATACCCCTGGCACACTGACGTCAGGGAAGAAGCAACAGCAACTGACGCCGGACCAAGACTTTGGAACTCTGGCCGACTGCGGGACCACCTGATGGCAGGATAACCCAAGTGTAATGACTGCAGCATGTAACATGACGAATATCCATTGTTCTCTGAGAAATGGTAGTCGGAAGAGAAGACATCAGTTTTTGTCTAGAATCGGTAGTGCGAACGGCCTCGTCGAAAGCTGGTGCCTGCGTCGCGGCTCTGGACCCAACCAAGGCAGAGACAGCCACAGGCTTGGAAGATGAAGTGTATTTCTGTGGCATACCAGACTCCGAAAGGGTCTCGGCAGAGGACTGCATAGAAAGAGTTGGGCATCAGGGACTGCGAAAGCACCTAACTGAATTCCAGAGAACTTATGACTTGCTTAGCGGTAGTGTCGTCGGAAGGCTTAGCCTTGTGTGGCCTGTCTCTATCGTTATGTTTTTTTCGGAATGTCGGAAGATTGTTGGATGATGGACGACATATCGGAATTCGAAGATGGAATACAAAAATAACTTTCTACAAAAAGAGCTCTACGGCAAATGGATCTCCATTAAAGAGGGCACAGAACTGGCAAAGAGGGACGTCATAGTCTGGGCCTAAACAAGTGATGCGGTAAGAATGAAAGTCTCAGTGTAGGATCTGCTTTCCACAGGCGAGACAATTGTTAACTTTTTTGGACATCGGTTAGAGCAAGAAAAAAAAAGGGTCCCCAATGGGGTACTTAGCTTTTGACACTTTCTGTTGAAATTCGATTTCTGCTAGCAACCGACCGGCACTCGTGCGAACTGCTTCTGCTACGGGCTCCACGGCAAGAAAGACTGATGTAATGATGTTGGCTGCCTTGCTTTATAGTACTGACAACCTGACATCATACTACAGGCGACACCAGCCAGTGCACAAAAACATAGACTCTGGTATTCGGGCCGGCTGAGGGCTAACACAGCAGGAATAACCCACAGGTGATGACTGCAACAGTGAAACACAAGGAACATCATCAAGGACCCTACTCTTTAGTTGGCCAATCATTCTTGCCAGTCCTAATAAAACTCAGGTCTTCTTCAAATATTCAAACATGGCAAATCTTTATTAGAAACACTCCTGTCTAATAGTTAGCACTGCTCATGCTCCACACCAGGCTAGTACCTCATCTTTAACCTACACCACTCTCTTCCTTTTATCCCAACCTCTCCCCCTCTTTACTGTGTCTTATGACTGTCTCTATGTATTCTTCCGTCTGACTCAACTTGTGGGTTATTGGATCCGATCACATCAGAAGCCAGCATCTCATAATCTTGAGCTCCGAAGTTCCACCACTTCTCCACTAATGCCCTGCATGCTTAAACCTCCTCAGATCGAGTTCTTATAACAATAACTTGGGTTCATACCCACTAATTTGGCAATCTTCTCATCTGTTAGTAGAATGGGCCAGTTTTTCTCAATAACCTGCTTTATACTATTAACATTGCTAGTATAAGAACTGTCAAGCCATGAAAAAGTTACTTTGCTATCCTGATAGGGTTAAAGCAATGAATAAGGCACGTGAAAGAACATACCCGTGTGGTAAATGTAGGTACTGTGATTATATAGACCCAGAATCTGTAGATTTTTTGCATCCAGATACTGGGAGATCATATAAGTTTAATGTTAAGGCCAATTGCAATACTAGACACATAGTTTATATGGCGAGATGTGTATGTTGCTCAAGGTTTTACATAGGGAAGACAGATCATACCCTCAAGGAACATATAAGAGAACACTTGTATAGTGTTAACAATGGAAACAGAAATAATGCTATAGCTAAGTATGTCTTAAATACTAGACTTGAACATGATTTTAAATTTAGAGCAACTGAAGTTATACATGAAATGGCCAGAATGGGGAATACTGAAAATAAAACTGAAGAGGCTGAATTAAGATGGATTTTAAAATATTCAGGGCTGATAAGGGAGCTGGACTTAATGAAGTGGTCTCCATTAAACCTATACTTAAAGCTAGAGGCTTACCTAGATGATTTGTGCACAAGTGAGCTTGCATTACCTGTATAAAGGAGTGCTTATTTGCTGTATGTTTTATATAGTGTATTATACCATTAAAAAGTTTGGATAATGATGTCATTAATGAATGGGGGGGATAATGCATATGATTGGATGCTTTAACAGAGTGTTTTATAAGTGCACGTTTTATTGATGTGTGTTATTAAGGTCTGAAGAAGCCACGTTGATGTGGTGAAAGCGCTTACCTAAATAAAGTACGGCTTGGTTTTATATGCTCGCTGTGCTTCGTTTTGCCTATAAGTATCTGATTTTACTGTATCTTTGCACAAATATTTAGCTATAACTAATAATTATCTATGTGCCACCAATGCTCCTACTTAAGAGTGAACCTGCAAGCTACCTAAAAACTATAAAATAATAACCTGCCTTCCAACGACGTATAAACTATACACTGGAATTGATGCTGACAGACCTTTAGAAGAAAACTCAATTATGGCAGTAGAACAAAAGGACAATAAAAGAACGTAATACAGAACAAAGGATCATTTGTTGTTAAATAAAGTCATTGGGGAGAACTGTTAAAAGGGGAAGAATCTAAGTATGGCATGGATTGACTATAAAAAAGCATTTGATAGTATCCCACATTCATGGATTAAAGAGTGATTAAAAATGTGTAAGACATACCCTACACTGATTGACTAAATTACAGTGACCATGAAAAGTACAGTTTTGTACCTACCATAAATGTAGATGTTCGAAGATCCACATTGCTGCAGTCATAACCTGTGGGTATTCCGCTGTCCTCGGTCGGCCCGAATACCAAAGTGTTAGGCTGGCGTCGGTCTTGGGCGCTCAGAACTGACGTCAGTACGCAGTAGTACTTAAGCGCATGACCGACGCCACATCCTCAGTCTTTCTTGCCCCAGATGTCAGAAGGCCTAAAAAGGAAAGGCCATAGCCAAAATAGAAAATACCCAACAACCAACATAGAGAAAATAATAATTATCCCAAAAGAAACACAGCAACCCCAAACTATAGAGGGGAAGGAGGGAGGGAAAATAGGACTGCAGCAATGTGGATCCTCGAACATCTACATTTATGGTAGGTACAAAACTGTACTATGTTCTTCGTCTCACATTGCTGCAGTCATAACCTGTGGGTAGAATCCCAAAGCAAAGGTAAAGGGAGGCTGGCAAAACTAAAAAGCATTAGGAGCTGCTAACATGCCCTGTAAAACTGCAGTGGCAAACCCAGCCCTAGACTTGGAATAAAGAGGGAGATGGTAATGTTTAGTAAAAGTGTGCACTGAACTCCAAGTAGCTGCCTCCAAAATATCCTTAGTAGCTACCCCCCTTAAAAAGGCAGTAGATGTGGCAAGTAGCCCTAGTGGAATGAGGTCTGATCCCAGCAGGAACATCCTTTCCATGATGAGAATAACAAAAAGCAATACAATGGCCAATCCACTTAGAAATGGTTTGCTTTGACACAGCTTTCCCTTGTGAACCCAAAGCAAAAGAAATAAATAACTGTTGAGTCTTCCTGAACTCTTTAGTTCTGCTCAAATAATAGCGTAACTGCCTGTGAATATCCAAAGAATGTAAGACTTTTTCTCCTTTATTTTGGGGATCAGCATAAAAAGTAGGCAAATGAATAGACTGGTTTAAGGCCACATTAGAAATAACTTTAGGCATAAAAGTAGGGTTAATGCTTAAGGACACCCTATCCTTATGGAATATCAGGAAGGGTTCAACTGCCATGAGAGCCTGTAATTCAGATACCCTCCTAGCAGACGTAATGGCCAACAAAAAAGCAGTTTTCCAAGACAAAAACTTAAACTCAGATGTAGCTGCAGGTTCAAAAGGAGGTAAAGTAAGCTTTTCCAACACAAAATTGAGATCCCAGGAAGGAGTAGGAGCTCACGGGGGTCTTATGTTCTTTGCCCCTCTAAGAAATTGTTTAAACAAAGGGTGAGAAAATAAAGGAGGGTCACAATCATAGTGAGCAGAAATGGCTGCAGCATGAACTTTCACGGAGGAGAAAGACAAACCCTGGTCTAATAATTCAGTAAGGTACTGTAGTGTAAAACTCAAATTAGGCCCTGAAACATCAAAGCTCTTTGCTGTGCTCCAAAGAAAAAATCTCCTCCATTTATCAGCATAAACTTTTCTAGTACTAGGCCGTCTGGCTTCCAAAATGACATTCAAAACTTGTTGAGGAAGCTGAGACCCCCCGAGGATCTAAAACAGAATACGCCAGGCTGTCAGATGCAGGGACTGTACCCTGACATTGAGAAAATGATTGCTTGCCTGGGACAACAGGTGTGGAATTGGTGGCAAAGGCCAAGGAGGCTCCTGTATTAAACTCCTCAGCAGAGGATACCAGTGCTGTCGTGGCCAATCCGGTGCTATTAGAATCATGCAAGGCTTGTCCTGTCTGACTTTCAAGAGTACCTTGGGAAGGAGAGGCAGAGGAGGAAAAGCATAGACATGAAGGTTGTTCCAACTGAAAGATAGAGCATCCACTTTCCAAGCTTTTGGGTGAAACATCTTTGTGCAAAAATTTGGCAGTTGGAAATTTAGTGGAGAAGCGAACAGATCTATGTCTGGAGTTCCCCAAGCCACTGTCAACTGTTGGAATACATGAGGATCCAATTTCCACTCATGGGGATCCACAATTTGTCTGCTCAAAACATCTGCTAAGGAGTTCTGTGCTCCTGGCAGAAACCGTGCTTGAAGAGTGATGTGCAACCTTAGAGCAGTCTCCCACAAAATCATAGCTTGTCTGCAAAGAGGGTAAGAATGGGTTCCCCCCTGCTTGTTGATGTACCACATAACAGTTGTGTTGTCTGTTTGAATCAACACCTGTCCTGGTTGAAGTAGATCCTTGAAGGCCATCGGGGCAAATTGGACTGCTAACATCTCCTTCATGTTGATATGCAAATGCTGTAGTCTGGGAGGCCACGTGTCTTGAATCCATTTCCCATTGAAGTGTGCTCCCCAAGCCAGGTCTGAGGCATCTGTCGTTAAGATCTGACTCGCCTCTGGTCGGGTCACAGAGAGTCCCTTGTTTAGGTGACATTCCTGAGCCCACCACAAGAATTCCCTCTGGATGCAAGGTAATATCTGAATGACAGTGTCCAAATCGTGGCAGTGTTGAGTCCATACATTTTTGAGATACCATTGTAGCTTCCTCATATGCAGCTTGGCATTGGGAAGTACCAGAATGCAAGATGCCATGAACCCCAAGGCTTGAAGGACTGTCCTTGCAGTCAGCCTGTACATTAGGGATAATTGCTGGAAGTACAGGTAAAGATTTCTTTGTTTGTCTGGGGTCAAAAAGGCCATAGAGAGGCTGGATTCAGTCTCACACCCAGAAAGCACATGTCCTGAGAGGGTACTAGACTGGACTTTGTTTCGTTCACAGAATACCCTAGGCACCTTAAAACTGCCATTACATACTGTAGATGTTGAAGTAACTTGACTTTGTCTTGAGCAAGAATCAGGCAATCGTCCAGATAAGGATAAATTTGTATTCCTCTTAGTCTTAAGAAGGCTATCACAGGAGCCAGGACCTTTGTGAACACCCTGGGCACAGTAGATAAGCCAAAGGGCAATGCAGAGAACTGATAATGAAAAGTACCAGCCCGAAAACTCAGGAATCTCCTGCAGCTGGGCCTGATAGGAATGTGAAGATAAACCTCTTTGAGATCCAGAGTTACCATCCAGTGATCTTTGCCTAGCAGAGGCAGAAGTTGCTGTAAAGTTAACATCTTGAACCTTGGAATGTCTAGGTATGTATTGAGAATGGACAAATCCAGGATTGGCCTCCAAGTGTTTCCTTTCTTTGGCACAAGGAAGAGGCGAGAATAAAACCCCAGGCCTACTTCTGACGGAGGTACCACCTGGATCGCCCCCATTTGTAAAAGTAAAGAAATCTGTTTGTGAGCCTCCAGCCTTTGCTGAGGAGGTACATCCGGCATGCCTTTGAAAGGAGGCAAGGTGTGAAAATAAAACTTGTAGCCTTGATTTATAATGTCCAGCACCCATTTGTCCTGGGTGACCAAAAGCCAATTCTGCTTGAAAAGTGCCAACTTTCCTCCTAGAGGAGCTGCCAGACAGGCAGAGTCTGGCAGCTGGAGATACAGGTCATTGGGTCTGTTTACGAAAAGGCTGCCCCCTGCCCTCACCAGAAGATTGTGCAGGAGAACTCCAAGTCCTAGGTCTGAAAGAACCCTGAGCATGAGCTCTGCCCCTACCACGTCTAGACCTGCCCTTAGACTGAAACTCGGAAGAAGGGTAAGACCATCCTTTTGCAAGCCAATTCCTGCTAAACTTAGGGGGCTGCACTTGTAAAAATTCCTTAACCGTCTGCATGGACTTAGCTTTGTCTTCCATTTTTTTTCAAAACTGACTCCACAGGAGAACCAAAAAGAACTTCAGATTGTAGAGGAGCATCCAAAATTCGAGCTTTAACATGCTCTGACAAATTTTGATCCCTAAGCCAGGCATGCCTATGAATAACTGAACCAGTGGCAGCCACCCTGGAGGAAGCCTGAAGAGCATCAAAGCCACATTGCAAGGAATGCTTACCAACCTGATCTGAGGCATGAACTTAGTCCTGCAATTCCTTACACTCTATACCCTCAGCTAAAGCATCTACCTTAGATTTCAACTGACCCAACAGAAAGTTCTGATACTTCAGCATATGAAACTGGCAATTTAAAGCCCTCATAGCTAGTGTGGAGGAGGTATACACTTTCTTACCCCACCTATCCAAAGCCCTATAATCTTTATCCAGAGGTACTGGATTCTTAACTACCGAAGCCCTGACACCCTTAGGTCCTTGACTAATAGTTTCCGGGTCAGCCCTAGGACTCTTATACAAATATTTATGAGCCTCTGGAACTCTGTAATACCTGTCTGGCTTGACAGGGGCAGGGGGTAAAGAATCAGGATTAAGGGAAGCTTCAGAAAAAACATCCTGAACCACATCTAAAACAGGGGGAATAGCCAAAGGTCTATGTTGTGGCAAAAACAAAAATTCCCTAAGCCTCTTACGAGAATCTGAAAAATCCTGACCTTCCCACTTGAAATGCTCCCTCATGGAGTGCAGGGTTTCAGAAAAGGAAAAATCTTCTGGAGGAGAAGCAGAAGGACAGGAATCCTCTGCATCCAAATCAGAATAGGGAGGAAAATCCTGAATGTCCTCAGCTGAAGACTCAGAATAATCTGAGGAATGCTCCAATCCCTCCACATCTGTCTCCACCCTAGGCCTCTTGTCTGGAGGGGGCATAGAACCCTGATTAAAGTAATCAAATCCTCTGCCATTTTCAACATATGTTTTTTAGGAACAGAGCCCGAAGAACTAGGGCTGATGCCTGTACCAGAAAGACCAGGTTTAGCTTTAGCAGGGCCCTTAGTGACAGAAGTAGAAGGCCTACTAACCTTTTGTAAAGATGGGACTACAGAAACTTGAGAAGCCCCCTCGGCCTGACCTAACTCCTGAGAGGCCAATTCCTGTAAAATTAAAGGTTCCCCCTGTGATTCAGCGAGACCTCGGCTGGATCCACAGATTCAACCGTAGTTTCCATAGAACCGGCGTCAACGGACGACTCATCCTGTTTAGACTTTAACGATTTATCTTTTCGCTTCTTTATGTAGCGGGCGTCGGAGGATCCAACGGCATGTTGTAGTTACACCGCTTACCGAAAACAAGCCTAGCACAATCTAATCTGCGTTTAATCGTGCGCTTATTAAATCTAGCGCAAAAGCGACACCCGACTACGTCGTGCTCAGGCCCCAAGCAAGGAATACAGAGAGAGTGATAGTCCCTATGAGGTATCTGTTTCCCACAAGAAATACAATTATTAACTTTTTCTGACATCCGGATCAACTGAGGCAAGAAAAGACAAAAATATTCCCCAACGGGGTACTTAGCCCAACTTGGTCTTCGGTCTGAAACTCGAAAAACGAAAATTTCAGGACGCCGAACGGCACTTGCAAACGCTGCTTCTGCTTCGGACCATGCGGCAAGAAAGACTGGGGATATGGCGTCGGTCATGCGCTTAAGTACTACTGCGTACTGACGTCAGTTCTAAGCGCCCAAGACCGACGCCAGCCTAACACTTTGGTATTCGGGCCGACCGAGGACAGCGGACTACCCACAGGTTATGACTGCAGCAATGTGAGACGAAGAACATCAGTGGCAGACAACTTTACAATTAAGCCATAACAAAGGACAACTTATTATTTCAGAGATAAAAATTCAAAGGGGGATATTCCAGGGTAACACTCTGTCACCGCTGTTATTCTATCTTGCCCTTAGCCCATTAAGCTGTCTACTTAACAGCTTAGGCCATGGCTATAAGTTGGCTCTTAGAAAACAACAAAGTATAAAGACTTCTCATCTTCTCTTTGTCGATGATTTAAAACTGTATAGCTCACCAGATGAGGAACAGAAAGCACAACTGCAAGTTGTCAAAACTTTTTCAGATGATATAGGAATGTCATTTGGTCTTGATAAATGTGCAAAAGCAACCTTTAAAGCAGGAAAACTGCAACACCAGGAAAACATCAGTTTGGGACAAGAATGTGACATAAAAGAACTTGAGCATGAGGGAGTGTATAAATATTTCGGAACTGATGAAGGATCAACAATAAAACATGAACAAATGCAAACAAAACTTAGTAAGGAATACTTTAGAAGACTTAAATTAATCCTGAAAACAGCACTGACATCTAGCAACAAAATTCAAGCTATAAACCAATTTACTCTTGCTGTCCTAACTTACAGTTTTGGAGTGATTGACTGGCCCCAAAATGTGTTGGATAGATTAGACAGGAAAACAAGAAGGATGCTTCATGCTCACCAAATGATACATAAAAATCAGTGCATACCAAGATTACATATTCCCCGTTCCGAAGGAGGGATGGGCCTCCTTGAAATTGATTACATGTATAGATCTGCAGTCATGGGACTGCATACATCTGCTGACCTCACAAGACCCAAACGTAGTGAAGTTTTGAAACATGAGAATAAATCTAAAATGACTTCTTTGCTTAGCCTAGCAGATGCATATCGGTGTCAAGCAGGAATGGAAATCAAACCAGAAGTAGATAAAAATCAAGTAGCAACTGAAAGTGCCAAAAAATAAAAGAAAGAATATAAGGTGAAGGACCAGATGAAAAGGCAAGAAATGTGGTAAATGCATAAATATAGCTGCAAGTATAGAAAACTTCTGCAAGAACCTCATGTTGATAAGGAAAGAATGCAGGAATGGTTAAGGAGAGCTGAATTCAAACCAAGAGATGAAAGGTTAATATTGGCAGCCAAAGATTGTGGGCTACAGTGTATGTTGGTTTACAAAATCCATTGAACATGGGACAAACAGACAAATATAGGTTTTGTAAAACAAAATTGGAAACAGTTGCAAACCTCATTGCTGGTTGCGATATACTAATGGCAGAAGGACTATAATAATGTGGCAAGACTGTTGCACTGGGGATTGTACAATTGTGTACAAAGAGACACAAAGTCATAAAATATCAGGATCTGCACAGAAATGAGAGCAATGTGGAAGAAAGACACTCGGAGTTCCAACAGTAGTAGGAGCCACGGGTCTGATAAAAAATAATCTACAATCGTATTTAGATATGTTACCAATACATGTAACCCCATACGAATTGCAGAAGGGGTCATTACTGGGCAAATTGCAGGTGCTGCAAAAAGCACTTCTGGCTGACATCAAAGATTGAAACAATACTAACTGCATGAACTTTAATCGTACTTTGACTTAGGAATGGGGTCCATTCCTGTCATGGTATTTGAAATCCAAAAGACTTGGAGAAATTAAAAAAAAAAAAAAAAAAAGTAATGGAATGTCTCACCAGAGGACAAAGCAAAAGGGTACCTTTCAAAAATGCACTGGACTGTCTTAGAGAAGCAATCAGAAGCTGGCTATGGCTGATATGAAAGTTCAAGATGGCCACCAGATGGATCTTAATGGTGGAATAGATAGAACCAGACTGAAAAAGACCAGCAAGAAAATCTAACGAAGTCTAGAAGGACCAAGAAGAAATCAAGCCCTTTGGAAACACCGCAGATAGAAAATCTTCTCCATTTGTTACCATACACCTTTCTGGTTGAGAGCTTCTGAGAAGTGGAGAGGATATGTACTACATTTTAAACCTTGGGATCTCTGACCATCACTGCAGTTGGATAAACCAGGTGGTTAACCTGAGAGATGTCAGATATGGGCGAGTCTGACGATGGGTGGGAAATCAGATCTGCAACTAGGCCCGGGAAACAAGGAGGATGCTTCAGATGAAGCCATAGGAAGGGGGAACAAACCTACCTGGGCCAGAAGGGAGCTATGAGTATCTCCAATGCTCAGCAATGAGATGCTTTCTGAAAAAAATTTGATCACCAAAGGGGTCTGGAGATAAGCATACAGGACACCAGGGGGCCAAGTCTGAAACAGAGGATCTCTCAATGACTATGACTGTCCCTTGGGATGATAAAAGCAAATAACCTGCTGCATTTGGTGTTGAAGGATGTCACAAAGACAGAGCAGAAAAGCTAGCCCCAGCAGCATAAAAATTAGCAAAGCCACTCATGAATTGAAGCACCACTTGTGAGGCATCAAAATGATCCTACTGAGGCTGCCCACTAAAATGTTGGATCTTACCAATATGTGTACTGCTATCAGAAAATGTTGTGAGGACACAGTGATACGATTAGGTTCCCTCTTATTTGTTTACTTACCAAACTATGGCCATGTCGTCAGCTGGGATAGTGATCACACCCTTGGGGAGGCAGTCCTGAAAAGCCTGGAACAATAACAGAACTGCTCTCATCTCCAACACACTGATGTGCACATGGGCCATCTTCCCTTCAAAATGCCCCTCATATCACCCCATGAGGAGGCATCCACTGTTATTGTGGTCGTGGTCTGAGAAAGTATAAAGGTACAGCCTAAAGTGACTTGACCTGTAGTCAGCCACCAAGATACGTGGTGACAGCAAATCTCACGGAGATGAATGAACATTTCATTGTAGAAGTTGTAGCGGACCACTGGACTGATAAGGGCCACTGGAGAACTCCATGAAGATCCTGGCCAAAGGCACAATAAGACTGCAGTGCTATTAGACTAGCAAGATGATGGAACATGGAAGCTGGTGGTTGCTGAACTAACAGTGCCTATATGACCTGAAGACATATCAAGATAAGTCTCAAGAGGAGGTAGTCTGGCAATCTGAATGGTGGTATCCAGATGGCATCTGATAAATTCCAGGGCCTGAACAGGTTCCAGTCTGGATTTCTCAAAATCAACATTCATGCCTAATGATAGTCACAAGTGGGGCAGAAAGCTCTTGCCTGGACTAATGACACAAGTTGCCCAGGTATGGGAAGACCTGGAATCCCTGCAGCTTAAGCCATGTGGCAACCACTGCCATGCACCTAGTGAACAGCTGGGGAGCAGTGATGAGGCCAAACAAAGGGCAGTGCTCAAGACTGGTTGTGACTGGCTCCCAGTCTGAACAGCAGAAACATCCTAGAGTGCCTTGGTGTCTTTATGTGATAGGAGGCACTTTTGAGGTCTATCAAAGATGTTTACTAGGCTAACGACCACAAGGACCTTTTTAAGCCTAGCCAACCATCACAAATCTCTGACAAGTTTTAGTACTCCAGATAAGTGTAAACAGGGGCTTCGGAGGTGAAACAGTTAAAAGTAGGGGGCTGGGAAAATAACTGTCCATTAGAGACATAGGTGTCAAACTATACATGAATTTCCTGTTACCCATCCAATAGTCTGTGTTACACATGTGTTGGGTTAGGGAAGAACTCTGCTTCACATGGATGGGGAGCCTGTTCCAGAGAAGGGATAGTCTCCGGGATACATACCTGTCTTTCCAGTAGGTCTTACTTATATCACAGGCAATGTTTAAGTCTTTAAAACTGGTAATTCTGGTACTATTTGTTTTGCAGATATGCAGAAGATCCAACTAAGTGAAGTGTGAAAATGCCTTATATGCCAGACATAGATCTCCCCTCAACAGCCTGCAGGAAACAGAATACAGGGATAGGGCTTGAGGCTGTCTGTATGAGACATGTATTCTTTTAGTGAGGAACCTCTGTGGATTTTCCAACTCTTGGATATGCCTGGTTAGATAAATACCAAAGGGGCACTGTACTCAATGATAGGTCTGATGAATGCCAAATGCAATGGAACAATGACTTCCTTGAACCTAGCTACCATAAACTTTTTTTTTATAAGTTTCACAACATAGAATAATTTCCTCACTACTGTAGACATGTGGTGGTCAAATGTTAGATTACTGTATATGTGCATCCCCACATCCTTGACTACTGTGTCAGCTCTTAGGGATGTGTTATCAGTGGGATAGTTACCAGTGGTGGATGACTTCCCAAAGAATACTATTGTGCATTCTTGGCATTTAGTTTTAGTCCATGGTTCTGACACTAGTTATTTGTCTGTGTCAGCCCTTCCTAGAGAACATTTGTGTCAGTGGGGGATTCAATGACAGCTCCTAATTTGCAATCATCTGCAAATTTAGTCAGCCAGAGGCCACTGACATTGGCCTTGACTTCAGAGAAGTAAATGCCTAAAAGGAGCAGTCCCATGACCAATCCTCAAGGGACTCTGCTTGTCACTCACCTCTTTGTAGAGGTGGATTCCCTAATTCTAACTTCCTGTCTGAAAGCAAGTTAACTATCCACTGGGTGACATAAGGGTTTGTACCTAATCTCTTAAGTTTGTCAACAATGCCAGAGAGGGGTACTATGTCAAATGCCTTGGCCAGGTCAAGGTAGGCATTGTGAACCATTTTGCCCTCATCCATTTTTTTGGTGACATTCTCAAATAAGTCTACCAGGTTGAGTACCCATGACCTGCCCTTCACAAAACCAAACTGGGTTTGGTCCAGTGTCTGGAGGTTTCCTATGTCACTATTGATCATTATCATGGCTTTGCATATGAGACGAGTGACTTATCAGTTTGCAGTTTCCAGGGTCTGTAGATGGCCCGCCTTTGTACAGAAGGATGACTGTTGCTGTTCTCCATTCATAAAGCAAGAAGCCTGTTTAGAGGCTACAGTTAAACAGCAATTCCAAAGGGCCTGTTACATTATGTTTCACGCTGTTTAGAAGACATACTGAAACACTGTCTGGGCCCAGTGATGCAGTGTTCTTGGCCTTAGAAACAGCATTAAGGACCTGCTCCCTAGTCACAGCAGGGAGAGTTATATTTGACAGTATTTCCTGAGGGAAAGTTGAGGGGGAGAGACGGGTAAAGGTGGAGCTGAATTAGTTAGCCAGTAGGTTTGCTATACTGCTATATCTTCTGGATCAGAATAGGTGGCTCCATTAACAGTTAGCCCCGCACACATATATAACTGTTCTACCTCAGTGGAGGTAGAATAGACTGTGCCATCACCATCCAGAACTTGATCTGCTTTATGCAGAGATGCAATTTGCTGAGGTCCAGGATGGACCCGAAGTCCTTGCCCCCCCCCCCCCACACTAAAAAGACTCTTGAATAAACTCTGGATACTTTTGGTCTGGTGGAATCCCGTGGATGACCTGCTTAGTGAGCAGCTTGTGGATTTCTGCAGCTGTTTCCTTCGCTGATGAGACGGAATGTGTAAAATGGATCCTCGTTTCAGATTTGAAATAAAATAGAAGGACATGGAATAGCCTCTGGAAATGATTCAACACCCAGGCATCTGATGTGATGGCATCCCAAGCTTATGGGGGAGTACAGCAGGTGGGCAAATTGTCAGGTGAGCTAGAAAGGCTTTCCAGAGAAAGGACCTCTAAAGCTTTGATTTTGCAGACCACCCATTCCTGTTATTTGGCATCCTCTGAAGTTCCCCTTCTACCTTGGGGGCACATTCTCCTGGAGTGTCCCATGAAAACTGTTGTGATTTTTGGAAGAACAGTCTCTTCCCTGCTCTCCGGTTCATAGAAAAGTTCCTCTGAAGAGAGAAGTGCACTCCCATGGCAGGAAAAGTCTTGCCCTCTTGCTCGCACCTGGTCAATGTGTCCTTAACCTTGGGACCAAACAAAGTGGACCTGTCAAAAGGGATATTAAGGAAGAACTCCTTGAAGCATTCTACAAAGTCATACATGTGCATCCAGGCATGATGATGAACTACTATGCTGGTGCCTGCAGCACATGCCATACCATCTGCGGCATTAGATATCAGCCTCAAGGACAAATTAGATATCGACAACACTGTGGACAACTGAGTCTCCAAGGTCTTACAGGTATCCAGAGATGGATGTGATGCCACTGACTTAGATATTTCAGTAACTAAGTCCCTCTGAAGTCTAGTCAAATGTGCCATACAATTCAGTGTATGGAAGGCAAATGTGGCTGAAGCATATGTGCACTTTCCAACTTGGTCCAGTGCTTGAGACTCCCTATCTGGGGGATGGACCGATGCACTCTCCTCAGAGATCTCTCTCTTTTTTTTTTTTTTTTTTTTGTGGCTGCAGAGATGACTTGTTCAAAAATGACCTATCCTTACAGGAAACCAATACTTTGTCTGGTTTGCGAGGCATCAAAAAAATAACACACACACACACACACACACACACACATATGAATTTAAAAAAAGCTCTCAAAGAATATCTACTTAACAACTGGACAGGTTAGTGAAAATCACTGCTTGAATGTTCTCCTAACTTTCATAAATCTCAGTCTCCCTAAACTTTCTAACTACAACCTCATTACTATTCTTCTCCTTGTTTCCTCTAAATTGTTCTACTTCTGGCTGCTATAATTCCTCTCTAGCTCTGATACTTTTTCCTCATTTTACTGCTACTACTCTCCATACCTCTATCACCTTACACCTTCTCTCTGAACCTTTTCAAATTCTGTATTTCTTACCTCTACCTTTTTTCCTTCTTGGTATTTATAATCTGGCTTCTTGTAAAATTGTATAGCTATTTTTAGCCAACTCTGTACATTGTCAATTAACAGCACTATTGTTTGGAAGTAAATGTTTTCAACACTTTATTCTCTTTTTATAGTTGTATTTTTGTACAAATTGATTTACTCTTTTATAAAAGTAATATTTACTATTATGGAACTTTTTTTCCACAGGCATCTGCTGAAAAAAGGGCTATAGTTCAAGCGGACTTTCCCAGTTAACAAATGTCAAATAAATAAATCACATCAGGGTCCCTCCAAGCCCTCCAAGACACCAGGGAGATGAGGGCATGTAGACAGTGTACCATCCAAGATGTGGATGGGCCAGCACCAAAGGCTTCAAGGAAGACAGGGTCCTCAGGAGAAGGGACTCCGGTGGTCTACCCCCCTTTGTTGCTTCATCAATTCTAGAAGACCCCCCCCAAAGGAGGAATCATCATGGGGAGACTTAGGGGACCCCTCTCCTTCACTGAGGTCAGAATCCTCAGTGATAGTTTCCTGAGGGGAATCCAAGTGCTTCCTCTTGCAATGATTTTTCTTGTACACCTCCCATGGGGAGGGGGGACCAGGAGGCCTTAGGGAAGCCCCGAAGCTGGGGCTGCTCAAAGCTTGTCAGTGCATGCTGTCCCAGGGACACTGATAAGATACAGAGACCTTAGATGCACAGAAGGAATGGGACAGATCAGATAGATTTAGTCATGTAGGACATTATGGGAGAGGAGGTGCACATCAGATATGCAGATTTGTTTTTCCTGTAGAACCCCAAATTCATCACGGCCAACTTGCACCACAGTGTAGCTCACTTCCTGTAAATGACATCAGTCCATTTCTACTTAGCTGTCAAATCTACAAGCTGTTAAAATGGGGCACCATCCTATCCCCAAAAACAAAATTACAAATCAAACAGCCTAACTACACAGATACAAACAGCCAAGATATAACATTACCCTCATTAGACATCATTTTACCTCCTCAGGAGAAAGCTCTTTCTCTATGCTAGGCCTAGTTGTTTAGAATCAGCTACCTGCAAAAGTGAGGCAACAAGAGATACTTTAATTATTTAGAAACAAATTAAAACATCTGTTTAAGGACACCAAATGTTCTTGCTTCCCTGTCAACTGCTAGTCCTTGCAGTTAATGCTGTAGTCCTTCTTGTCAAAATATACTGGCCACTGGATGAATGCCTACCTTAATTGCACATATTCTAGGTAATATCACCTGCATTCTACTTTGTTGCCATACTAGGTATAACTGTGTATTCTTAGCCTACATATAATTTTCAGTTTGTGTGTTGCAACACGGTGCCCAGGTCGTAGCTTAAAAGGGTCTATTAAGCAGTCTACTTACCCAGTTATCAAAATTAAATAAATAAATAATCAAGCAAACAACCAAATGAATAAATAAGCAAACAAACTGAGTGAAACAAAAACAGGTACACAGATAATCTAATATGCTTCACAATGGCATTGCCTACTGAATTTTCCTTTCAAATACTTTCAACTTACATGAACCTATTCTATCTAGCATTTCATAATATATGCTGTGGAACATAATAAATAAATAAATATTAACAATAAATTAAAACTAAATTTCCAGTGGTCAAAGAGTGAATGTTTCTACTTCTCTGTATGTCTATTAGTATGCACAATTTGAAAAATATAATGTAGCAGTTAATTTCACTATACCTGTTAGCTATGCAACCAGTGATTATGCCACAGATGTGTTCCTGACAGTACTAATGTTATTTTTAAAAATGGTGAGTACAAACCAGATAATGTCCAAAATCTGACTTACTAATATTGACATGCAAACTGAATTAGCCTCGAAAAGCACTCTTCCACCTGAAATGTACAATTATGAAGTGGCAGAATTAGTACAATATATTTACGTCACAAGTGCTGCAGTAATTCTGGAGTACTGCACGTGGGGCGTCTGACTCAAAAATATCTATAAACAGGGCTTCACCAAGGTAAGCAACTGCTTACTATAAAATGTGCACAATCTCATCATCAAACACTACTGGGGAATTTTGCTCAGTCACATATGCCCCCCATTCACAGATCTCTCCAGTGCATCATAGTAGCTTTAGCATTTGCAAATGCTAATGTGCATACTGAAGTGGTTTCTGTGCCAATCTTTCACATTTAAAAAAGTGCAGAAAGATTTAGAAGAAAATGATCAAATCCTATCCCCAAAGGAACGGGTTTTAAACCGTAGCAGGGGAAATGAAACTGAAAGCTACCTGTACACTAGTGAGGAATTTGCACTACACAGCTCTCAAACATATTTGAAGTTTATATGACAACAGGTAAGACAGATGTGTAGTAAGACAAAGCTGTCACGTGGCACAACCCTGCAATAAAGCCAGCTTCTGTGGCATACAGGGATAAAGCCCTGATTATGAACATGGCACCTGGAGTTCAATTAGCAGCTCCAGCACCCACCTGTTGGAGCTGATAGTAAGTAGGGAAAGAACTGTGAGACACGCCTGCTCATCTTTCGGGGGGGGTTGGAGTGATGGTGTAAGGATGGTACTTGCTACACATTTTGTTGCCAGTGGAAGACAGAGTCAGAGGAAGGCAGGAGGTGGGTTGGAGGTTTTCCATCACTAGGCCCAGTGTGGATCCACCTCCCAGTAACCATGCCTCACTGCAATAACTCAACCTCCAGAAGATGATAGCACACATAGTTGGTATCACCACTTACTCAATCAACCTATGCCACTGTGAGCAGCAATGGCAGCTCTCTGGGATCATTCAGTTCCCATGTACCTCACATGCCAGCCACAGGGAGGGCTTGCAACCCACAATCTGGCACGATATATAAGTACTACACAAAACCACTTAAATAAAACAATGGACTGAGTAGAGAGTGGACACGGACAGGGATTTTAAGGGAGAACCTACTGCCATTACACAAAAAACATATCCTGCATATAAGTGCAAAAGACAAAAAAGAATCCACAACAAACCTAATGATAAAGTTACAAAATCAATAAATTATTAAATCACAAGAAATGTACAAAGCTTTCAAACTTTACCCAACCCATATGCATGAAGGCTATGGTCAACTCCACCAACCCCATCAGAAAAATAAAGAGAAGAAACACAAATGCAATGTGCAAGAACAAAATGGCATCTCAGAAACATAGTCAATTAGTGTGTGAATTTGGAGCAAATTTTAGACCACAAAGGAGACCTCATCCAGTTTTCCTCCCTGCAACATAATCTGACCCAAAACTGCACTACATATGGTCACCTATGCCGTCAATAAAGTCAGATACACCAATTCCCAGGGCCAGATGAAATACCAGGAAACCTAATTTGTGCAATCAGAAAAAGACTGGTATATCCCATACTTGATACAGCATTAAAAACTGGCCACATCCCAGATATCTGAAATCAGGCTGTGGTCCTAATCTACAAGGAAGGCCATTCCACAGACTACAGACCAGTCAGCCTTACGAGCATATTGTGGAGTGTGATAGAGAAAATCAACAAGTTAACTTATTCATGCAAACATGTGAAGCCTTTCTTTATGACTTAATGAAGGCACAGTTTTGTCAAAGGTATATCTTGAATGCTTGACCTCAACATTTTTTTGATTATGTGACCATCACCCCAGATTTAGGTTTATCTATCTATGCAGCTTACCTTGGTTAGGTTAAAGCACTTGGCAATTTACCCCAAGACAGAATCATATGCAAGCTCAGAAATATGAAGGTAAACAAAACCATAACTTGGATTTAAAATGGCTACATGGTTGTACACAAAAGTGACAAAAAGAAGACTCCTACCCATCCACTGTCATCTATGAAGTCATCTGTGGAGGGGGGCACTGCATTTTGTCAAAACTGACTCCAGCATCTACCTCAATAAATATACAGATGATTGCAACTTTGGGACCATTATTCTTAACTCTGCTGACATCACCTACCTTCAAATAGCACTTAACATTGCTCATGAATGGTGCAATAGAGATAACATTGCCTTCCATGTCAAAAATGCAGCATTCTGGCATTTGGCAAAAAATATATGCATATATATATATATATATATACTGTATATGTGTAGATATATATATATATATATATATATATACACACACACATATATATATACATACGTATATATATATATATATAATATCTATATACACACACACACACACACACACACACACACACACACACATGCACACACTTGATAGGCAACAGCTAAATATTAACCCAATAAAATACCTCGCAGTCCCTGGAGATGATCTTTCATCTGATACTCCTTCTACGAAGCACACACAGCTGCCCCACCTGATTCTCTGAGGAGTTACCAGCTGTGTTACAGAAGTAATTACTACCCCAGAATTGACTACTATCCTCCACCAAACAGTCCTTATCAGACTGGACGCATTCATTGATACAACTGGAGAAGGAGCAAAAATTCCTTCCAGAGAGACTCAAAGAACTTTATGGCTTTTATAGTAAAAGACTATATAAACTCTCTCTATTTGATGTATCTTAGGGAGATCTGCTCCTTTTTGCATAGAAAAAGTACAGTTGTGTACACTTACCATAAATGTAGATGTTCGAGTGTATTCACTGTTGCAGTCATTACATTTGTGTTATCCTGCTGGAAGTTTGCCCTCAGTCGGCCTGAATTCCAAAGTCTTGGGTCCTGCGTCAGTTGCTGTCGCCTCTTCCCTGACGTCAGGTCGTCAGGGGTATAAAAGATGCAGCCGATGCCATTTTCTTTAGTTTTTCTTGCCCCCAAAAGGGTAGGCTAAAAATATGTAAATAAAACATACATTCACCAAAATAAGCTTTACCTTCATCTATAAGCAAAAGCACCACCTAGGTTGTATAGATTAGAGAAGTAAAGATAAGTTCCAGCAAAAGTAAGGGGGATGGCGGGTGGGTAACCTGGACTGCAAAAGTGAATACACTCGAACATCTACATTTATGGTAAGTGTACACAACTGTACTGTGTTCTTCGTGTTTCACTGTTGCAGTCATTACATTTGGGTTGAGTCCCAAAGCTATGGTTGGGGGGCTGGAGCTAAACAGCATTAGGAGCGACTATGAGGCCCTGCAGAACCGCAGTGGCAAAGCCTGCCCTAGATTTAGAGTAAAGAGGCAGATTGTAATGTTTTGTAAAGGTATGCACTAAACTCCAAGTAGCAGCCTCTAAAATGTCTTTGGTTGGTACTCCGCTAAGAAAGGCTGCAGAAGTGACTGCAGCTCTGGTTGAATGTGGCCTAATGCCCTTAGACACTGGTTTGCCATGCTGTGAGTAGCAGAAATGAATGCAGTGACCTATCCACTTTGAAATAGTCTGCTTGGAGATAGCCTTTCCTTGTGATGCTGCAGCATATACCACTAGTAATTGTTCTGTCTTTCTGCAAATGTAGAACACAAGTGAACCAGAACAAAACGGCTACTGCAGTCACTATTTTCACAAAATGAACACCAGTCCAGGATAAAGCAAAACTTCTTCTTTATTCCATAAAACCAGAGAATAACGAAATGAGCGCTTTCACGTATTCATCATACGCTTCATCAGATTTCAATATACATAGAAGCAGCTCAGTTTAAATAATATACTCCATCCCTTAATTAATGCAATTACCTTGCTGATTAAAAACACCTGTCTCTATTAAACAATATAGCTAGCTCTTAAAGCCACATTGGATATATACAGATTCAATAGATCAGTTTTTATTTGTTCTGCAGTATTGTATTTATCAGATTATATATATGTAAAAAATACTTATATATCAAGCAATAATATATAAGTGAATCAGGAATGTATAGTCATACTGGATACAATAAAATACAGTAAAATACGACCAATAAGCAATAAAATGAAATAACATGTACAGACCAAAAGGAAAAGAAATAAAACAATCTAGCAAAATATGCATCAATAAACCTCAGAGTATTTCTTTTCATAACAAGCCCATATCCCAAGTCAGAAGCCTCATTTACTGACACTTTGATTTCTTTATTTACATCTTATGTGTCTTGCATAACCAGCATATATATATATCAACTCTTATCTATCAATAAATACATAAATAAATCAATAAGTAAACAAATAAATGAATATATGTATAAATACTTATATATAAGCAACGATATATTGTTGCAATAAAGTGCATGGTGCTCTATATTGTTCCTTGCAATTGTTGAGCTACATGTCATGGCTGATCCAGATTACCTTCTACCACTTCAGCTTCTTACTTTATACCTTATGGATGTGTATTAGTACCTGGCAGACATGTATGTATTGGCCCATATGTAGACCAACAAATGTATAACCTAATAAATATATAAATGAATCAATAAATAAATAAAGGAATAAATAAATATGTAAGTGAATAAATAACCACATATGTCAACATAAATACATTATTGCATAAAGTGCTTAGTGCTCGATATCATTTCCCATAATTATTGCAGAATAGGCCATTGAACCATTATATGTACAAATATATCTTTTTTATGGATCCAACAAACTACTTCTAATACTTACTATGTCTGCATCTTATGTACATGAAAAGTGTATCTTGTATTAAGTAATCTATCAGACTATGTCTGATAGCACATCTAAATATAGAATAAAATGATGTATAAATATAACAATATAAACTAATCAATTGCACCCAGCCCTGTAAACATGTATATATTCAATATTAAGTATTAACAAGATATCCTATATATATATATATGTAGGCATAACATGTATATATATGTATAAATACCTATATACATGAATAAATAAATATATAAGAAATATTTAAACTTCTTATATCTTAGATGCTATAATGTGGATGTGGGTATAGTTAATGAATTATCATAACAGGGAACCCAGAGGAATATATATATATCTAACCTCAACCCATGGGAGTAAATGAGTGAATGTCCAGGTGGGTAACCTGGACTGCAAAAGTGAATACACTCGAACATCTACATTTATGGTAAGTGTACACAACTGTACTGTGTTCTTCGTGTTTCACTGTTGCAGTCATTACATTTGGGTTGAGTCCCAAAGCTATGGTTGGGGGGCTGGAGCTAAACAGCATTAGGAGCGGCTATGAGGCCCTGCAGAACCGCAGTGGCAAAGCCTGCCCTAGATTTAGAGTAAAGAGGCAGATTGTAATGTTTTGTAAAGGTATGCACTAAACTCCAAGTAGCAGCCTCTAAAATGTCTTTGGTTGGTACTCCGCTAAGAAAGGCTGCAGAAGTGACTGCAGCTCTGGTTGAATGTGGCCTAATGCCCTTAGACACTGGTTTGCCATGCTGTGAGTAGCAGAAATGAATGCAGTGACCTATCCACTTTGAAATAGTCTGCTTGGAGATAGCCTTTCCTTGTGATGCTGCAGCATATACCACTAGTAATTGTTCTGTCTTTCTGAAAACTTTAGTTTTGTCGAAGTAGAATCTAAGTTGTCTGTGTACATCCAAAGAATGCAGAATTTTCTCCCCCTTGTTCTGTGGATTTGGATAAAAAGTTGGCAAATGAATAGCTTGTTTGAGGGCTACACTGGATACCACCTTAGGCATAAATGTAAGGTTTGTTCTCAGAGAGACCCTGTCTGGATAAAAAATGATAGAGAGTTCCACAGCCATGAGAGCCTGCAGCTCTGAAACTCGTCTTGCAGAAGTTATTACTAGGAGCAGAGCTGTTTTCCAAGATAAGAATTTTATATCCGCAGTAGCAGCTGGCTCAAAAGGAGGTAAGGTGAGTTTTTCCAAGACATAATTTAGGTCCCATGCAGGTATTGGCATTCTCCTTGGAGGCCTTAAGTTTTTGGCTCCTCTGAGGTACTGCCTTAATAAAGGACGAAAAAAAGAGTGGTGGCTCTGTATTGTAATGAGCCGAAATGGCAGAGGCATGGATTTTAATTGATGAAAAAGATAGGCCTTTGCATCTCAGTTAAGTATTGCAAAATCTGAGGAATATTTGGGACAGCTGTATCAGTTCCTTGAGCTTGGTTCCAAGCACAAAATCCCTTCCATTTCCCAGCATAGGATTTTCTAGTACTAGGCCTTCTGGCTTCTAAAATGACATCCATCACAGCTTTACTGAGAGGTTTGTATGGCTACATTATCCGCCATGCTGCCTGGTTTAGAGTCCTGAGTTGGCTGTGCAGAATCTGATTGTTCTGCTAGGACAGTAGATGAGGTATTTGAGGTAAGGTCCAGGCTGGGCATTGGGACAAGTACCGTAAGCTCGGATACCAGTACTGGCGTGGCCATTCTGGGGCAATCAGAATCATTTTTGGTTTCTCCTGTCTGACCTTTAGGAGTACCTTGGGGAGGAGAGGCAGTGGAGGAAAGGCATATACTGATAGGTTTGTCCAGTTGAAAGATAAGGTGTCCACTTTCCAAGCTTGTCTGTGATAGGTCCTTGTGCAGAATCTTTTTAGTTGATTGTTGTGAGGGGAAGTAAATAGATCTATGTCCGGGCGTCCCCATTTCTTTATCATGCTGAAGACTTGTGGATTCAGGTGCCACTCATGGTGATCCATGAGGTTTCTGCTTAGTGCATCTGCCAGAGTATTTTCCTTTCCTGGCAGGAATTGTGCCTGCAGATGAACTTGGTAAGTCAATGCTGTGTCCCATAAAGCCATGGCTAATCTGCAAAGGGGGTAAGAATGAGTGCCCCCCTGCTTGTTTATGTACCACATGACCGTGGTGTTGTCTGTCTTTATCAGTAGTTGTCCCAGATGAAGTAGGTCCTTGAAGGCTGTCAGGGCATTTTGAACAGCTAGCATCTCTTTTTGATTGATATGTAGATGCTTTTGGTTTGTGGACCAGGTGCCCTGAATGCCTCTTCCTACCATGTGTGCCCCCAAGCATAATCTGATGCATCCGTCGTTAGGCTCTGTCTGGCTGGGGGTAGTGAGAATGGCTGTCCCTTGTTTTGGTGACAAGCCTTTGCCCACCATCGAAACTCCTGTTGCAGACAGGTAATGAGAGTAATCATTGTTTCCAGGCTGTGGCAATGTTGTGTCCAGACACTTTTTAGGTACCATTGAATTTTCCTCATATGCAGTCTTGCATATGGTATTAGTAAGATGCAGGATGCCATGAAGCCCAAAGCCTGCAGACTTTTTCTTGCAGATAACTGGGCCTTTGTTGCCATTTCCTTGAAATAGGTAGTCAGTTTCCTTTGTTTGTCTGGAGTGAGATATGCCATCTGGGCAGTTGTATTTAAGCTTGCACCCAGGAATATTATCTCTTGAGAGGGTACTAGTTTTGATTTCTTTTTGTTGACAGTGTACCCTAGGCATGTTAAAAGTCTTTTCACAAACGTCAGATGCTGTAGTAGAATGTCCTTGTTCTCTGCTTGTATGAGGCAGTCATCCAAATAAGGAAATATTTGTATTCCTCTTTGTCTGCAGTAAGCAATTACTGGTGTCAGGCACTTTGTGAAGACCCTGGGCGCAGTAGATAAGCCAAAGGGCAGTGCAGAGAATTGGTAATGCTTTGAGCCAGCCTTGAATCTGAGGTATCTTCTGCATGACTGTCTGATTGGGACATGCAGTTATGCCTCTTTTAGGTCTAAAGTCACGAGCCAAGCCTTGCTGCCCAGCATGAGCAGAAGTTGCTGCAAGGTCAACATCTTGAATTTTGGTATAGCCAGGAAAGTGTTTAGAATAGATAGGTCCAGTATTGGTCTCCATGCTTTGTACTTTCTGGGTACCAAGAACAGTCTTGAGTAAAATCCTTGTCCCTGCTCTTGTTGTGGCACTTGTTGAATAACCCTCATGCCCATGAGAGCTGCGACTTGTTTTTGAGCCTCTGCCTATTGATTTTTTGGCAGGTCTGGCCAACCGTTTGCCCTTGGCAGGGTATGGAAGTGAAACTTGTAGCCTTGTGACACTATGTCTAGAACCCATTTGTTCTGGGTTATAATGTGCCAATTCTGAGAATAAAGTGCTAGTGTTCCCCCTAAGGGTGCTGCCAGAAGATAAGTGCTTGGTGCAGGCAGAGGGAAGTCACTGGGACTGTTTCCTATATGGTTGTGATTTGTCTTCTCCACCTTTGGAGGTAGAAGCACACAATTGCTTAGACCTGTAAGAACCTTGCGGCTGTGATCTGCCTCTAGGGCGTCTGGATCTGCCCCTTTGAGGTCTGTCTGAGACTATAAAGGACCAATTCTTTGTAGTCCAGTGTCTGTTAAATCTAGGTGGCTGTACCTGTAAGAAATCCTTGACTGTTTGCATAGCTTTAGCTTTGTCCTCCATTTTCTTTAACACCTCTTCTTCCTTAACACCAAACAAGGTATCATGTTGTAATGGAGCATCTAATAATTTTGCTTTAACATGATCAGGCAGATTTTGTTCCTTTAACCAAGCATGCCTCCTAATGACAGAATCCGTAACAGCGGCCCTGCAGGAGGCCTCCAGAGAATCAAAACCACATTGCAAAGTATGCTTTCCAACTTGTTAAACTGCATGCAATAAATCCTGCATTTCTTTGTTTTCTGCACATTCAGAATTTACCATCATTTTCTGTTTAAGCAGTGTCATGATATATTGCTGATATCTGAGCATATGAAACTGGCAGTTTAAGGCCCTTATAGCTAAGATAGCAGATGTGTGAATCTTTTTTAGCCATCTATTCAGTGCCCTAGAATCCCTGTCAGAGGGGGTAGGGTTTTTTGCAGTGGAAGCCTTGACCCCTTTGGGACCCTGAGAAATAGTTTCTGGGTCTGCAGTAGGGTTTTTGAAAAGAAATTTATGAGAGTCAGGGACCCTGTAGTATCTGTCTGGCTTAACAGGAGCTAGAGGTAAGGAGTCAGGGGTCAGACTAGACTCTGAGAACACATCATCTACAATGTCTAACACAGGTGGAACAGCTAGAGGCATGTGTTGAGGTAGTAAAAGGAAGTCTCTGAGCCTCTTCTTAGATTCTGAAAAATCTTGGCTCTCCCAGTGGAAGTGCTCCCTCATGGTATGCAAGGTTTCTCCAAAAGAGTAGTCCCTCAGGAGGAGAAGCTGAAGGAATTGATTATTCAGCATCAGAGTCCACATAGGGGGGAAGAGAATATTCCTGATCAGAAGAGGAATCAGAAGAAATGGAAACCTGATCTGAAGATTCAGTCTGTCTCTTGCCTAGGCCTCTTATCAGGAGGGGGATGGGAACCCCTGATCAAGGTAATTAAGTCTTCGGCCATTTTGAGCATCTGTTTTTTAGGCATGGAGGCCTGTCCATGTGGCTGGTGAAACTACAGTTGTGTACCTACCATAAATGTAGATGTTCAAGTGTATTCACTGTTGCAGTCACTACACTTGGGTTATCCTGCTGGCAGGCTACCCGCAGTCAGCCTGAATTCCAAAGTCCTGGTCCGGCATCGGTTGCTGTCACCTCTTCCCTGACGTCAGTGCGCCAGGGGTATATACGATGCAGCCGATGCCATTTTCTTCAGTTTTTCTTGCACCAGATGTCAGGTGCCCCCAAGAAGGTAGGCAATACATACTGCTTATAAAAAACATACACTAAAATAAACAATACCTTCATCTCCAAGCAAATACACCACATAGGTTGTATAGGATAGAAAAGTATAGATAAGTCCCAGCAAAGAAAGGAGGATGGTGGGTGGGTAACCCGGACTGCAACAGTGAATACACTCGAACATCTACATTTATGGTAGGTACACAACTGTACTATGTTCATCGTGTTTCACTGTTGCAGTCATTACACTTGGGTTGAATCCCAAAGTTGAGGTTGGGCAGCTGGGTGTAAATAGGATTAGGAGTGGCTATGAGGCCCTGCAGGACTGCAGTGGCAAAGCCTGCTCTGGATTTAGAGTAAAGAGGTAAACGATAGTGCTCGGTAAAAGTATGCACAGAGTTGCAGCCTCCAAAATTTCCTTGGTTAGTACTCCTCTGAGAAAGGCTGCTGATGTGGCTGCTGCCCTGGTGGAATGTGGCCTAATATTCTTAGGCACTGAAACAAATGCAGTGTCTTATCCATTTTTAAATAGTCTGCTTTGAAATAGCATTTCCTTGTGATCTTGCAGCATATGCCACAAAAAGTTGCTCAGTTTTTCTGATAGCTTTTGTTTTGTCCAAGTAGAAGCATAGCTGCCTGTGTATGTCCAGAGAGTGCACAAGTCTCTCCCCTTTATTCTGGGGATTTGGATAAAAAGTTGGCAAGTGTATGGTTTGGTTAAGAGCCACACTGGATACTACCTTTGGCATAAATGTTGGGTTTGTCCTTAGAGAAACCCTGTCTGGATGAAAAATAATAAAAAGGTTCCACTGTCATTAATGCCTGTAACTTGAGACTCTTCTTGCTGAAGTTATTGCTAGGAGCAGATCATGATTTCATTTTTTTCCATGATAAAATTTTATCTCGGCTGTATTGGCTGGCTCAAAAGGAGGCAGTGTGAGTTTTTCCAAGACAAAGTTGAGGTCCCATGTAGGTCTCAGTGCTCTCCTTCGGGGTCTTATGTTTTTGGCCCCTCTGAGGTACTGTCTTAGCAGTGGATATGAGAAAATAGGAGGTTCCGTATTGTAATGAGCTGAAATGGCAGAGGCATGGATCTTAATTGATGACAAGGATAGGCCTTTGTTCAGCATCTCAGTTAGGTATTGTAAAATCTGAGGAATATTTGGAACAAGCGGTTCAAGTCCTTGTGCCTGCTTCCAAGCACAGAATCTCTTCCATTTTTCTGCATAAGATTTCCTGGTGCTGGGCCTCCTGGCTTCCAAAATGACATCCATAACTGCTTTAGAGTGAGGAGTGTTCTGAGTGGATATGTTATTTGCCATGCAGCCAGGTTTAAGGTTCTGAGTTGGCTGTGCAGGATCTGATTGTTTTGTTGGGTCAGTAGATGAGGAATTTGAGGTAAAGTCCAGGCTGGGCCTTGAGACAAACTCTTTAGGATTGGGAACCAGGGCTGGCGTGGCCAGTCTGGGGCAATCAGAATCATTTTTGGCTTCTCTTGTCTGACTTTTAGGAGTACCTTGGGGAGGAGAGGCAGTGGAGGAAAGGCATAAACTGTTAGGGTTTTCCAGCTGAAAGAGAGCATCCACCTTCCATGCTTGTGAGTGACAAGTCCTTGTGCAGAATCTCTGTAGTTGGCAGTTGTGAGGGGAGGCAAATAGATCTATGTCTGGGCATCCCCATTTCCTTGTTATCATGCTGAAAACTTGTGGATATAGTTTCCACTCATGAGGGTCCATGAGGTTTCTGCTTAGTTCGTCTGCCAGAGTATTTTTCTTCCTGGCAGGAATTGTGCCTGCAGATGTACTTGATAGGTCAATGCTGTGTTCCACAAAGTCATGGCTTGCCTGCAGAGGGGGTAGGAATGTGTGCCCCCTTGCTTGTTTATGTACCACATGACTGTAGTATTGTCCGTCTTTAGCAATAGTTGTCCTGGATGTAGTAGATCCTTGAAGGCTGTCAGGGCATTCTGTACAACTAGCATCTCTTTTTGATTAAGATGAAGATGCATTTGGAATGCAGGCCACATGCCCCAAATACATTTTCCCACCATGCGTGCCCCCCAGGCATAATCTGATGCATCTGTTAGTGTCTGCCTGGCTGTGGGTAGAGTGAAAGGCTGTCCCTTGTTGTGGTGACAGGCCAGTGCCCACCACTGAAACTCTTGTTGCAGGCAGGGAATGAGAGTTATTATTGTTCCAGGCTGTGGTAATGTTGAGTCCAAACACTTTTTAGATACCACTGTAGCTTCCTCATATGCAGTCTTGCATATGGAATTAGCAGGATGCAGGATGCCATGAAGCCCAAAGCCTGCAGAATTTTTCTTGCAGGTAGCTGGGTCTTTGTTGCCATAATTTGAAAGTAATGAGTTAGTTGCCTTTGTTTGTCTGGCGTGGAGATAAGCCATCTGGGCAGTTGTATTTAAGCTTGCACCCAGGAATATTATCTCTTGAGAGGGCACTAGTTTTGATTTCTTTTCGTTTACTGTGTATCCTAGGCAAATTAGTAATCTTTTTACAAACGCCAGATGCTTTAGTAGAATGTCCTTGTTCTCTGCTTGAATAAGGCAGTCGTCCAAGTAGGGGTATATTTGAATTCCTTTTTGTCTACAAAATGCAATTACTGGCGCCTGGCATTTTGTGAAGACCCTCGGCGCAGTAGATAAGCCAAAGGGCAGTGCAGAGAATTGGTAATGCATTGAGCCAGCTATGAATCTGAGGTATCTTCTGCAAGATTGTCCGATTGGGACATGCAGGTATGCCTCTTTGAGGGCCAAAGTAACTAACCAAGCCTTATTGCCCAGCATGGGTAGAAGTTGCTGCAGTGTCAACATTTTGAATTTTGGAATGTCCAGGTAAGTATTTAGAGTAGACAGGTCCAGTATTGGTCTCCAGGATTTGTCCTTTCTGGGTACCAAGAAAAGTCTTGAGTAAAAACCTTGCCCCTGCTCTTGCTGTGGTACGTTTTGAATAGCCCTCATGTCCATGAGAGCAGAAATTTGTTTTTGTGCCTCTGCCCATTGATTGTGTGGCAGGTCTGGCATACCTTTTGGCCTTGGTAGGGTGTGAAAGTGGAACCTGTAACCCTGAGAAACAATATTCAGTACTCATTTGTGCTGGGTAATCATGTGCCACTTTTGTGAGAAAAGTGCTAGTTTTCCCCATAAGGGTGCTGCCAAAAAGTAAGTGCTTGGCATTGGTAGTGGAAAGTCATTGGGACTGTTTCCTATAAGGTTGTGATTTGTCTTCTCCGCCTTTGGGGGCTGAAGCACCCCATTGTTTAGGTCTGTATGAGCCTTGGGGCTGAGATCTGCCTCTTGGGTGTCTGTATCTGCCTCTTTGTGGCCTGTCTGACACTGGAAAGGACCAATTATTAGAAGGCCAGTTTCTGCTAAATCTGGATAGCTGAACCTGTAAGAAATCCTTTCCTGTCTGCATTGATTTTGCTTTATCCTCCATCTTCTTTAAAACCTCTTCTGCCTTAACACCACACAAAGTATCATGCTGTAATGGAGCATCCAATAATTTTGCTTTAACATGATCAGGTAACCTCTGTTCTTTTAACCAAGCATGCCTTTGAATGGCAGAACCTGTAACTGCGGCTCTGAAAGAAGCCTCTAATGAATCAAAACCACATTGCAAAGTATGCTTTCCCACTTGTTCAGCTGCATGCAATAAATCCTGCATTTCCTTGTTTTCAGGACATTCAGAGCTTGTAAGCATTTTCTGTTTTAGTAGAGACATTAGGTATTGTTGATATTTAAGCATATGAAATTGGCAGTTTAAAGCCCTTACAGCTAAAGTAGCAGATGTGTAAACTTTTTCCCCCATGTGTCCAGTGCTCTGGAATCCCTATCAGAGGGAACAGGGTTTTTTGCAGTGGAAGCCTTGACCCCTTTGGGACCCTGAGAAATTGTTTCTGGATCAGCAGCAGGGTTTTTATAAAGAAGTGTATGTGAATCTGGAACCCTGTAGTACCTATCTGGCTTAACTGGTGCAGGGGCTAAAGAATCAGGAGACAAACTGTATTCAGAAAAAACAGCATCAACAATATGTAGCACAGGGGGGATAGTAAGAGGCCTGTGCTGAGGCAATAGAAGAAAGTCTCTGAGCCTTTTCTTGGATTCTGTATAATCATGGCTCTCCCAATGGAAATGCTCCCTCATGGTGTGCAGGGTTTCCTCAAAAGAGTAGTCCTCAGGAGTAGAGGCTGAAGGGATAGATTCTTCAGCATCACAGTCCTCATAGGGAGGAAGAGAATATCCCTGTTCTGAAGAGGAATCAGAAGAAATAGAAACCTGGTCAGAGGTATCATAGTCAGTGTCTTGCCTAGGCCTTTTATCAGGAGGGGGATGGGAACCCCTGATCAAAGTAATTAGGTCCTCGGCCATTTTAAGCATCTTGTTTCTTTGGCATGGATGACTGTCCAGGAGAATGCTGTACTTGTTTCTTTGTCTTTAAAGGTGTTTTAGACTTTGCCTTGGCTGCTGAAGTGGATTTGACAGTAAGCTGTGTAGGTCTGAAAACACCCTCAGAAGCCGATGCCTGCTCAGCGGCTCCGGACCCATCTGAGGGAATAGTTTCCGTAGGCCCAATACCTTGAGTTTCCAGAGGCCTAGTTGTCTCCACTTGGGAGTCAGAGGTGAGGTAGCGGGTGTCGGGCTGCGAAAGTGCCTCACTGAGAACCGGCGAATTGGCGACTGGCCTAGAAGAGGCTTCATCAGTTTTGGACCTCGGATGCCTGTCCTTTTCTTTGTCCTTGCGCTTTTTATGAACTCCGGTCGTCGGTTGTTCCGATGGCATTATACAGTTAAACCTTCGGCCAAAGTAATGTAAAGCAAAATCGAACCGACGCTTAATAGTGCCTTGGTTGAATCTAGCACAAAACCAACAACTAGCAACATTGTGGTCAGGGCCTAGGCAAGGAATACAGTAAGAATGAAAAATCCTTATGAGGTATTTGCTTCCCACAAGAAATATAATTTTACTGACATCGGTCTGGAGCAAGAAAAAGTTTCCCCAATGGGGTACTTAGCTTTATTGAAGGCTTCGGATCTGAAATTCAATTTCAAAAATCTCAGGAGTCGGCCGACTGGCACTTGTGAACTGCTTTTGCTTTGGGCACCGCGCGGCAAGAAAGACTGAAGAAAATGGTGTTGGCTGCATCTTATATACCCCTGGCACACTGACGTCAGGGAAGAGGCGACAGGAGCCGACGCCGGACCAGGACTTTGGAATTCAGGCCGAGTGTGGCTAGCCTGCCAGCAGGATAACCCAAGTGTAATGACTGCAACAGTGAAACATGATGAACATCTTGTTTCTTTGCCTTTAAAGGAGTTTTAGTCTTTACCTTTGAAGTCGGTTTAATATATAATTGTTTAGGTCTGAATACACCCTCAGAAGCCAATGCCTGCTCAGCGGCTCCAGACCCATATGAGGGAATAATTTCCGAGGCTCCAATACCTTGAGTTTCCAGTGGCCTTGCCGACTCCACGTGGGAGTCGGTAGCGGCCTGCGACTCTAAAGTAGCGGGCGTCAGGGGCTGCAAAAGCGCCTCACTGAGAACAGACGACTTGCTTAGGAGAAGCTTCGTCATCAGTTTTGGACCTCGATTGCCTGTCTTTTTCTTTTTCTTTGCGTTTTTTTGTGAACTCCGGTAGTCGGATGGCTATCCGACAACATTGTATAATTAACTCTTTGCCCAAAACAGCTTAATGCAAAATCATACCGACGCTTAACAGTGCGTTGGTTAAATCTAGCACAAAACCGACAACTAGAAACATCATGGTCAGGGCCTAGGCAAGGAATACAGTAAGAATGAAAGTCCTTATGAGGTATTTGCTTCTCACAAGAAATACAATTATTAACTTTTTCTGACATCGGTCTGGAGCAAGAAAAAAGTTTCCCCAATGGGGTACTTAGCTTTTAATGAAGATCTGAAACTCAAACATGAAAATCTCAGGAGTAGGCCGACCGGCACTTGCGAACTGCTTCTGCTTCGAGCACCACGCAGCAAGAAAGACTAAAGAAAATGGCGTCGGCTGCATCTTTTATACCCCTGACGGCCTGACGTCAGGGAAGAGGCGACAGCAACCGATGCAGGACCCAAGACTTTGAAATTCAAGCTGACTGAGGGCAACCTGCCAGCAGGATAACCCAAATATAATGACTGCAACAGTGAAACACAAAGAACATCTCCCCTGTTGACTTGAACACAAGTGTACACTCAACATCACTAAAAATTAATAAAAAACATACTGTGAATAAAGTGTCCCTCTCTATTAAACTCAGTCCAACAATTCAAACTTTGAAAAAGGAAATATATGACTACATGGACACACTCAAGTTCCAACATGGAATACAGGGCATCAAACATCATAATGTCAACAGAATTTGAACTTCTTTACAAAACCTATGTACCTGTACTGGTCTGCACAAGTCAGTTGTGCACAGATCATCCACTGCATATACATTAAGGCAGCATCATTTCTTGATGCAGACTATAACACTGTTACCTGGCTGCTGGACAACTAGACCAGAGCTCTGGATTTCTAAAGCTACAGTGAAATATCTGGCTCAATTCATTGTTAGTACCACAAGGCAAGTATGTTACTCTGGATAAGGCAATGTGACTGTTTTTAAAATAGGAGCATTACTAAACTCTCAGAACATTCTCTAATTTTAAAGACAATGCAACTGCATTGGGTTTGTTTAAGAAGCACTATCTTTAAATGTATTGCCCTCCATACTTGCCACAACTGCAGCTAGGAGGACTTGATAGTACATAAACAGTGAATTACAGTCATAACAGGCTATTGTTATGCAATAACATTTTCATTATCTTCTCATTCAATTCTTTTATATGGAAGCAATTTTGTACAAAATAAAAACAGAGGGCTTGGAACGTGCATTTTGTACTCAGTCTGGGGAGGTATGACCACCTCCCTTCTTCCACATGAGAGATGTGCAACACCTTTTATTTTATTTTATTTACTTATTTTACTCATTTGTTAACCAGATAAACCAACTGAAAGCAAGGGTCTTCTTTTCAAGAGTGACCCAGGAGCACTCAGTTTAAATGACTTCATCAGAGCTACAAAGTAAGCAAATGGAGGTGGAAGGGATCAAACTCTGTACTCTAGACTACTGGAAGCAGCTTGTTTTCAGTTCAGAGCCTTAATCCCTGAGCCAACTGTTGAAGTAAAGGCTATCTGTGGTAGGATATACATGTCCAAGATGGCAATACACAGCTACCAATGAACAAGATGATGATCCTGAACACACTTGCTGGACTTTTATGGATTACTTCTGTCTTTTACTTTCCGAGATAACATGCAATATTTTACTACACAAAAAAAATCTGTATTCATGACTGAAGAGTTTTGTTTGATTGATTTGTTATTCTGTAAAATTTCTGAATAAGAAAATGAAGCACACTTAAAATACTTCCGAGTAATAAGTAAAATACATTTGCTAAAATGGATATGAAGATTGAATCTTTATGACATTTTTAACCCTTCATAATTTTCTGTACTGTATAACAGACTAGCAACATCCTGCTCTTATTCATCATTTTCACTTGACAGTTTTGAAAACTCTGATTACATGAAAAGTAATTAAGCAATACTTGAAATTCTCAGTGTTTTCTTGATAACTAAATCATTGTTATTAGTATAAAGTGAGATATATAAAAATAATTATAAGATATATATTTATTAATATTTATACAATTTATTTAATTTTATAAGTGAATTTATATTATAATTTTTAAAATTATTATCAAACTGTATGCAAAGTAACAAAGTTTTTAAAATTTTTTTTTTAAATTGGATTAGTTGATTGTTGAATGAAAATATAATAAGTCCATTTCCATCTTCGTTGTCCTTGTTGCTGTTAGTTATTATTACTATTATTACTATTTAAATATCTAGTTATTTATCTATCTATTTAATTATTATATATTATAAAGTATTTGGTAAGATAATTCATCTAATTCATCTAATTCATCTAAACAACTTTTAATAAAAATTAAAAAAAAAATTTTAAATAAACAATTTGTAATAAATATATAAACAAACTTATCTGCATATAAATATACACATTTTACTATCATAAATATACTTATTTAGATATTTCCTTATATATATATATATATGATATATTTATAAATATTAATAGGTTAGTTGATGTTTGTACATTATATTGTTTACATATTACGCGTACGCATAGGTACAATTGTATTTAATTATGGTATTGTATTTTATTGACGAGCAACCTTTGGTGGTTAATGTGTAGATGCTTCATGAACTGAGAATATTATGGTTAGGAGACTCTTATGTAATCATTCAGTTATTTATTTATTTACTTGTTTTATAATGTGTTAGTATGACTTTAAAATGGAATGAGCAGTTTTGGCGCCACAAAGTTTATTTAAGTAGCAGATAAACTTGAAAGTAGTAGTTCTGATGAAGACCAGTAATGGTTGAAAGCACTTAACTCTAACTCTGTATGCTACATTTTTCGTCTGTTTGCAAGTCTGCTTGTTGTTCCAGTTCGTGTTCGTGTTTTATGACAATAAACTGTGGATTATTTGTTCCATAGGCATTTTTTGGATCAATCAAGGGTTAGCAGAAAGAAACTGTACCTACTGCTAAGAAGTTCTGAAACCTATGACACGTGTCTTGATGTCAAGAATTCCCAGAGAGAGAAATGGAGGATAAAGTATAATCATTTTTATTCTGCACATGTATTTTGACTGTACCATAAAACATGCATTCTTGTTGAACTGTTTACAGATCAGTGTGTATACTTATTCAGCCACTGTAGCTAGACAGCAAGTGCATATAAGTTACTGAGCACATGCAAGATCAGTGCCATTTTGTGTAGTCAGTCAGTGTGAATGTAAGCTTGAATGGAGATACATGTGTGTGTGTGTGTGTGTGTGTGTGTGTGTGTGTGTGTGTGTGTGTGTTAGAAGTAACAAGTCAGTCAGTAAGCATATGAAACATGAAGTATATGTACAAGTTACAGCTCCTGATGTTATGTATGTATAATAAACAACTTGAATGCATACCAAGCCTCAGTGTCTCATTTGAATACACGAGACATGCAACACTATTTATCATGGGCAGGTTCAACAAAAACAGACTATTAAGACAACGTTAAAGAAAGAAAAGAACAGCTGTGTTAGATCTTACCGTAACAGTAGATGTTCAGCTTTTCACTGCTGCAGTATTCATTACATGTGGGATCTCCTACCAGGGGCACCCCAACATCCATCCAGCATACCAAAGCCTTTACATCCACTCAGCATCATATGTCAGAAGTATGCTCCCAGCACAGACGCAGGGCATAAATGTGATATACGCACACTCAATCCTCAGAATTGAAGTTCCCCAGAAGAACTAGAGCAACCCTAGGAAAGATAAAAACATCTGCATCCAGGGAAGAAAGTAGAGGGGAAAAAATAAGGCAAGAAAGGAGAAGATCACTCAACCAGCAGGTTGTTCTCTACAGAAGGGAGAAAAAAGGGGCGCAAGAGGTAGGGATTGAATACTGCGACAATAAAAAACAGGACATCTACTTTTATGGTAACATCTTACACAACTGAATTATGTCCTTCTTTATCGTGTTACAGTATTTATTACACAAGTGGGATTACCAAAGCTAGTGTAAAGAATGGGAGGAGGAAAGCAAAGAGGAACCCTCCAAAAACCCATGAAGAATAGCCATGGCTCTGGAAATGACATCCAGCTTATGATACTTAGAAAAGTGTGGACAGGGGACCAGGTAGCAGATTCCAGAATGGATGCAGTACCCAGACCCTTGAAGAAAGCTCCAGAAGAGGCCAATACTCTTATAGAATGAGCTCAAACTGAAGCTGAAAGCTGCTTACTAAGAAAGTAATAGCATAAAGAAATGGCTTTAGAAATTCAGGAGGTGGTTTGTTTAGAAACTGGCAAACCTAATGTTGTATTAAAAGAAACAAAAAGCTGCTCAGATTTTCAGGTAGCCTTTGTCTTATCCAAATAATATCTGAGCTGTCTATATAAATCCAAGGTGTGAAGCAACCTTCTCATTAGCAGAGTGTGGAGAAGGCAAGAACAAAGGAAGCCAGACAGACTGACTGAGGGAAAAATCACTAACCCACTTTGGGCATAAAAGAGGAACTGCAAACTCTAAAGGGTGGCAATGCTGGAGTCAAACAGTCTTGATGTACCACTAAAGTTTCCTCATATGAAGTTTGGCAAAGGAATCATGGGAATGGTAGATGTCATGAACCTCAAGATTCTGAGAAATTCCCTTGCAGGAATGACCAACAGGAGAAGTAGAGATTGGAAGTAGGCTGTTAAAGACAGAACTCTGGAAGACAGATGAGGAGGCTACAATGGAATAGTTTGGATTCTGCAGCCCAGAAAAATGTGGTCTTAAGAAGAGGTCAGAACTGACTTCTTGAGACCATACTGAACCCCAAACTCTGCAGGAGGAGTATGGTAAAGTGTACATCCTGAAGAAGCCAGAGTTGGGAGAGGGCTTACAGGAGCAAGTCATTTAGACATGGGAATATCTGGACTCCCCGAAGCTTGCAGAAGGCTACCACAGGGACTAGACATTTGTTCAATACCTTTGGGCTTGTAAAAAGATCAAAGAACAAAGACCAGAACTGAAAATGAGAAGAAGAAAAACAAAGAAAAATAACAATTTCCTGAAGACAGTTCAAGTCTGGTGAGACTAGAAATGCTTGAGGAAGCATGACAGCAAATAGAACCTGGAGGAAAGCTTTAACAGGTCTCCATGACCTTTCTTTTATGGGAACTAGAAACATCTGGAATGGATACTGGAACACCCTGAATAATCTCTTGATCCAGCACATCCTGCAGGACCCCTGAAAAGTGAGGAATTTGGTCTGTAGGAGGTTGAGGAAGAACTGAAAAGAGGTAAATGGACTTTCATACCATGAAATACGTGTTGAATAATGCAAAGTACCCTAGAATCCACAATAATCTGCTGCCATAAAGGGAAAGACACGGAAAACATGAAAGAAAGGGGATCTTGGCTGAGGGGAGGATTTATGTCAGACGGAGGTAGGTTTGGCTGGAAAAGTGGACTTCTGACCCCTGGAAGTTTGAGTGGGTTTATCAGAGAACATGCGTTTAGAAAGCTTTTTACCCCTAGGAGGTTGGCGAAGCTGCCTATGCACAATGGCAGATATGGAAGGGTGGTTTCTCTGAAATTTGGGGATAAGAGAAACAACAATCTGTTTAAGGTCCTGCATGACCACAGCTTTGTCTTGCAGGATTTTAAACAATACAACAGCAACAGTCACAAAAAGATTCTGGTTGCCTAAGGGAGCATCTAAGAGCTTGGCTTTAATGTAGTCTTTTAGGGTTTGTAGACAAAGCTCTGAGTACCTCCTCATAACTAAACCTGAGGCATCAGCTCTAGAGGATGCACCAGCTGCATCACAGCTAAATTTGATGGAATGGCGAGCCACCTGAAAAGTGGAACTTAAAAGAGAAAGAGAAGCTGTCTTGCTTTCGGAGACCAGATGGTCTGACAACCCCATCCCAACCAAGATGAGACAAAAGAGACAGAACATAACTGGTCATATGGGTCTGGATAATTTATGGCCCTAAAAGCCAGGGTAGCAGAAGTATAGACTTTTTTTCCCCAAGTCTCTCATTAGCATGACTTTATCAGAAGGGAGGAGCTTGTAAGACGACAAAAGCTTAGATGGCTTGTACATAGAAACAGACACTACAGCAGAGTCTGAAAAAAGACATTTGTAAAGGTTTGTAAGAGTCTCAGGAAACCTATAAAAGCAGTCTGGTTTCCTGGGGGCCACAGGCTGAGAGCGAAGAGCCAAAGAAGCAGCTGTAAATGTAACCAATAAGCCATGCAGAACAACATGAACAGCTAAAGATTTAGGATATTCCAATTTACATCTATTTATGAGTATTTAATAGTTCATACCACCTCTTTTGAATATCAGAGACTTGGGAACAATCCCACTTAAAATGTTCCTTCATACAAACCACAGTGCCCCCAAATGATAACTCCTGAAAGGAGTAATGAGGAGATCAGAAATACTCTACCTCTGACCCATAATCTAATGGTTAAGAGATTTGTTATGAGCAGGCCAAGGATTCATCCCCCAGAATCCAGCTCATTTGAGGAATCTGACTTTATAGCCCTTTTGGCTATGGGGGAAGACCAGGGAAAAGCAGGAAAGACAATCCCTGAGGGGGCTTCAGAGCCATCAAAGCATTGAGAAATCCCTGGGTGAAAACCTGACATTCTCTATGAGAATTATTAGCTATGGGTGATATGTGTTTAGTTTTCTGTTAATTTTTTTTTTTTTTACAAAACAGTTAGCTTTGACCAACCTAGGAGGTTCAAAGCCATGCCTAGATTCTATAAGAGTACCAGGAACCTCTTCCCTAACTAAAATTTGAGGAATCCTCCTAGGCACTTCAGAAATCATCAGCCGTGGTTCTCCCTCAACGTCCATAACAGAGATGTGCACAACCTCAGAGGACATGCAAGAAGCAGGTTCCATGTCAGCCTCCAACTGGGTTGCAGCAAAGGGAACTGGCATTGGAACCGCATGGTCTCTGGGGTCTTCATTCATCTTGAGTGACATCCAGTGGGGACTGGACAGCAGCAGAATCAGAGAGAGACATTTTAGCCTTTTTTTAAGAGGTGGCTGAACCTTGCGGCATGCAGATTTGGCCACAGTACCCTGGGTCACAAGCTTAAGGTGTCTGTTCTCCAAATAGATGGATAAGAAAGACATATGGCTGTGGAGAGTTTCTGGAACAAAAGCCAGACAAATTATACAATGGGTATGGTTATGTGCAGCAACTAAGCAGAACAGGCATTTCTTGTGTCTATGTTAAGGGAAATCTGCATCCCACACTGAAATTTTCCCTTCCTGGGTGACACGAACTCCCAGTAAACAACAGAAAAAGGAAAAGAAGGAACCCTAATAAAGCACTTATCTGTAAATGGCTCAGTAGCAACAAGCTCAGCAAAAGGCGTTCAGACTGGCAGCAAAGAGGCTCTGGGGATTGAGAGTGTGTACTTCAACTTTATGCCCCATACCTGCAAGGTGAGCATACATCTGATGTATGAGGTTGACAGAATGTAAAGGTTTTGTTATACTGGACAGACACTGGGCTACTATCCCACATGTATTGAACAATGCAACAGTGATGAGAAAAAGACATTGACAAAGATGAGCAAACAGATATTCTTTTTTATTTTTTGGTTCTCTGTATTTAATCTTAGCTTTAAACTACTAAGTTACTCTGTAAAACTTTTGTTCTCACCTATGTAGCTAATGTATTGTTATTCACTTGGCTATTTACTATATATTGTATTAAATTTTTTTTTTGTCACTGCTGATGGTTGGAGCTTTTCTCCCCGGGCCTCTACTGAAAATGGACATATATTCAGTTAGACTAGCCCGGTCAACAAATGTAAAATAAGTAATAAATAAAATAAATAAATATTTTTTTTTAATACATATCATTAACTGCTTCTTTTCACTTCAGGCCCTTAATTTGGTTGGCATGGTCTAGGGCTTCCATCCTTATCTGTTCTCACATAACACCAGAGCAAGTGAGGAAAACTAGCTTATATCGCAATGTACTTGGGGTTTATATCAGATTTATACTGACATTCTTGCTAGGTCCCTGGGACTTCTTTCCAAGCTGCTGTGCAGGGGATTTAATGTAGGGTTACCACCTGTCCCACTTTGCGAGGGACAGTCCCTCTTTGGGCAGTTGTGTCCTGCAAAATATTGTGAGAAAATGGCAAATGTCCTGAGATTTTAGGACAAAATTATTTTCTATATTGTATGCAATAGTTGCATAAAACAGTTATTCTGTATCTGAAACACTTAAATGTTATACAAAACAGAATAAGGAACAGAAATGCTACAAGAATAAACTTTTATTCAGGCAAACAACTGAAGTTCTGTCCTTTGTACTGGCCGTGGGTATGTTTTGCCCTGCAAAATCTGATGTTTGTAGCACAAATGTCCCACTTTGGCCATTTGGAAAGGTGGCAACCCTAATTTAATGGTGGGACAAACAGATAAGACTTCTGCAAAGACACATCTCACCTGGGATGCAGCCCCTCAGAAGAGCTAAGTCCATTCACTCTCTCTCACATTTCGGGTTCCATCAGGTAGAACAAATGAAGGTGAGGACTCTTTGGACCCCAATTCTCTAGCCCAACAGAGTAGGAAGCAAACAGGTCCAACCCTTCCTTCTTACCCCTTCCTGGTCAGCCTTCCAGCTTGGTTCCTTTTCAAGTCTCCACATACTCATCATGGAACACATTTGCTGATCTCAAGTGTCCATGTTCTTAAAGGAAAACAATGGGATATTAAATCCAATAGCCCTATCTGCTGTTTCCTTAAGTCCCCCTTATGTGCTACAGGCAAAAAAAAAAATAGCTGCAGCTTTAAAATAAACTGATCTAAACAGTTTTAAACCTGAGCTTCCTAAATCTCCGTACTGTTTCAGCTTCCGTTTTCAAACCAAAAAGAAAAATGTCTACCTGGCTCTTAAATAATGATGTCACATCTGCCACTGCTCCTCAAGTCGATCCCTGGAGGTTTCCACCCCCAAAGTGACGTAAACTCTGCCTTATTTCCATGCTGCATTGAACCTCCTGTGATCCTCCCACATTGTGATGTCATTGCAGCCTTGGCCAGCCCACTATTACCATAGTAGCTGCTGTGTGGAACTTCTTTTCTAGCGAGGTGAATGCTATCGGCTCCATTTTGTGTGAAGGACTTGCTGGAAGCTGGGATTGCCTGTCTTTTCTCGAGCATTGGAAGACTTCAGTTAGTAAGGTAAGTTATAAATGTAATTTTACATGTCCATGTGTCCCTAGCAATGATATTTGTCGTTATAGTCGACTTAATGCTTACAAGTGTGGCACGCTTTGTTTAATTTGTAGTATTGCCGAGTAGTTTATTATTTCTGTACTTTTGATTTAAATATTTGTGTGCTCCGGTTGTTTTTTTGTGTAATTGGAATCCTTATTCTCGAGTTGGAAGCTAGGGGCAGGCAAAAATTAATATTTTATTTGTATTTGTTGATGTTTGTATTTGTACGCTGAAACCCACGTTGTCCTAAAGTGCGCGTGTTAGGGACAGTATTTGTTGGTTGCTTTGTTCGCCGCCTTTAAGGTAGATTTGTTACAATGGGGGTAGATCTTTGGCTTCCTGTATTCGCTATCCTAAAGTGGACTAGTTGAAATTTCAGCGTTTTTAAAATTTTATTTATTTGTGGTGTGTTTGGTTATCGGCAGCCGTGGTTATTGTTTTACAGCTGGGATGTGCAACTATTTAATGTCGTTTAAATATGACACAAAAATGCGCGGGACTCAACACTCACAGGTAAGCTTATGGCTCCCTTTACTGAAGCTGCTCTGCTGGACTGGTGTTTCGTTTACTTTACTAAGCTGGTGCAATGTAAGCTTAAGGCTCTTACTGAAGTTGGTGCTATTAAGGCTACATTTTTACTTTACTTACTGAAGCTGGTGTGTCCATTTACTTTCTGAAGCTGCCTCAACACTCACTTAAGGTTCTGTTTACTGAAGCTGCTCCATTTTTATTTTATGTATTGACGCTCGTGTGTGTGCGCTCTGTTTACTGAAGCTATTCTGTTGGTGCTCACTTTATTTTTTGAAGCTGGTGCCGTGCTGTGTAAGCTTAAGGCCCTTAATGAAGCTGGTTTGTCTGTTTATTTTACTTTCGGAAGCTGCCTTAACACTCATGGGTAAGCTTAAGGCTCCATTTACTTTACTGGTGCTGTGTCAGCTTAAGGCTCGCTCATTTATTGAAGCTGCTGTTTTCGCTTTATCTACTGAAGCTGTCATTTTTGCTTTATCTACTGAAGCTGCCGTTTTTAATTTTTGTACTGAAGCTGCTCCCAAAGCTGAGCAGATCTCTGCACGAGGTATCATCATGCTATTCCATTCCATTGCCTATGTTGAGTGATCACATCCAGTTTCCGCTTTACAAATTCTAGATCTGTCGGGGTAGCGTGTCAGATGTTGCTCTGTGTGCCCGCAGATGTTGTGTGTGGGTTTGTTGTTCCCAACGTGGGTTATTAGGACATATAAGCAGTGATATATCTGTAAGGGATCTGCATTTTTCATAGATTTAGATTGATTATTGCATTATCATACACTGAAATAAATGTTTGAGGAATGTTTAATGCAAATCTGCATTCTATGTCATCAGCTGAATTTCTAGCATTTGTCTTTTGTATTTCATTGTTGACTAGGTAGGTGGGCTATTCCACAGACCCTTATCAGTCATGACTCAGGCTCAAAACAGAGCAGTACAAAGATAATAAAATGGCTGATTGAGTAATGTATACAGGACTTTTGATGTTATTACAAAGTGTTTATATACAGTCAGTTTTTCATGGTTATAATAAAGATGCATAGTGTGTACATATCTATGGTTAGGGTCTACTGATGCACTGCTGTGCCTCCCATGACTGTACTCCTATACAATTATTTAACTGATTTGTAATTTATGTACTGGGTAAGAAGATTGGTCCATGTCAAGTGTGTATTTTGCAGCTACATCCAGACTACTTGGAGAAGGATACATACACTATATGGGGCAGTTTTTAGAGTAGCCAGTTAACCAGCAAATTTCTTTTTATTCTTACTGGTAGTCTATTCTTCTTCTGTCTTTTCTTTTAATACTTCTGTCCTTTTTTACTGATGTTTGCAGATGACATTGTGATCTGTAGTGAGAGTAGGGAACAGGTGGAGGAGACCCTGGAGAGGTGGAGATATGCTGTAGAGAGAAGAGAAATGAAGGCCAGCAGGACTAAGACAGAATATGTGTGTGTGAATGAGCAGGAGGATAGAAGAATGGTGAGGATGCAGGGAGTAGAGGTGGCAAAGGTGGATGAGTTTAAATACTTGGGATCAATAGTTCAGAGTAATGGTGAGTGTGGAAAAGAAGTGAAGAAGAGAGTACAGGCAGGATGGAGTGGGTGGAGGAGTGTCAGGAGTGATTTGTGACAGACGAGTACCAGTAAGAGTAAAAGGGAAGGTCTAGAAGAGGGTAGTAAGACCAGCTATGTTATATGGGCTAGATACAGTGGCATTGACAAAGGCAGGAGTCAGAGCTTGACGTGGCAGAGTTGAAGATGTTAAGATTTGCACTGGGTGTGACGAGGATGGACAGGATTAGGAATAAGTATATTAGAGAGTCAGTCCAGGTTGGAAGGTTTGGAGACAAAGCCAGAGAGGCAAGATTACGTTGGTTTGGACATGTGCTGAGGATGGATACAGAGCATATTGGGGAAAAAGATGCTAAGGATGAAGCTGCCAGCTAACAGAAAAAGAGGAAGGCCTAAGATGAGGTTTATGGATGTGGTGAGAGAGGACATGCAGATGGTTGGTGTGACAGAGCAAGATGCAGAGGACAGGAAGAAATGGAAACAGTTGATCTGCTGTGGCGACCCCTAACGGAGCAGCCGAAAGAAGAAGATTCTTGCTAAAAGTTTGTGGACACTAATCACTAGTGCTATTGGTTATCATTTTTGTAATTCTTTAGCTTCCATTTTTTTATAAGCACTTTATTAGAAGCAATTGTTTATTAGCATTAATGCCTTTTTGCATGTCATTCCACACATCACTATTCAAGACATGCCATTAATTTAAACATCACACCCAGAACTCAGCATGAGGTATGTGTGTGTGTGTGTGTGTGTGTGTGTGTGTGTGTGTACTTTGCTCTGTTCCTTTTAAAATATGTGGTTTTGTGGCAAATCGGTGAATTCACTAAATAATTATAGCCCTTTAAGTTTCAGTCTTCCTTTTTTGGAAACACATGGTAACAAAAAACACTATTTCAACAACTTTCTAAAATTATACAAGCAATGTTTAAAATCTGTCCCTGGTTTTGTGCCCGTCCAATACATTTTGGCTTTTTCCAGATTTCTTCTGCTGCGAAATTGAGTGATTAAGTTGTGTCAAGTGGATGCTGCAGTGGTAGTGTTGCCTCACAGCAAGAGGTTCTCTGGTTTAATTCTTGGCTAGGCTGCCATCTGTGCAGAATCTGTATGTTCTCCCTGTGTTCATGTGGGTTTCCTCTGGGTGCTCTGGTTTCCTCCCATGTTACAAAGATATACATCTGGAGCATTTCTCCCTGGGCCTCGCCCAAAAATTGGCTTTGTTCCACGTCAGACTTTCCTGGTAAATAAATGTTAAATAAAAAATTTTCAAGGAGTGGAGTACTTCAGGGGTAGAGAAGTTTAGTGTTGCTTAATCTGTTTGCATTGTTAGTAGCACAACAGGGAGTAGCCTTACTTTTGATGCAGAAGGCTATGGGTTCTACTCCCAGAGTATTTAGATGGATTGCTGATGCTGTACTGTGTTGTACTTTAAAGGGAGTGAGAGGATGCTGCATTCCAGTGAGTGCCCTCCTTTGGAGGAGTTACCTAGTAACTATGAAGCTGTTATCAGTTTGCCATCCATTCATTATTGCAATATTACTAGGTTAACACTTTTTAATGTAACATAGGTAATTTATTCTTCAAGGGCAACAACCACTTTATTTATAGATGAAACAATAAAATATAAAGTTATTTCCTAGCAGCGGCCTGTTCATTATTTAGAAATACCTTTAATGTGGAATTATTTAGATTACTTACTTCTGCAGAGATTTTGTGTATTTACTGATATTGGTGGATTGTAATGACAGAAGTCTAAATGGGCTTTTATGGTTCAAATTTTCTGAAATGGGAAGTTTTGTCATTATTGGTTCATACATTTTGTTTCATTGCTTACTAGAAGACTGTTCAAAACTAGGAATTTAAAACCCATTCTAACAACTGCTGCTGTATTATACAAGGAATATAATTTAATAAAATCAGGAAGGTGAATAAAAGAATGCATACATGTATGCATGGCCCTAAAATGTGTTTGAAAACAGCCCAGAGGAAAGTGTGTGAGGCTCAAAATCATGGGCAAATTTTAAGCTTTACTCTTGTTACCAAAGCAATGGATGATGGTAAAACAGTTCAAACCACATTACCTTGACCTGGCCAAGCCTTTTGACACAATCCCCTACTCAGGTGTAGTACAAAATATGAATAATGTAGGAGAAAACACACGCATTACTTTGTCCTGGCCAAGCCTTTTGACACAATCCCCTACTCAGGTGTAGTACAAAAGATGAATAATGTAGGAGGAAACACTTGTGTCACTAGCTGGATTGCCAACTTGCTCACAGGATGCAGGAGATCAAAACAGGGGAAGAGACCAGTCACCAATGGAGTCCCCCAGGGTTCAATGCTGAGATTTTCTGTTTGGCATATACATTTCAAAAGTAGAAGGAAATACCAAAGGGCTTTGACTGGCTAAGTTTGAGATGACTGCAAGCTAGGGGCAGTTATTGAATCCCCAAATGACTTAACCATCATGCAGGAAGTTTTGTCCCAAATAATAACTGGTGTCAAAGTCATGACAATGCCCTCTGAGAACTGACCCAATTGTTTGGCATTTGGGAAGTTGTGTGTACAGTGACTTAACCTTTGACCAACATGTGCCCAGAGTTATAAGAGCCTTTCTGTATTGCACAGCTTATAAACAAATTGTGACTAGATCTAGAGATGATGATGTCCATCTTTACAAAGCCCTCATTAGGTCAATCATTTTGTATAATGCTTGCTTTGGCATGTATCTGTCCATCCCATGAAACAACTGGAATACATTCAGAGATACCTTACCAAAAGGATACAAGTCCTAAACAATAGGTCTTGCATGGACCACCTCAAAGATGTATTACTATACTTAGTATCCTACAGAGTGCTTAGAGGTGACAGGTCTGGAATACGAGGCATCCTCCGACCTAATACAGATAGACCCACTGAACATCAGCAAGAAAAATGGCATCAGAAATACTAAGTCCAGGTATCTAAACTGAATGCTGTGGAGAGTTGGATATATATCACAGAGGCTAACACTGTTCCAGAATAGACTATCCATAAAAATGAAACAAAGCTCATCTGTCCATATTCAAATGCAACTTGGATCCAAGGATGGATAATAGAAAATGTACTCCAGGATTGCTTCTCATGCCACTAAAGGATAGAGGCAACTCCTAAATGCTGCATCCCTTACATGGGTCCCCTCAAATTATCTATGGTATGATGAATTATTCTCACTAGGGGTAATATATAATTATCAGCCACGGGATCAGTAAGACCAATCAGAAAATGTTATTTCAAGCACCAAAAGGGAATTGGCTAAGCTTAAAATGTCCTCCAGGTGAACCTATGTTGTAGTAAATAGTTATAAGAAATTGCCCTTTTTATATCACTAAGTGCCCCTCTCTCCGTCCACCCCCCCCCCCAGTCTTCAACAGCTTCCGGCACCTATGGTTCTTCTTTAAGAACGCCTTCAAGTCCAATGACGCTTTTGCATCTGTGCCATGGGTGCCGGATTGGCATGCTGACATCATCATGTGGCGCACGTATTTTCAGGTTTGCGAGCAGGAACTGAAACAGACAGTTTCTGCGTATTTGATGGGTTAGCTGTGAGGAAAAATGGACAGTTTCTGCTTATCTGATGGGTTAGCTGTGAGGACTGCAGATGGAGTCCGGACGCTTTTCAGAGTGAGTAAGCTGGCAGAATGAAACTTTTGTGTGTGTGTAACATCTGGTGGCTAGTGGTACTCAGGCTCAAATCCTGTACCTTGGGTACAGGTAAAAAGAGCCTAAAGACCCTAGCCACCATCACTTGTGAATTTATGCCTCACATTTATGTTCTGTTCCTCTGGTTTTCATGAGTGGTAAAACAAAACCTTTTATTCTAGAAATTTTCTAAGATTATAAAATCAGTATTTGAAATGTGTTACTATTTTGGGGCTGTATTCCCCCATTATTGGCATTGTTCTGTATTTTTGTGCTAAGAGGTTGAGAACTATGGTGAGAAATGAGAACTGAATTCATTACATGATATGATAGCCATTTAAGTTTGTCTTCTTGTCTTTCAAGAAACTGCTGGTTTAGCTTAGTGGTATGTTGCTCTGACTGTAGTGCACAAAGTTCTGGGTTCGAGACTTGGCAGTGAAATGTATGGTCGTAATACATTTTATGCAAGCAACTTTCCAAAATTATACAAGCAATGTTTAAAATGTGTGCCTGGTCCCCCCTATTGAAAATAAGTTCAAAAAGCTGTGCAACATGCCTATGGCTTACACTACTGTTATTCTGTATTTATATATTGTGTGTAGAAGTAGACTGCTATCGTGGAAATGTTCTGAATAGGACAGTTTTGTCATTACTGATGCATGCATTTTGCTTCATTGCCTACTGGAAATTTTTTCAAACAATAAATTTATAATTCAGTTGTGTGGAAGTAGCCTTTTATAATGGAAATGTTCTGAATAGGACAGTTTTTTCATTACTGGTGCATGCATTTTTCTTTAGTGCCTACTGGAAAAATGTTCAAGCAATAAAATTAAAATGCAGTTGTGTGGAAGTAGACCTTTATGATAGAAATGTTCTGAATAGTGCAGTTTTGTCATTATTTAATGCATTTTTGTTTCATTGCCTACTGGAAAAATGTTTAAACAATACATTTAAAATGGGCTCTAACTTAAGTCTAACAAGTGTGCTGTATTTTACAAGGGATATAATACAATTATTATACAGTATAATTAATACAGTCAGGAAGGTGAATCAAAGAACTTTTGCATGATTCTAAAAATGTGTGCAAGGAGCCTATGATTTGAAAACAGCCCAAAGGTAAACTTACCCTGCCACTGGCCAGATGCATTTCTTTGAATGTGGGTTTCAATGCTGTTTCAGTGAATGTGGGTTTAAAGGTAAAGTTTTAATGCTAAGTCTGTTTTCATTGTAAGTCTATTGTTTTGTTTAGGTTTAGTAAATGTCTATAAGGAAATAAAAGTTGTAAATGAAATCCAAATATCTGTAATCATTGTAGAAGTAAAGCATAGAACAGCATGCACACTGAGAGATTTGAACAGTGTCTATGACAAATGGGGAGAAATAGCCAAGTAATGGGACACTGGAATGGCTATGTGGGTGGGTGGGGGGGGGGTAGGGCTGAGTGTGTGGAGGGGGTGGGGCTGCCTGGGCAGAGGGGATGGGGCTGCATGGGCAAGGGTCTAGCTGCTATTTATATGCGCAGTAAATCTTGTTAGTTACAGATTTAAGATTGCCAGTGTAAGGCTGTGTGGGACAATTTGGAATGTTCTGTCAGTGTTTTTTTCTTTTTTTGGCGCAGATATTAATAGTTGCTCTGTGCCAAAAAGGGTTGTGTTACTTATGTAGGTACGGAAGAAGCGAACGGTGTTTTTTTTTTTTTATTTATTATTGTTATAGACCTTGTAGTGGTGTGTGGGGCTAAGTCAGCATTTTGTATACTATTTTTCTTTTGATCAGGTGTGCACAGTGTTTCTGTTGTAGTCTCTGTGAATACACGTGTTCCGGTGCTCATGAACTACGTGGTTCTGTCTTCTGTGGTTTGTCTTCAGCCTGAGTGGGCAGGATTTGGATGCTGGTTACTTGGTTTGTCTCGGAAGGAATGCCTTTATTTCTAAATTCTTACATAGTTCTCTGAACGTGAAACAATTTTAATGATCCTGTCAGTTTCTGGTCCTGTTATCAAAAAAGATATTACACTCTCACTTTACAGCTCGCGTGCTTTGCTTTTGATAGTTTGTATTACCAGTGTTATATTGTGTCTGCATTTTCATACCTTTTTATTTTGTAATGTTTTGCCATTTGCATCATTTTCTCATACCTACGAAAGTGAACTAAGCACTGACATTTTGAAAACACAAGCTAGCAAGAGCAAACACAGTGTCTGCACATTGATAGCCCAGTCAGTTCGGTATGTGTTGGATGTTTGTCCTCCAGTTACCACCTTTTGTTTAATTGATGAAGTCACTGTTGTCTGGTGATAGTGCGAGACTCTTATTTATTGTCATTTGTTGACCAGGAAAGTCCGACTGTTCTGTTCATAGATATATCCTACACTAAAGACTGCTAGTGCCCTTAGAAGACTAGCAGTGCTACTAACTGTGACCCACAAATTTGACTTATATGGGATTGATTTACTGACTGCCACTGTCCATCAGCGACATTGGTGCCAGTCATACCAGGGAGAATTTTGATTACCCATTCCTTGGTCCAAGTGGCGCTTATATGCAGGTAGGGAGGATCGCTGCTTCACATGGATGGTGAGTCTGATCCAGAGAATGGGAATGCTCTTTGAAGCATATCTGTCTCTCTAGCATGTTCTGTTTATGCAAAACAAAAGTTAGGTATTTTATTTATTTGACATTTGTTGACCAGGCTAGTGTGAGTGAGTGCAAGCAAGGGGGCTAGTGTGTGAGTGTGTGAGTGCAAGCAAGGGGGCTAGTGTGTGAGTGCAAGCAAGGGGGCTAGTGTGTGTGTGTGTGTGTGTGTGTGTGTGTGACTGCAAGCAAGGGGCTAGTGTGTGTGTGTGTGTGTGTGTGTGTATGTGTGTGACTGCAAGCAAGGGAGCTAGTGAGTGTGTGTGCGTAACTGCAAGCAAGGGGGCTAGTGTGTGTGTGGGGCAAGTGTGTGTGTGTGACTGCAAGCAAGGGGGCTAGTGTGTGCGGGGGGCAAGTGCGTGTGTCTGACTGCCAGCAAGGGGGCAAGTGCGTGTGTCTGACTGCCAGCAAGGGGGAAAGTGTCTGTGTGAGACTGCAAGCAAGGAAAAAGCATGCTAAAGCCAGACCTCTTCTATCAACTGTCTCTGTTTATACGAGATAAATTTCAAGTACTGTTTAGATGCCCCCCAACATATTTGGCCTTGCCCAGATTACCTGCATTAACTGGTTGCTAGTCAAATTTCTATAAATTGCTTTATAGAATTAGGCATATCGCAACCTCTAAACTGACCATGGATTTGGCTCTAAATGTTTCTTTTCACCTAATAATCTCTCCCCAGAAATAATAGTTTCGCCAGAAAACGTGGAGGGTTTACAATTACATGTAATAATCCAGTTAGGGGTTACTTTCTTTTCAGAAATGCATGTCAATTTTTTTTTTGACAGCTGCTCCACTTAGGAGTAATAACTTGCCCCTTCTTTGACAGCTTCCCAGCTGTATTGTCTGGCTAATTTATCTTCTTGATTCACATTTTCGGACCATTTAACATAACGTTGTGGTGGTTTTTTGTGGACAGTTAGTGGCAAAACATTATAGAATGAAGATAGAAAATAATGGCAGACATTTCAGTTTCACATTTCATACCCTTTCGAAAATTCATAATAATGCAAGACCTACTGTTGGATGATCTTTCTAACTTTGTAAGAGCAATATTTAAAATTTCTACTTCTACTTGTGCCTTTCTCCCACTTATGTATGGCTTAGTCCAGATTTAGTGCACTGAGGTTCATAGGTATGACATGTCAGGACCATCGCTGTCAGCCTGAGACATTTCAAATTGTGACATACTCGTTGCAGTGTATTCTGAGCTGATGTCATGTTTGCTTTTCATTTTTTACTGTGATCATGTTTTACCCATGAAACAAGTAGATAGTTGTTTGCAGGCAGCAGATTTGTTTTGGATAACCAACACAGCGATTGCTAGTTGCAGCACGTTGCTTGGCTATGTTACTTGGTAGTTTAATAAAGTTGAATATAAATTATAATTAGAACTGTAGTCCAAGGAGAAATGTTTTGCATTTAGTGCTGCTTCTTTTACTCGACTTGAGTTTGACTAGACTTGTGATGGAAATGTTCTGAATTGGGTAGTACTGTCCTTATGGGTGCATGCATTTAGTTTCACTGTTTTCTGGAATATTTTAACCCAATTAAAACACCCAATAAAACTTTACTGCATTGTACAAGCAATATAATTATATGTGTGTGTGTGTGTATCTTTGTGTCTGACTTCAAGCAAGGGGGCAAGTGTGGCCAAGTGTGTGTGACTGCTAGGAATGGGGCAAGTGTGTGTGCTTGTGTGTTTGACTGCAGGCAAGGGGACAAGTGTGTGCATGTCTGTATGTGGGCAACTGCAAGCAAGGGGGCAAGTGTGTGTGACTGCAGCCAAGGGGGCAAGTGTGTGTGTGTGACTGCAGCCAAGGGGGCAAGTGTGTGTGTGTGTGTGTGTGTGTGTGTGTGTGTCAGTGCAGCCAAGGGGGCAAGTGTGTGTGTGTGTGTGTGTGTGTGTGTGTGTGTGTGTGTGTGTGTGTGTGTGTGTGTGTGACTGCAGCCAAGGGGGCAAGTGCGTGTGTGTGTGTGACTGCAGCCAAGGGGGCAAGTATGTGTGTGTGTGACTGCAGCCAAGGGGGAAAGTGTGTGTGTGTGACTGCAGCCAGTGTGTGTGTGTGACTGCAGCCAAGTGTGTGTGTGTGTGTGTGTGTGTGTGCAGCCAAGGGGGCAAGCGTGTGTGTGTGTGTGACTGCAGCCAAGGGGCAAGTGTGTGTGTGTGAAGTGTGTGTGTGTGTGTGACTGCAGCCAAGGGGTGTGTGTGTGTGGTGTGTGTGTGTGTGTGTGTGTGACTGCAGCCAAGGGACTGCAGCAAGGGGCAAGTGTGTGTGTGACTGCAGCCAAGGGGGCAAGTGTGTGTGTGTGTGACTGCAGCCAAGGGGGCTAGTGTGTGTGTGTGTGTGTATGTGTGACTGCAACCATTTTTTAATTGTGAACGTTTTCATTTAAAGTCAAATGTCGTAAAGTGTCTGTTTCCAGATAGAAATCAGTACTGTTAAAGAAATGAAAGTTACAGAATATTTAACAATACAAGAAATGTTATAAGCTAAGTGCAGTCGTATCTATACTTCATACTGTAAGTTTATGATCACAGATAGCACAAGTATGTGTATTTTAATTTTATAACTAGGATGGAACACTGGTATTTTTAGACCGTTTACGTATTTAGTCCGGGCGCTTGGTTAAAATGTTCCGAATATAGAACTGGAAATATACAGTATGATAGCAAAATAAGAACATTATAGCTACTATAGAGTACACTTTCGACCTTAAAACAAATTCTAGAGATTGAGTAGAGAGATGAACATATATAATTACCGGTGGGAAGAATAAAGAGAAGTAAGATAATTCATGTTTATTTAAAGTGGGTCAGGTGTCCAAACACACGATGTAAGTGTGTGACTAGGAGGTGAAATGAGTGGTAGAATTAGATAAGTGCATTTGTTGTGTAACAGGTGCTTGTTAATTTTACTTACCCTGTTTGCTGCTGTTACTTGATTACTGTAGCTCTTTTTGTATTTATTGATGCTATATTATATTATGGGGGCTGTATTTTAGAATGATTTTTTATAATTACTCGTTTTATTTCTCTGTAATACTGGCATTTGGCAAATTGAAAATCGGCATGCATTTCTCTGCGAGCGTCCATGCATCAGTTTAGTTCTCTGTGTAATGCTGGCCAAATGTAATGTAAGTCTCATGACCGTTCCGCGGCGTCGTGTACATGCCCCTGTCCTGAATAACTGGAGTTAAGTGCATAGGTTAGTACTAGGCTATCTGCCCTAGGTAATTTATAATCCTATGGAAGTTGTTTTATTTCGGCGCCCGTTTTAAATTAATTTTGCTATGCCCTTTTCCAAGGTTAGTATACTGTGCCTCTGTCTAACACTGACACAGAAGTGATACTCGGCTAAAGATAAACCTAGGATCCCACATCCACTCAACATTCTTCTTGAAGAGTCAATGAGGGACTCTGCCTTACATGGACTGGGATTTTATTCCAGTGAGAGAACCTCTGTGTTATGAATCTGTCCTCCAACATGTCCTCATTTCAATGTAAGGAGGTTAGTCTTGTACGTAGCTTTCGATGTGATTTGGATTTTCTGGGGTACAGCATGTCACTAATTCGGGTTGGACATGGATTTACTAAATCACGCAGATACCTAACTAGGTAGCAAGTATACTGACTGGGCGGCGTTTATGAGTACGCCTCTGGCCTTGACCTACTTGGTGCCCAGTATCTCCCAGTTGCAGGTGTTTGGTAGAGAGTACAGGCCACTAAAATGTCATTGGCAACTATAAAATTATGAAGGCCTGAGGGGAAGACTAAATTTGTATTCCTTGTTTATTTTTCAAGGGGATGACTATACAGTTTTATCACTGTGACTTGAGACCCTGGCTTTGGCTCCAGTGCTCTGTTACTTACATGAGGCCCTTTGATGGATGCCCATCTGCAGGTGAGTCAATTATTACCCAGTTTACGATCATCTAATAATTTCAGTCAACACAGATCTTTCTTACATCACCTTTACCTCGTGAAATATAATACCTAGTAAAATTGGGATCTCTACCAATATTGGGATAAACTAAGAGTCTAGAGATAGAGGTTGTGATGTGGAGTTGTATTATTATTGATATTGATATTATTGGAGTCTGTGTTATTATTGATATTATTATTATTATTATTATTGATACGGTATTCAGTGTGTGGAGTGATATTATTATTATTATTGATATTATTGGGTCCATTATTATTATTGATATTAATTATTGGAGTGTCAGTATTATTAATTATTGGGTATTATTATTAGTATTGGAGTGTGGTAGTCTTATTATTAGTAAGATGTGTGTGTGGTATTATTAGTGGAGTGTCAGTATTATTATAATTGATGATGTGGTGTGTGTGTGTGGAGTGTGTGTGTAGTATTATTATTATGATGATATTGAATTGATGATGTGGAATATTCATTATTATTAGTGTGTTATGGATTATTATTATATTATTATATATTGATGATATTATGTGTGTGTGTTATTATTATTATTGGTGTGTGTGGGTGTGGGTATTAAGGTGTCTGTGTGGAGTGTGTCTTGATGATATTGGAATTATTATTAATGTGATGTGTGGAGTGTGTGTGTGTGTGTGTAGGTGTGTGTGCATGTGTGGAGTCTCGTGATATTGTGAGTATATGTGTGATTGTCTAGCCATGTGGATTATTAGTAAGTCTATGTAAGTCTGTCAAGGTATTAATCTATGTCTATTAGGAATCTGTCAATATAATGTCAGTATTGATATTATTAGAGTATATGTCTATGTGTACAAGTCTGATATGTATGGAGTCTCTCGTATAATAGTCTCAATAATAATAATATGGAGTCATGTAAGTCTGTGTGTGATAGTCTTATTATTGATCCTCTTAGGAGTCTGTGTCTATGTCACTAATAATATTATAAGTATTGGAGTCTCGTGTCTATATATATATATATATGATCTATTATCTATCATATATATTATTGATGATCTATATTGATATTGGAGTCTGTATATATTATATAGTATAATAAGTCTATATATATATAGTATTGATACTATATGTGTAGAATATATATCTATGTACTATTGATATATATTGATAATGATCCATATGGAATCCTGTGTATATATATATATTATGTGATCTATAGTATATATATATATATATATATATATATTACCGTGGAATCTATGTCTATATATATGTCAATATATATATATATATATAATATTAGTCCTATGTCTATATATATATATATAATATATATATATATATATAATTATTAAATCTAGGAGTATGTATATATATATATATATATATAACATTTTGTGTGTGTGTGGAGTCTGTGTCATGGTATTGGAAGTCACAATAATATGTATCTAGAGTCTATATATGTGTATATGGAGTATGTGTGATCTATTATCTATAATATCTAAGTCCTGTCTATGTGATCTATTAATAGGTCTATGTGTGTGTGTGTGTGTGTGTGTGTGTGTGTGTGTGTGTGTGTGTGTGTGTGTGTGTGTGTGGGTGTCAACCAAGGCAGTTGACTAATCTCATATTAAAGAGCCCTACGGTGATGAAATACAGTATGCTTGGCTACAAAAGGGGATAATTTTGCAGTGAGACATCGTGAACTTAGTAACAGGATGTTATTGCATGAGATGATGTCTGGCACTGCAATTAAAAATGCAATAAATTACAACTGGTATGCATTACCATGAAGTTTTTTGTTTAATATTGACTCTCAAAGCATGTGTGTGGAGTGCTGTCATGCTGGTCTGTAAATTTACTGTTTATAGTGTATCATCTGTTACTATATTCAAACAGGAAGGAAAATAAGGCGAGGGCAGACTGATGCTTTGCGAAAACAAGGGAACTGTGCACCCAGTGCTGCTGTTGCTTGGTTTTAGAATTGACAGAGTAGTGCAACCAAAAAAGTCTCTCCCACTGTGGCCAGGAGGGAAAAGACAGACCCAGCAAAACAATACAGTATGGTCTGATACTGCCTGCAGCAGTGATGAGCTTGTCAATCACATGCAGATATTAGCTCAAATTACCCTTAGCTGTTTTGACGGCTAGGGAAGGTAGGTGTGAAAGTGGGAGGGAGATTCCTTGCGATGCAGATTCCAGCCTTTACAAAAAAGCTCAAGTTAACGCATTTGAAAGGAGAAAAAGCTAGAAAATGCACTTTTGTGACACATTCTGTAGCATTTACTTTTCTTGTGTTTTCAAAGTGGTCAAATTTCTGAAAAAGGATAACAATTTAACCAAAAAGTAGTGGATTTGAAGACTGCAGTGAATGCCTGTTATTGAAGTCAATGAAGTCCGCGGCTTTCCCAAGGAAAAAAGTGGCAGAATCTGATGCAATATTTGTGAGACAAAATAATGCATTATGGAATAATTGAGGCAGAAGTAAAACGAGTCTAAATTTTTTCAATATGCAGACCTAGCATGTGGTCAAGAGTCAGAAAGTGCCATCTAAAATATCTAAAAAGCTCAAAATATAGTCTCCAGGTGCTCTGTTAAAATCTAAGGAAACATCAAACCATGATGAAATTAATATGTTTTTTGAGTCTGAGGGCGCGGTTGTCCTTTAATACAACAAGGGTGTTGGAAGTAGAGGAACAGCTACCTGGCAGCTTTGCTGTTCTGTATGTCACCACCCTTTCCTTTCAGTACAGTAAGTAGGAGGAGTTCCCTGTAAGTGCACAGCTACCATCTGCTGTAAACAGAGGCTGCAGACACAGTATGTCACACAGTAGACATTGGAGGCTGACATAATGCAACTCCCAGGCAACAGGGAGTATCTCGTTCACATATTATAGTCTTAGTCCACTGCATCAACTGTTGCACTGCCTACTGGCTATGTGGAAACTTACAAATGTCAAGCATACGAAAACAAGGATATACCTCATACACATACATACATTATCAACACACAACAGAAGAATATCACCGTGTAAAATATAATAAAAAGCTATGATCTGTCTCAGTACAGAGTACAATCTTGGAATTCAACTACTTGCGGACAGGGGCATATGAATAGGTATGTCCTTGGCAGTCAATTGTAAATGCAGTATTAAGAAGAATGCATCTGAAATGCACTCTTTCATTCCTCTCCTATACTCTGTTAAGATGCAGAAGTGGACAATACAATGATTCTCAAAACCATGAGTTCCATCTGATATGCTATATCCATAGTTTCTCCCACCTCCATTTTGAGGTTATCAAGGTTAGAGTGGCATTTGTACAGCAATCATGTGATGCATGCCTCAACTCTTTACGTATGCCTACATTTCCCACTGCTAGGTCCAGGATAATGAGAGGGAATGGATCTGCTTTTGCAGTGTTGATACCGCTTATAACTTGGTCTCTTTTTCTTCCTGTACTAGACAATTCTTGTTGTAGTGATTCACAGCCTCTCTCATGTGTGCCTTGACAGACAGCTTCAGCCGCCAGTGTTTCTTTCTTTGACACGTGTTGTCCCCTCCCAAGCTCATGCACACACCAGCCATCTTCCATTCACTGAAACATGAGAGGTAGTCCACCCCCACCCCCACTACCACCACCATTTCCTGCTTCACCAAACTACAGTTAATACTTGCTTTTTAGGGAGTAAAACTGTTTGCAGATTCACATTTACACCTAGTTTGTATGATGCTTCTGTCCTAAGGGCTAGAACATAATACAACTCCTTACAATAAAACCTTCTGGCACAAGTCTATAATACTGTACTTTTTAAAATGTTTATAATAATGCTTTAAAAAACATTATTAAAGCTCAACTAAAACTTTCATAAAAAATAAAAAGAATGAGTTATACTAACTCGCACTTTCACAGATCCATAATGGGAACTGGAAGCTACTTCAGCATAACATCAGCTACAAACTACATTAATAGAAATTAACCTAAATGCAGAAACTGAAAATAATAGCAGACATGACAGCCACAGACAGCATTACTTACGGAGGTCTAGACAATGCACAGGCTAAGCAAACCTAAAGATGCGATTGGATATGCGGAAAAAGGGACTGAATTACAGAAAATGGCATTTGCATGCATTTAATTCTGTCTTACCATGCTGGACTGATTCAAGTAAGGCAGGCATACTATTTTAGCTGATGAAAATACCTGCAGAATGGGTATCGCACCACAATATACATCTCACTCCCTTATAAAGTAGTGTTGAAAAATATTCAGATACATAATCTTATAAAGAAATACCACATACATGAATTCCTCTGAACACTGTCCAACTCCATTCCTTCACATTCTTTGAAATGTTGTCTTGATTCATTTTCTTGCTTAACCAGGGAGGGTCGGAAGCTCACATAAGCATGTCTTCTTCCATATCTCCTGCCTGTAATTGTCTGATAACCTCCTGTTGGCTTGGGCCAGGAAGGCTTTCCAGCTTCCTGACCCATCACTGTAAAAAAAAAAAAAAAATCCATTCTATAAATTCAGCCAAAACATTCATTACACATAATGTTAAAGTAAGCTTTAATTTCATCAGCAGCTGATTCTATTTACCTTTCAAACAACCACCATGCACTCACCACCAATATACTGTCAACTACTCTCTCTTGTCTTGTATAACAGTTAAAAAAGCTGTACAGTGGACACTATTGTCTCTTGTTATGTGAAATACACCATTGGTGCAGGAAACAAGATTAGTTTACTGTCTGTACTTTCACCTTTGCATAGCAGTGTATATCAAAAAGTACAGAAAGCTGTATTCAGTTACACAGTGGTAACATTTTAAAACTACTTGGTTTCAAAACCTGATTACCCAACCTTACCTTTTTAGTTTCAAAAACCTAAGTAACTAGTCCTTCCCTCTTTAGTTCCACAAAAAAAATGTATTTGTAACAAAACATACAGATTTCAGAAATCATAACAGAAAAATTATACACACCAACATGCCTTTAGAATTAACATAAAGGCAATACAATTATTATTAATATAAAGGTAATACTTCTCTTACAAAAAAAAACAGTGGACCTGTCCCAAACATGTAGCATTTAATTCCTGAGCTATCAGACTTGTAACGTTCTGAAAAACAATAGCAAAAGGACTAATAATATTGCACTTGTTGATAGCCTTAGTTATGTTCTTAGTCTCCTACACACATACTAAGACTGACATACAAAATAGTACACCTGATCCCGGAGATGAGTGAGTGACATTCAAACAAATATTCCCTGAAATAATATTTTGAACAAATCAACCAGTAACAGCAGGTTTCCGCCACGGGAATGAAACCGCATTTGAATAATTTTATCAGCTCTAATAAACTGGATATGACCCACAGAGTTAATACTATTATGTCTAGTATAACATACTATTTGTTT